>NW_004797365.1:1399541-1406517 GCF_000002075.1 Aplysia californica
CGGGAGTTGATTCCAGATATAGATCTAGTGATCTAGAGAACCTTCTATAAGAGCAATATAGGGGTGGTACGAACAGTACAAGGTGAGAGGAAGTCTGTCAGAAAGCCTTTAAGGAAAGGAGAAAGCAGTATTAAAATGCTGCAGAATGCGGAATCTGTTCGCGCATCGATTGTGGCAACACATGAGAAGTCTGTTCGAGGATGATGCAGTGAGCAAGGCTTGTCAAAGTTCCTTTCTTACAGAATCTTAAAGCATGATTTGAAAATGAAGCTATATTACACTTTTATCAACCAAGACAATGCTTTGAAGAGGAAAACAATAAGTGCTAGGGGTTTTTAAGAAGCAGAGAGAGAATTTTCAACGCTCTGTTTAGCTATGCTCATTTCTACAGGACTAGAAACGTTAATTCTGGGAATTGTGTGCTCTGGGAAACAAAAAGACAAGACAATGTGAATAAAAGGAACTCAGAAATCGAGACGACGACCTTGTAAGAGCAGTGCCAGAACGCTGCACATTTTAGTCTGAACAGGGAAATGCAATGCGCGTGATGGGGGTCATGTGGAGCATCTTATGTAAAGCTAACAGTTATGAATCTGGTCTCCTTTTCATGTACTAAGTTGTGCAACTATCTGGCAGGATGGTTCTTATGTTTCTACAGAAGCACTTTGATGTATTAAAAACAATTTTATTTTATTCAACATTTTTTGGCGATCATCGAGTTTGGGACACCCTGTACGTGTGTACAACAATGCAACGAGGAGACGAAACATCAAGAACACGAGACAACGTTCAAAGGAAGGGGAGAAAACTAATACTTTATTCATCACTCAGAAGTTAGAAGATATATCATTAGTCAAAATTCAACTTACACAATAACATTAACTCATATTCACTCTCAAAATTACTTACTAACCCTTTCGCACATGACTTCATGAAAAAGTAGCACTCCCTGTCGACCGTCAAGCATACTTCCCATCCTCGCATCTAAAATCTGGATAATGAACATCTAAATTTTTAATGCATGATAATATTAATCCGAATCTTTCAGGCTACATGAATCTTTCCAAGGGGATAGCTATAAAAGAAAGACCCTAGTTTTTATTGAAGTCCCAAGTAAGTGTTATCGCATATTGTGTGCGTCCTGGTATCTAATCCTTGTTTCATTAATCATTACAGATAATACTATGATAACATTAAGCATCGTAGAGAATTGTATGCCTTCGTCGTAAAACAGTGTACATATAGACTTTCTCAACTGGTGTACCATTTGTTTTTTCACTTTCAACAAGCTCTTTCCAGAGCCATATTGCCTGCCCAAAGTTTGGCTAATTGCAGGTGTAAAATCTCGTTAAAAATAGCGTTTTGTTTTATAAACGCTATAAAAAAAAGAAACCTGAGGATAAGAAGAAATGCCCCTATATGTCCCTTCCCTTTCTCATTTGATATGTCTGAAATGGTTTTTGATGGTTATAAAAACTTACATGCGATCAGATATACATGCACCAACACACATAATCAGCCAATACCACAAAATACGCATATGATCGAAAGATACTTGGAAAAATGCTCCTAAGATGAGCCCAGGTATCCCTTCGAAAAGGTATTTTTCACAGCCATCATGATGAGTATATCAAATATGAAACTTTGTCGTCATTTGAATACATAACTGACCAAGCAAAGCACACCAGTATATGAAAACAAGTCCAGTGCAGTCACGGTACTAGAAAAACAAAAACAAATTTGGCTAAACTGGGAAGAAGAGAACAACGCCTCTTTATATGGAAGTGCTAGAGGGGGAAATCATTACAAGATTTTCAAAAGTGATAATAATATGGGTCACAGACATTAAGGACAAACGAATATGTCAACGGAATTTAATGATATACGATATGAAGTGCACCGAATCCGGCTACAAATACACACACGCCCAGCCTGAATCAACTAACGACAGTGGCTTTTTTGTTTGCGTTGCTTACAAGATTGGTTTGAAAATTCAGCAACTTGAGAACACAAGTTGCTTTGTATAAATTGTACTCTTCAGTATTCAATTCAACTATATGTATAAACAAATAAATAAATAATTCATTGCATTGACAAAAGTACAAATACTCTGCGGCCGAAAGAAAGTTTTGCTATTGATTTCATCGCTCGGGTTCATTCTTGAAGAACTAAACAAAATATCGTGATCATATTATACTTCATTTCACAGCTCTTATGGGGTTTAAAAAAAACAAAACACAATGACTGCTCAACATGTTTTTAGAACTGTCAAAGCAGCATGTAATATAACCATATCTCGGAATAATACTGTTGTGCATTCTCTTCCAGGACGTTTTGAAAAAGTGTCTTCAACAAAATGGGGGGAGAGTGAAATTAAATAATACAATGAATGAATACAGGCAATATCTTGCCAGACAAAATTATCATGAATGTCGTAGTCGCAAACGAAGTACTCCCTATCATCAGGCTCCACGATGACATGCTCACGTGCAGAGGACGAAAGGACTTCCCGGGATTTCATCATCGCCCCATTTCACGTGCAGGATATGTTCGCCCATCTCCTGCACCTTGTAGCTGACGGAGTAAGAGGTCGCCGTGACCTTCTTCACCGACAGTTCTGCTTCGGGGTGTCCACTAGGGGCAATCATACCAACGCTAAGGATTGCCAGGCCTGAAAGTTGAGAAAATAAGGACGTGTGACGTGCGAGACAAGGGCAGTACGTTACCTGTCATAGAAATCCTGACCTGCGGGCCAAATGCGGCTGGTCCGTAGATTTCCTGCGAATGCTAATTTGATTTTACATCCCCAGCAGCACAATTTAGATCATTTTAGAAGCGAGTTTTGATTCTGCCTCTCTGGGGCACCCGCGCTGAGATGGATACATCGTCCCAGTAGAAAGACCTAGATACTCAAAAATAGATCTCCCTACACTGGAATCGAATTCATTTTTCCATGTCCCTGTTCTGTTGTTTACTATGTAGCTTGGTGCAAACCGAAAGCCCTGCCTCCAAATTAATTCGCATGTGTCTAGAAGAGAGTTAAACAAAACCCAACATAGAGACTATAGCAACTCTATATATCTGAAAATGCATCAATAATGAAAGCCCCTCAAAAGTCTGCCGAAAATAATAAGTGTTGCGCCAGGTCTGAAATGTTTTTCACCCTGGCCTAGTTTAGATTTTAAACGGCTAATAACTGACGAACGAAATGTTTCACTCGATAAACATATGCTGGAAGCAAAGGTAGGTGGCAAGAGAGGACTTAATAGATGATAAAAACAGGACACAGAACCCTGGCTTGGAACCCAAGCACCTAAGACAGGCAGAACGGCAAGAGACAGTGTTTTATTGCAGGCAGGACGGTCTGAGAGGCAAAGTCCAACGACCGCTCCCTCCCCCCCCCCCCCCCCCGGGCAGTGCTACTGACTAAAGTGTCTTTAGGCTTTTCCCAAAAGGGGGGGGGGGTATTTTCTTATGCACAATAGAATTTTTAATGGGCTGATTTATTAATGTCCTGCTCATACTGTGCGAAAAAAAACAATGGGGGAACTGCTGCTTTTCCCCCCTCTTCCTTACTATCGTCAGTTTTCCTCTACTTCTTTTGTAGGTTTGTCACTCTCTTGTGAACTGCATTTCCGGGGTGCCTTGAAAGTGGAAGTAGACTTTGTGCTGTTGAGGCTAGAGAGGTGAGCAGAGCAAGCCTTATTCCCCGTTTAGAAATATATGTTGACATCCACCCCTTGGCGCTCATATGACCTTATGCAGTTGCGAGCGCCCTAAAACCTTACTAAAACAAACATAGTCCAACGACTGGAAAAGCGAAGAAGAAGAAGAAGAAGACACTAACCAGATTACGTCCATTTATAGGATGAACAAGAACCAAAAAAAGTAACCCAGCTTAAGTTGCCTTTTCTCACACCAGGCAAACGTGTGTGAGTATATTATGTGTGTGTCTATGAGTGTGCGTTTTATTGTTAGTGTCTGCGTGTAATTATTCTCAATGCTTTCGCAAAATGTCTCTTATCTCATTTTATCGTATCTTATTTCATTTTATCTCATCTTATCTCATCTTATCTCATATTACCTTATCTTATCTTATCTTATCTTATCTTATCTTATCTTATCTTATCTTACCTGCATCCTTAACATCCACGGTAAAGTTTTGCAGACGGTTGGTGAAAGCCTTCTTGAGACCAGGTCCCTTGGCCACTACTTTGCTGGCATCGCCTCTCAGTTTCCGCGTCTTGCCGCCAGCCCCGGCCTTCTTCTCCACGGTCTCCACCGCCATCGACGACTGCTCCACGATAGGAGACGCCTTACGACCAGATCCTGGGGACGATCAGAGACCGGAGGTCGCGAATGTTGAGGGTTTAGCGATACAGTTCAGTTCCATAGAACTAAGGCGTTTGGTGACGAGATGGGGAGGGGGGGGTGAGAGAAAGGGGGAACGTATGAGAAAGAGAAATGAAGAGAGATATATAGAGAGGGAAAGAGAGAGAGAGAGAGAGGAGAGAGAGAGAGAGAGAGAGAGAGAGAGAGAGAGAGAGAGACAGACAGACAGACAGACAGACAGACAGAGAGAGAGAGGAGAGAGAGAGAGAGAGTGAGGGGGGGGGAGAAGGTTTTAGCGTGCTGAAATATGAGACGTCCAAAAAAAGCTATATATCTTTCTCTTCCTTAACTCTCGCTTTCAGATAACAGTGCGTAGCATTGACTTTTTGTGTTGAAAACGATTACTGTGATACTCACTTTAGCAAACTAAAAAAATCTATACCCTCCACAAGAAGTTTAAATCTTTGTGTTTTCATTAGGGCTACTGTGAACGAACGTTTTTCTTTGTCTCAGTGGATCAGTTATACTAATTTTGATAGTTTATGAGAACTTAGTTTTCAGGCAGTACTTCCAAATTCGAAATTCGAAACTTGAACCCCAGAGGGGCTCCAGTCAGGCTAGAAAGACATTAGTCTAATATCTGTAAGCAGGGTTTCCATTTATTTCAGTGTTGTTCTTCCTTCTTTTGGGGAAAGGCATATTGTTGAGCCCGCAACAAGGTTAATCTAGCATCTGCGTTTGTTGCCATTTTTTTGTCCAAATGTTGCCAAAAGTTGTCTCAAAAATGGCAAAAATTGCCCAAAAAGTTGCCATTAATTTTCAAGCTTTCAACTCTCCGTGATGACGTATTTTATAGCATGTTTATAGAGATAACTTAATCTAAGGCACCAGAATTTCTTTTGTTCTGTTTTAAGAAACCAGAATATCATTTGTAGCCAAACAGAATGTAAAACGTGACAAATAAAGGTTTCACAACAGAATGAAATCAAAATTAGAACAGCACATAAACGACCACAAAAATTAATAAATAAAGACGCGTGTTAACCTATCCCAAGATTGGCTGTTTTAACCCCAAACGTGTGTAATTTAAGAAAAAGTACAGGATATTACTTACATGTAAATTATGGAATCACACACGGGGCCTGCCTGTGTCAGTATTCAGTTTTGATAGAGACACGCTCTAGCATAGCACATTTGTATTTTTTTTTAAAGGTGGGAACAACATCAAATTAAATGACATACGTTATATAAACATCAAAAACAGAAAAAGAACACATCAGAACAATAACAAGGAAAATTGAAACACAATAAAGAGGGACAAATTAAAGGGAAACAGTAATACATAAATAGTATGTAACGTACTCATTCTTCACATGAAATTTCATTGAAAATAACATATCAACGTGGTGTCAACAAGTGAGAAAGAGAAGTGAAAGTGAACTTTCTAGTTTTTCTTTCTATAAGTAAAGTCAATGAGGTTCAGTTTCTTTATTTTGAGTTTTTTTGTATGTTTTCATTTTTTGTTTCTCGATTTTTATTCCCCCTGGTTTATTTTTCGATTTTTTATTCCCGAGCGGTGTTGTTTTTTTGTTTGTTTCTTTTTCGTTTTTGTTTTTTTTTTGGGGGGGGGGGAGCGGCCGGGATTCGCGGACCAAAATTTGCCATAAAACGCGGCCGCGACAAACGCAGATGCTAGGTTCATACCTAGAGGGTATCTGACTGTTTGTGACCTGAAAAGAATAGACAAAAGGTTTCGTATTTCTATGGTTACATGAAACCATAACTGTCCGGACGTCTCTCATTTCAAACACACAGAGTCATGATAATGAAAGTGAACACAGAGCGAAGCGAAAAAGCGTTACTGTACAACTAGATACATCTAAGCTCAGTAAAGCAATCGCAAACACATTGGAATGTACAAGAGAGATACAAACTATTCAGCCAAGAGAAAGATTACAAACATCACTCACCATGAAAAGAGATAGCTCTATAAAAAGAGTGACGTTTATCACTTCTAACATGGCATTCCAACTGGCAAAGAAAGCTACACAAGACAACAAAGCAAAAGCTTATTTGAAATTCAGCATTCACTGTATTTTTTCTACACATACAAAAGTTGTATCAGTTACTTAATTATCATATTTATCATTATGCACTAATATTGCAAATTAAGATTTTCCACAAGCATCCAATTAATATGAAGAACGGAAGCTAAAAATGAAATTAATCTATAATCAATAAAGTAATCAAACGATGCAATGTTATGGCTTAAGCAAAAAGAGGAATGCCCCATGCCTTTTAAGTGGTGAGAGAAAAAGAATAGGCATGAAAATAATTATGAGTTTCTGTTATACGTCTTAACTTTATAATATGGAAGATAATTATTATTTGTTCAAATCCAAGAACCTATTTCTTGTGGATATATTATTGTAAGAATTTAAAAGTACTTATTAATACTTAACGGTCATTGGGTTTATGGAGTATTAGCAGCACCAACGCATGCTACATGTGAAATATGCTTGGTTTCTTTCGATTGTGGTGGGAAGAAGGCAAAATAGAAGGGGGGGGCAGAGACTTGGTGCATATGGGGAGGGATTCGTGGTATAGGTTCTAGGTTCAGGATGGTGTGTGTGTGGGGGGGGGG
>NW_004797365.1:1407555-1415936 GCF_000002075.1 Aplysia californica
GAGCTTATGGTAGTTATATTAATTAAATATTATTATATTTTGAAAATTGCTGCTGCTGCTGCCAAATACTGAACCCGGACTTTAGGGAGAGCTGGTGAGTCGGGGGTGAGGGGTCGTTTCCACGTCGTCGGGCTTGAGTCTGGACCTATTCCTCTATCAACAATTCTCTCTCTCTCTCTCTCTCTCTCTCTCTCTCTCTCTCTCTCTCTCTCTCTCTCTCTCTCTACCACTTCTTGACCTCATTCCGATACGTTAAAGATAAATACATATTTAAGCAGATATGAAATTAGCAGTGCAGCGGTTGGTTTAATGTAGTCGTTAAAAGAATGCACATCGTTACCCCCGTATCCATAGCAGCCGGTTTCATCTGTGAATATTAGAAAGGACATCTACTGCTACAAAGCCATACATTCATTCAAGCAAAGCGACAAAATCACAAAAGCAGTAAACAGATCTGGGTATCTCAAAACAAAACTAAATGTTAGAGCAGACTAGCTAAACAGCGGAATGAGGTATTTCAGAAAATAACCCCCCGAACAGAAGCCCCTAGATAGTTTTAAACTATAGTTAGTTAACATTCAATGTCTTCAAGCTATCTGCTACTTGTTGTTTTTCTCCTGCTTTTGAAATATTCGAGGCATGATAAGATCTTAATAAAAAATATTTATTTTTTAAAACTCTTAACGAATTAGGAGTACTTTTCAAATACTGAATTCATTACATAGCTGCAATTCTCACATCAATGATAGAATGTACAGTGCTATAATAAGCAATGCACGCTATAAAAGTTTGTCTGGGAGCTCCCTTCCATAACTGACATTTCAGCAGATCACTTATGGATTCATTGTTTGCCAAATACAAGGGTGTACAAAGAACTGGAATTCCCAGACCGTATAAAGTACCTGGGACTAGCATACGAAAGCATTCCCTTTTTCGTTAGCACAACAGTTCAACTGGTCTAAGCCGAGGAAGAAAAAAAGCAGTTTCATTCATTAAAAGTTTGCTCCGGAATCATGTATCTTTTCTTGCTGTTTTTTTTTCAACGATGAGAATATTATGAATTCTTGACAAAATAGTTCTCGAGTACACACAACCGATACCACAGATTTAAAAACTGCAAAGACAAAAAATAGATTTGTGCATTTGAACTATTGGCCAACGATAAGCGATGTGAAGAGAGGTGCGAGAATACCAGGGTTTTTTTTACACGAAAAATAACTAGAAAGCGGAACAACGAAAAGCCACTGCAGTACACAAACATGTCTAAACCAGAGCAGTCAAAGCGTGGAATGCAAAACGAACAATAAAGGGCATACGGGAATACGCCATTGGCAACATTTAAATATAGGCATATTGGCAAAATCGTGGACATACAGACATGCATTTTGATACAGTGGACACCAAAATAATGTACATATATTGGCAAAATGGGAAACATTAATCAGCCACAGCTACTTTAACACGATAGAGGACTTTAGAAAATAAGCACATGGTCGCAGTAGACGACCTGTAGACAGACAGGTATCATGGGCAAACATGACATTGGAAGTACATTCTAAATTCATACACAAAACAAAAAAACCCAATGTTTTCAACGCCACAGCTAACTAACTTTTCACATTAACGCGACGTGCCCAGGTGTGTCCCTGAACGCAGTGGACAATTCACTCAGAATGAATCATCTCAGGATGAGCATCATTAAATCTGATCGCTTTTACAGCACGTTCGTGGTTAATAGTTTATTATTAAAACGGTCACTGGTGACGCAAGTATCAATGATGCAAACCCGAGCAGAGCTACAAGGGAACAAAGTAATGTCGTCTAGGCAAGGAACACTAACATTGGTATTCTAAACTAAGGTACAGCAAAATAATTTACTAAAGGCTATAGGTTATTTTCACGAGACAGGGGTACATCAAATACAAGTACTCTTGGAGGTTACCGCTTAACGATTATCACTGACTGAACGGACGAACGACATGAACATTTCTGAGAGACACTGAGTCATGCTCTAATGAACTGATACGATATTATAACATTTCAGGACATAATAAACATAGACCACAACTGTTTCAAATCTTGGGTAAAATAATAAATTAAAAAAACATTATATTACACCACCACACATGTTCCTAATGTGGTGGACTTGTCATAGATGGAAGAATAAACTTAAAATACTTATTAGTGACCAACATAGTTCAAATGCCTCCGCTTTCCAATGACTATTTAATCTCGTTTCACTTTGTGAGTAAGAGAAATAAACCTATTGCGTTCTCCATTTCTATGAATAGAAGCTGATTTCTGAGAGGATAAGCAAAGAAGGGTTACGAACTTCCATAAGTAGTCATTGTTTGTATTTGTTTCCTACGCCTCTGTGGGTTGAGAGATAGCCAATAGATTTCTAAAACACCGACAGGAGGTGTAGCATATCTAATAGAAAAATGGCGGACATGAATATCTATACTGAGATGCATTTGGCCTTCGCGAGATGGTTTATTTGGTGCAATGTCCTTCTTTCCATCTTCTTACTTAAACCTCCACCTCTTAATCATGTCTCTGCCATTCAAGTGACAGCAGTAGGCAAACACATACGAATATGATTATACGAAGAATCTGGTAGCGAGGGAAAAAGGGGGGGGGGGATCGGTGCGAAAAAAAGGACGGGCATCGTGCTTACGACACCAAAGACTTTGTGGAGTCAATACATACTACGCTGGACGTGTGGTGTGGGCGAAAATACAATGGGGAGCATTCGTATCGTTTAATAATAGTTTATTTGACAGTCTGAGCACAATTCACGTCCTGGCAGGCTGGCAGGAAGGGAACACAAGCTTTTGGGGTTCGTGGATTCGTGAAGTGTATGTGGGGTGTGCGGGGACTACCACAGTGAGTGAAACGCCAACTGCTCAGGGACTGGTGAGCCACAATGTGGGCAAAGCGTTCTGTTTGTACGTAAGTGAAGGGGCTAAATATACATACCAGTGTCCCTTGCGATAAAAACACTGATTCTATCAACGGGAATTTATTTTGTGCGTACACCAAATTCACACGCTGGTCTAACCATGTCTATAAGGCGATTGTTTGATGTACGAACTAAATAAAGTCCAAAACATCGTGACCGTTGACAAAGCCCTACTTCCATCGCTTTATCTGAAGATCTGCACATACTTATTTAGCAGCAGAGAGACTCGTTTGTTCGAGGGACACTGGCAGGGAACTACTATGCCATGTGGTGGACGATATCTCAGGTGACGAGTATGTTTCTTACCCTCTCCGTCTGGTTGCACTTGCGACCCACCTTGAGCTAAATGAAAATAGTATATTATTGCTCATGGCTCTTGACAATGATGTCTCTCATCATGTCTTAAAACACATTTAGAGTTTAGATTCAGGAGAAAAACTCAAAGCGTACAAAGTTGTACAGTTCAAATCTTGTCTGCTGTCTGGCTCATGGGGTATTATTCTGCCCAATAGCGTGCACGCTTGTGGTAGGCTCATATCGCACACCATTCTCTGAAGACATGAAGTGCCATTGGAAAGCTTAGACCGATGTCGAGAGCCAAACTTTGGCTCATAATGTTATTTGCCAGTTTTAAAAAATGTGCACTAAAGATCAGATATTCAAATACATCGAAACACAAAGAACAAATATACGGACGTAACAGATACAAACGAGAGCAGCATACGAAACAGAAGAACAGACGTAGGCATTTTGCATTTTGCTTTAAACGAAACGAAAAAAAAAATCATCATAGCTAACCATTTTGTCAAAAGGAAAAAAAAACACCAAAAAATAGAGATATCAAAGATTTACCAACGCAAGAAAGCAAACATCAATACGAGTCAAACACTTCAGGAGCACCCACGATGCAAACAGCAAGGAGAGAACAGCGAGACAGTGACGAAAAGAAAAATAAGCGTAACAAAAATGTGCGGAGAACGGGCAAGAGAGAAGCGATAGACACACCAATCAGTGCGAGGACTCAGGAATCTTTAGAAAATAATTGTTTTAATTTTAAGTATAGCTTATGCCGGTGATTCACCTGCAGACCCTACTGAATACGAAAGTTTTTTCATACGATTCCCTTTGAATTTTTGAGTTGTAGTAATATAATTTCTCACAGAAATTTAATTTCAAAAAGGCGTCATAACACAGCTTGTAAATTCTGCTTGTCGTTTTAGGCGATGAGGTGAGAACAAAGACGTTGGGTGAGAACAATTTTCTCAAAACCCATTCAAGCATTGGATAAAGAAGGGTGCTTGAAATACGCAAAATAATATTTTGGCCGTTTATTCCACTTAGTATTCTTTCAAGTGAGTGGTTTGGTGAGTGGTTTCGATTCCTTTGTCTCGCCACGCTTTGGAAATAAAAAAATAAACAAAGAGCGAGACGGAAATCATCACATAAAGCCAGGCCTGAAATTCATGAACATAACGCAGACAAACGAAACAACGGAGTCCACATGAGCATGATGATATTGGTGTTATGAAAAGGGAAAGAGAAGGAGAGTTCACCGTCGGGACCACCTCCTGCAAAGCAAAGATCATTGAAGCATGAGATCATCTCTGTACCTTGTAGACAAGGGGCCTGCCATTATCAAACTATAATGAGAGAGCTGCACTTATAGTCTTATAGTTAGCATACAATGGTTTCACGAGACTCTTTTTTCATTCCTCTCTCATTTCAGTTTACGTAAATTGTAAGTCCAACGCTCTCATTATAATCTACGTGGCCCCAGAGTTACACACCTACCCCGAGTGAGCCAGGGGTGTACAAGTAAGACCCTCTCCAGCCACAACGGGGTACATCTCTCCCATCAGTAGGAGTGCCATCCAAGTGCCACAACTTGTCTGGGATTTCGAGAGTAAATCTTTTTACCGTACTTACTATGTCCTCCGTTTTGTTCTTTTTTGTGCTCACCTGTCAACCGGAGGCCGGTATAACTTTTTTAAAAGTTAACCCCCCCCCCCCCCAAAAAAAAAAATTTAAAATTAATTAAGAAGGGATTGAGGCAGAGCTCGTCTATGTTTGCTTAGAGATGCCAGTTTTACTCAAACACAAAGGAACAAGATACAGAATGGAGCTGAATCTTTGGAAATTTCTCTCGGTTTGTTTTCGTAACTCAAAAGACAAAAAGTATATTCCTTAGTAGTAATTCCCTCGAGTGTTACAGCAGGTTTTGGTCCCCTCGGAGCCAGAATTCAACATGTGCTTTTAAGGAACTGTAGCAGTTATCTCTGGAGTTAGGTACAAAAAGAGCGAGCTCTTCTGTTTCAACATGTACTGAGAGAACACTGCTAGGAATACAGGAAGTGAACAGAAACATCATATGCACTTAAGGAAATGGTTGAGATAGTCCATGTGTTTGAACAGCGTAAAATTTTTTTCGTCAATATAGACTATGCATATTTGTCCAACTTGTTGAACAAGAAACTTTTCCAAAATTGCTAAAGCACCAATATGAAGCCCAGTGACACCTTCTGTCACGGTTAACAAGGTCAGACTATTTTGCCACATGAGTCTTGTTCAGGGTGAAGTCCGAGTCTTCTATACCAGGTCAAGGTTTATTAAATGTAAATATACCTCGATAAATTACCTTCTACTGCATCAGGAGCGTTTTATAGAAGAGAACAAAGACGCAAGCTGTAACCTCGTCTTTGCCGTCAAAGATGAACCAATAATTGAAGCACAGACCCCCAAGACCTCAGAGAGATGTCTCATCTTTGATGCTGAGGTTTCCAATGTTAGATAACAGACCATGTGTCCTCTAATGATAACTACAAGTTCATGGTAATAAAGCCATATTTGTAAATAGTATCGGGTCATTAGTTTAAAAATGACCACCACCCGCCACTTTACCTTTAGTGTAGGAACCTAAATATTTCCTGTACAACAGAGAGCCTCTTGTTAACGATTTAACGAAGTCAATTTTCTAAGCGAACACTGACTTCAGATTCAATTATAATAAAGAGGTTCTTGGCAATAGCATCGTTTCTTTAACATTTAAGGCGAAATTATTGCCACCTAGAAGTATGTTTACACAGAATGTCTAGGGATTATATAGGGTCATTAGTCTTAAAAATCTTTAAAGGGAAATAGTGAATCACTGCATTTATGGGCATAGATACGTATTCGTTCCAGGCCTCTTTTTTAAAGTAGGCGGGGGGGGGGGGGGTCTATAAAATATAGTCATGAAAAAGTGGGCAATGAGAAAACAATTCCGACCATTTGATTAGAGCGCTGCGCTGGTAAATATTGTAAGAATCACTTTTAACTTTCCCAAAGATCGACCCTAAAAGAAAAATGCTTCTACAACCAAAGTATCACGGACCTAACGTATCTGGACGGACACCATGACGCAACGCTTTAGCATACCTGTGACATTGGTCTGGTAGGGCGATCCAGCGATGGGGATGTTGCCATATTTGATGGTGATGAGATAGTTCCCAGGGCAGAAAGGCGTGAAGCTGAACTCGTATCCCTCGTCCACTTCTTTACAGCTGAGCGCGGACTTGGACGGACCGTCGATGAACACAGCCAGGAGACCGGAACCTGCGCCCGCCGTCTTCACCACGAACTTGTTCTTGACGCCTGAGGAAGGAAAGGTCAAATAAAAGCATCAATGCATCAATAAATCAAGGAAAGAACGAATAAAACACATAACAGTTCTTCCATCAATGTCTAACAATAACCAATGCCTCTGTAGAGAAAGATATAACAAACTGATTGAAATCAATCAATCGATGGATGAATGAAATCATGAATGAATGAACTTCTGATACAACTGACCAAAAAAAAGAGAGCTAGCATAAAAGTTGGTACTCACCACACTTTCCGTGCTCTAGTCCATCCCCTGAAGCAGTAACCATTGCGGGGTCGGAGGCGGTGGACCCAACCATTATAGCGAAGGGGGAGTCAGGAATATGTGCGTCATTGAGCTTCACGTCAACGTAGTGCACGCCGTTCTCTTTGGGGATGAACCTGACGGCGTACACGCCCTTGTCCATTTCCTTGGATAAAACGATTTTAGCCGTCAGAAACACATTACATGCATACTCGACGCTTTGGATGAGCTGAACTTCCTTATAAATAGTGGTGAAGGATCATCTAAGGGGCAATACCTCCGACACTAACGATAACAGTGAAGGGTCATTTGAGAGGCAAGAATTTTCGAACTGAACTGTGAAAGAAATTTTGAGACTGACCTTAGCATCCCAACTCTGATAATACTAAGTCAAGTAGTCTGAACACTTAAAACAATCCAAACATCAGAACGCCCAAGGTAGCGGAACTAAGCCTTATAAACTTCATTGGAGAGGGATACGTCTCAGCAGAAGTCCTAACCCTGAAATCGAACCCAGATCTTCTACGTGCAACAGCGAAGTATTCGGAGGAGGATCATCCTCATCAAAATTCAGCAAGATGCCAACTTTGGTACTCGTGGGCTCCGTTCACAGTCCTGGAAATAACTATCTTTTTATCATAAGAATGCCGAAACAAAACCTAGCCTTGACAGTGGGCCTTTGGGTTTGTCATGGGATATCCCGTATAAAATTATGCTCTTCTTGTACCCAGATTAAAAAGAACTCTTGGTAAAAACTGCTTCAGCCTTTCAGAACAGAAAAAAACCAAACATCAAACGATGCCAAGACAAAAGCGAAGAGAAAGGATTTAAAAAATCATATTAATCTCTGCAAGGAACCCAACCAAGTAAGTATTTTTTGCAACATCAGTGTATAATGAATGAATTAGTTATCAATTTTTAATGGACAACACCATATCTGATTAGTACAGAAGTTTCACAAGCTATGCACAAATAAATGTTGTTACTGTGTTGGATTCATTTTTACCATAGCTGAAACCGATTGTTGGTCTCAAGTTAAGCATTAAAATCTCGTACTCGTTGGGAGGAGAAGGGGTGGTGCGATTTTTAAAAAATTACTATTTTCATATATCAAACAAATAATTGGCACCAATCAATAGGTGAAAAAAACAAATAATTTATAAGTGTACGCAGCGCATGAAGGAACGCCTCCCATCAAAGCACAATGTTTCTGCTACCGTACCTTTCTAAAAACGCATTTTCCAGAAAAGTTGCCAAATAAAATCCATTTAGCTCGCCATAACGTGATACATTTTGGTTTATACACCCCACACAAGTAAGTCCATCGTCAGAGAGTCGTCCACCCTACCTGAGTGAAGCAGTCAGTGTGAGCACCAGAGGGAGTGCGCATCGTGGCATGCAGGTTTCCTGTGGCTCCATTGAAAGCCACTGTGAAAGTGACTGGTTTGTCGATCTGAAACAAGAAGGCGATGCCGTGAGAGAGGGAATGATAACAGTAATAATAATAATAGAAATTATAATAGTAGTAGTAATAAA
>NW_004797365.1:1416042-1417103 GCF_000002075.1 Aplysia californica
ATAAATAATAATAATATTAATTGAAATAATAGTGATAACAGTAATAATAGTAATTATAATAGTAATAAAAATAGGATATTGTAATAATGATGCCACTGCTATAATAGCACCTACTTTCTGGTGGCTCAAGGAGTTTTACAACAAAATGAGATTTAAATGAACATTTCATGCGAACTGGTCCATTCAATGTAGAACAAGTCTTTCAAATACATAATATCATAAACCCGTATTCTGACGAAGAGCATGCCCAACAAGAGACTCACTACTGTGTCTAATGACGACATGTGCCGTGCGAAGAAGAATCAAATTAGTTTGTAAAATGGGATGTAAATAAAAGTGCGTTGAGACCAGATTCAAATGCGGTCAAAGTAGACTTCTCTTAAAGGCAGTGAGATGAAATTCCACACTGAGGGAGCAGTTGTCGAAAGAGCTATTTCTCCTTTTTTTTGGGGGGGGTAATTTTTTTGTTAGTTTTAGTTTTAGTAGAGGTTTTACGGCACTTGCAACTGCATAAGGTCACATGAGCGCCAGAAGTATAGATGTGTTACCATAGAGCCCACTAGGGCTGGATCGGGCCGATCGCCCGGCTCGATCGCCTGAAACTGAAAACAAACACGTTTGTTTTTGAGGCGATCGAGTCGGGCGATCGGCCCCATCGGCCGATCCCGTCCGTAGTGGTCACCCCGTAAAAACATAAAAAGAATGGGAGATACGGGCGACAGGTGTTTCATAGGAAAGAAGAAGCAAACCACAGCAGAGCACCCGCCAACCAACTACTTTTAGTTTTACAAGGCACAGTCACGCAACAAACGCAAACCCTTTCTTCCCACTACTACGAGTTTACTCACAGCCAGGCCCTTGTCCTTGAGCGAGTGAACTGTGACCTGTCTGGCGACTCCGCTGTCGGGGGCAACATTGACCATGAAGGGGGAGCCGGGGATGTGCTTGTCGTTGAACTTGAGATGGACACCGTAGATACCTGAGATGAGACGATCGGGGTGTTCTTTGGAGGTACTTGCTTACACACACACACACACACACACACACACACACACACAGGT
>NW_004797365.1:1419429-1421434 GCF_000002075.1 Aplysia californica
TGTGCATGTGAGCATGTGTGCATATGTATGTGTGTGTGTGTGTGTGTGTGTGTGTGTTATTGTGTGTGTGTGTGTGTGTGTGTGTGTGTGTGTGTGTGTGTGTGTGTGTGTGTGTGTGTGTGTGTGTGTTTGAACATGTACACTAGAACATGCATATTCCTTACAATCTTACCTGGAATCTTCAGGATGAACTCAGCAGTGGTTCCGGCGTTGGTGGCGTCAGCCTGGCCCATCTCCTTGACGACAGTCTCACGGACACGCCCAGACGGGTTACCGCCCACGTTCACCAGGAAAGGACTTCCTGAAAAGAACAGAGAGCCAAAAACATCCAATTATGACGAGAATAAAAACAGTTACCTGAAAGATATCAGAACACTGTTAGAAATATTGTATTCTCACCTTTTTCATTCAGTTATAGATTGGCTATTTATGTTTGTTTGACTGAAATGTTCTGTATCTACGTATTTAACAAGAGACAATGATGACAACAATGACACACCGTGGATAGTATTGCTGATACAAAATGATACTAGCAAATTATAAGTCTAAGACATTTTCTTACCTGTTACACGTTTTAACACTCTTAATCGTGGAAGCACAGAACTAGCTTTTTAAAACTGGTGTTGGTAGTCTAGCTATTAGGTCCGAAACAAAGAGAATGGTTGTGTAGTCGTGTAAGAGGGATACAGGACTTGCACTTAACATTCACGTGAGTCTTCAATAATGGATATACCACCGGTATGGGAAACTTCGCGGCAGCAAGCTTCTCTTATGGTGCAATCAAATACACAACAAAACATGCCGGCATAGCACATATAGGTTGTCATATGTTTCATAAATCTTCGCTTTTTTTCTTGCCTCAAGCCTGTTGGAGATGACCTCTATCCTCCTCCATATAAAAATTACAGCCTTTTTAATAAAAATTGTGACTGCTGCTACACTCGGAGGCTGGCCCCGAGGATGACATGAGCTGTCCGGAGGAACTGATCCGCATGTTCATACCGCTTCTCCAGCAGGCTGAGGGGCAAAGACACTTAGTTTCATTTAGTGCCTGAAAGTTTCTGAGGTCCTGCAGAACGGGCATGCTCTGGTGTATCTCAGCCTCTCCATAGGCACACAGAGGGAAAGTACATTACAGTTATTACAGTGGACTTGTAGCCTTCACCAAAACATCAACGCCTCACCGACTTGCCTTTTTGACGCAGTGACGGGTATTTTCTTGTTCTTCTTGAGGTGTCAGATCTGAAGCCCTTCTGTTGAGATGTCATACAAAGACTAAACCAATCACAAGCAATGTATTTACCTTGGATGTGATCATCAGCGAAGCGGATGTTGAGGATGTAGATACCAGGCTCGTGTGGGCTGTAGTGGATTGTGTAGACTCGGTCCTCCACTTTGTAACACTCGACGTCTGAGCGATGAGGGCCCTCAATAGCCACGCTGAGACCTCCGTAGCCTGTGAAGTGCAAGATGTACATGTGGAAGAATATAGTGAGGTTTTTAAAATGTTAGAAATAAGAATTTTAACAGAACAATAGATAAATAGCATAATTTGTTTAGCGCATATCCCTGCTCAACGGAAAGCTCTAAGAGCTTTACGCTCTAGATTTATATCGTTACCCCAACAGACCATAGAACACCAAAGAAACATTCTCAGCTTCCCGAGTAGTAAGCATACAATGTAAGGAGCCAATTCATTTCTCAAACAATAACAAGCTAACACTGTCTATGGCAAGGTACCATTCCCACCTGGGTGAAGCTGAAAAAAATCGTGTAAAGTTCCTTTATTGAGGGCACAATTTCGAGAACCTGGCGGGATTCGAACCCACAACTTTATGATGGAAAGTCTTAGAGCCTACCATTTGGTCATCAACAACTGTAGAAAATTAGTCTAGCTGATAACTTTCTCTATGTAACGGTATTCCATCTTATTTAAACTTAATCGTATCTCAGTCTAATTTGACTAAAATCGGTCTGGCATGGTCTTCTACATCTGTGATTTTTC
>NW_004797365.1:1421924-1424452 GCF_000002075.1 Aplysia californica
CCCTCCCGCCCGTAAGTGATTCATTTTTGGTGTCGACGCGAGCGTGACATTTTTGCAATCTTTTCAAATGTTTACCTCCATCAGAGGTGTCGATGACCAGCTCATTGCCGGAGTTTGCAATGGCCTCTGCAATAGCTCCTGTGACCCTGCAACCCGCGGCGTGACCAATCTCTTTGTCTCCCACTTTGATCTTGAAAGGACTGTTCTTGATGTTCTTCTCATGACGCATGACATTCACGGTGTACTCTCCCTTCTCACGGGGTGTGAACGAAGCGATGGCTGTGGAGGAGTATTGGTGAGGAAAAGTTGACGGAATGATTATTTTGTTTGTATCTCTAGAAGTGATTTGGAGAGGAGTAGGGGGACATGTTTTGTGTATCTGTCTGTGTGAGTGTTTGTTGTTTTTAATTAGTTTGTTTATTCGTCTGTTATGTTTGGGTTTGTTTTGTTTTGTGTTTGTTTGTTTGTTTGTTTGTTTTTTTTTGGGGGGGGGTTTGCTTTCCTCTTTCTTTTCTTGATGTTGGTCTTGTTGTTCTTGTTGTTGTTGTTACTGTTTTTCATTGTGACGTAGGTGTTTTGTTTTGTTTTTCTTTTTTTTTACATGTCATATAACTGGTCAGTTTGTTAACCACTCATGAAAACAAAAGCAGTATTTGTCCTATGGTGAGAAGTCAAACATTAATAATATTCGATATCAGTACCTATCTTTTCAGTTTGCAAACAATTGATAGTTACTGTCAACCTACCCAGCTCTCCGTCGCCAGTTTTCTTCAAGATGATTGGTTCAATCTGACCACCAGGGGTCCTAATGGTGCCCACAAGATCCACGATGTCTGCCTCCACAATCTTCAGTGAGTACTCGGCGCTGTTGCCCACGGAAAGGTATGACCTCTTGCGGCCCTCGCCTGTAACAAAAATGAACAATATATTAATTATAGTCGTCGACACCTGAGTTTTTGCAAAGATAACTCTTACTCGTATGATTCTGTTATTTCTAGATCTGCCTACGTTTTGAAAGCTTCGTTTTATGTGTTTTTCTATCTTCTAACAGTCTTTCCAAGATCAAAAAATGTTTTTCTCTTCCACCTTCGAAGCTGAAATCCGAGAAGCTTAACACCAGGAAGCGGCTGTTTAAACAAGTATTTTATTTTATAAAAATAATATGTGTATGAACGTAAAAATTGCCTTGTTCCCTTCAAACAGAGTAATGTGATTTTTTCAGGAGATGCTAGACCAGGGGATCAGAAAACAAGTGGGGATAAGAGAGAGAGAGAGGGAGAGAGAGAGAGAGAGAGAGAGAGAGAGAGAGAGAGAGAGAGAGAGAGAGCTGTATTTACAAAGGGACGTAATCTTACTTTTATTCCACATTTAAGCTTTATTTGAGCTACTCCCCTTTGCAGTTTTATTTCGTGATGCAACGAAATGCAACCACTATGATAATCGTTGATACTACTGGCCAGTGGATGCTTTGTTCAACTTCAAAAAAAGAACTAGATTTATATTATAGTACAATTATAGTGGGTCACCAGAAAAAGTTACTTATACTTTATTTTCCCCCTTTTCTTGCAGCTAAATTAAGCCTTTCAGAAAATAAGCTGTTTTGCTCTGTTCTTCTCCAAATCAAAATAGTGTTTTAGCCTTAATTGGGTTTTTTGTTGGGGTTTTTTTGTGTCTTTGCTATCTGACACTCGCCTGCAACTTACGAGAGGCCTTGTGGCGCAACGGTAGCGCGTCTGACTCCAGATCAGAAGGTTGCGTGTTCAAATCACGTCGGGGTCAATCTATTTTTTCCCCCTAATCTTGTCTTTTTGTTGATCTCTATTCACTTTCTTTTACTTTACAACGTCTACGATTGCTTTAACAAAACTGTTAATTTATGCTGTTTATATCATCTGTTAAATGTAACAACTGCGATCTTCTCTATTAATGTTTCAGAGAACGTTGTCTTTTTTCATATTTCTAAACAAAAAACATTGGCCCATTTTCCATACAAAAAAGGAACAAATAACGTCAAACACAACAGCAGCAGGAATAATAGTAACAAAAACAACAATAACAACAGAAAAAGAAAGAAAAAAAAACATAATATAGGACCACTGCAGCAGATGTTGTATCAAACACAATGTTAACAATAAACGAGAAGCACATAAAGCCTGGTTAAAATTTAAAAGGTAAATTTTAAAAATTAATTATTGATTCGAGAAAATGCTACCAGAAAGACCAAAAAAGATTTGACTCCGACGTGATTTGAACACGCATCCTTCTGACCTGGAGTCAGACGCGCTGCCGTTGCGCCACAAGGCCTCTTCGTGGTCACAGCTCTGTGTCTTTTTTATTCATCATCAAAACAAACAAACATCAACACACACACACACACACACACACACACACACACACACACACACACATACACACACACATACACACAAACACAGGTATTCAAATAATTGGAGAATTGCTTTTCTGTTTCAGTTGAAGAAGGTTTTGCACTACAAAAGCAATTAATTTCCCCATATTCTGGAGACATT
>NW_004797365.1:1427114-1432174 GCF_000002075.1 Aplysia californica
GGGGGTGCGGGGAAGAAAGGGGGGAGGGCTATGTCCGTAATGAGTCAAGCCATTCGCTAATACAGAGGAAGTGGTTAGTGGAGAAGAGGGAGTGGGAAGGACGGGGTGGGGATTGTTCCAGAGTCGTATTCCAGGCGATCTGTTGACTCAGATGGTAACATATTCGGTATTATGCTGATGGCACTGGTCTGGATCCTTAACGGGGCAAAAGAGATTAGAGTTTAGAGGCTTTTTGTAGCTCTCCATTCATCCTGTTCGCTCCTTTCGAGATGAAGGTTATAAACCAGAGCAACCTTCTCTTAAATACCTTACACAGTACTGAACGGGTTGTTAAACACATACTACAATACTATTCTCGCTCACATACACAACAAGACAAGAGAAAACAAATTGACGTAAAAGAGAAACACACATCTGTAGACACATTCAAAAACACGTCATTAATCTTTTAAGGCTAACAAATAAGTTTCTTCCTCGAAGACATACAACAATAAACCGCTCATCTAAAAACTCCCTCCACAAACATAGCTTTTTCCAGAAAGTTCAACAACCGCCCAGAGACTAATCTCAGTGTGTGTTGTTATAAGAACTGCCGAGATTGACATAGATCAATCGACATTTAGTACAGGTTCAGTCTAACAGCTTTTCATTATGATATGTATTCTGGAAGTTTTCGAAATTAAATCCGCATGCCAAGTTTTTCTTGGACCATTTCCAATTGTTAAAGGGTTGGGTGGGTTTATAAGCCAGAATCAAACCAAGGTTCAGATAAAGAGTTTGAATGATTGAAAAACTCTGAAAATGGGAATTATACTATCCCATTACCTAATATACTTAGGTATTGTTGTCTCTAGCCCTACAGAGTAGAAACGTTAGTAAGTGCAGCCTGTATCTGAAATAAGCCACAGCACGACACTGCTCGGAATTTGATTGATGAGGGTGGGAGGAGAAAGGCAAATGTTCACTGTTTTCGGTATCCCACAGTAAAGCATTGACGGCATCATAACGTTGCTGGCTGCATCATTAGCTAACACCAAGGATTTTGTGATGGTGACTATCTGTGTAAAATATCATCATCGTTTATGTCGTGCCAGATCTGAAAGAGATATCGGCAATCATGGCCCACCATTTATTTCTTTGGTCCTGGTCTTTCCTTGTGGCTAGTTTATTCACGCTTTCCAAGTAAGTCGCTCTGGGTCTATCCCTGCCGTCTTGGTGTCCGTCTTTACTGTAGAAGCAACGTTTTCATGTTCAAGGCCTTTGTGTCAAATCAACTGTCCCAGGGAGTGTGTTCGTCTCTTCCTAATTGTTTTTTTTTAAATTATTATAAGTGGGCGACCCTTCAATCATTTGATTTCTTTTCCGTCCATGAAGTTCAAAACAACCCTCCAAGAAATCACCTTAATGTTGCTTCCATTTAATCACTGTCTTTGGTGATTGCCTAGCATTCACAGTCCTATCAATTGTATAATAAGTTTTACCATACGCATTCTTTCAGAACTCATACTTTGATAGCCTTTGAAATATTTCTATGTCTCAGAATTGGGCTTATCGCATTCAACTGTTTTAAGCTATTGAAATTCTTGGTTTTTACTTTGTGGACTGTTTGGCATAGGATCATGTGTCGTCGGTATATCTGATGTTACTAACATTTTCGCCATTTACTTTGAGACCTGGACTTTCTTCTTTATCTTTAAGGATTGTTTCCCTGTATGCAAGAGGTTAGATGGCACAACACATCCGTGCTAAACTCCTCTTTCACATAACATGTATTATCATCTACTTCTATCTCCCTGTCGATGGAATTATAATTTTATAATTCGATCAGATAATCAGAACCGTAAGAAAAGAAGCAAGTAAATGCATTGACTCTCCCCGCCTGTGTAATCCGGCTTAGAAAAAGAGATGAAAAAATGTGAAGCTGAATGACTTTTTTTATATTTCCTATTAATCCACCACACCAACAGATACCTCATTGAAAGGAGAAGTAAAGCGCTTCCATTGTATTCATATTTTATACGCTACCGCTTAGAACTCCTGAAGGGACGATGGAGAGACTCTGAGACACATAAACAGACAGACACACATACACACACATACACACACACACACACACACACACACACATACAAACTCACATTTATTTACACAGATATACACACACGTATACATTCATATATACTCAGACATACACACACATACACACACACAAACACACACACACGCACACATACACTCATACGCGTGCACATACACTCTCGCGCGACAAAGATAGAGAGAGGGAAGAAAGAGAGTGAAAGAGGGGGTCAGACAGACAGACAGACAGACAGACAGACAGACAGACAGACAGACAGACAGACAGACAGACAGACAGACAGACAGACAGATAGACATACAGACAGACAGATAAACACAGAGTAAAGGAAAAACGACAAGGTTGTGGTTCAAATAACTAAACGAATGTCCTTGTTTTTTCCTACAGAGAGAAGAGTCAGTACACCCCAGAAATGTCCTTTTTGAAAGCACACTAATGGACAAAGGCTCTAAAACCTAATTCTATGGGAATAACAGTTCTCTCAACAGCACTCCCCCACCCCTCCTCTCCATTTCCGTGAGGTACTCGTTCTTCCTCACTCGCCACACTACCCCACCCCCGGTCCCTCCACTCCCAAATCACCTCCCGCTGACCGGGTACACACGCACAAACAAATCCTCGTCAGCTAGATGCTGTTGTAGATAATTCTCCCCGACACAGAACCTGGGGTCATAATCGCAAGCGTGCGCTGACTATCCAGAAAACGAATGAGCATCAGAAGTCAGGAATCCTTCTGGCAGACGGCACTGGCCCTTTCTGGAATGCCTCACCATCTCTGACGCACATACAGGTCTGTCGGCAGATTCTGGATGAAACTCCTGTGGTCAGAGTCTCGTGCTCTGTTCCTACAGGCTATGAAAGATGGGCGAGTAAGTTAATTCTCCATACATGAGCGTGTAACGTCACACAAGTACGGTGCGTACTCTTAGCTTTGTGTGCAAATAAATGAGTGCAAAGAAGTGAAGGGTGCAGACATTAATTATGAGCGACATCGTTTCACGTTACTACTCCAGCGTAGCTCAAGGCCAAAGTAAGGATGGAAGAGAGAGACTCCTATTTGCTGAACTTTCAAGGTTTCACTTCTGGTTAAAAGAACAACGGTTTGATAGCTATAGAACAGCTTAAGAGATGACTTTTTAATCCAAATTTCCCTCAAAATCCTTTTTATTTTGACAGTTATTACCCCCTTGCTCCCATACGATTTTGGCCATCAAAGGGAGCATTTTCGTTTGAAGACGATAACAATAATATTATGGTCGGATTTTTGGCAGACTGGCATTAACGCAGGAAAACCTGGCCAGTCTTCAAGCCGAAATTCTGCAGGTCTTGCAAAATGGGGAATCAGTGACATAATTGTTGTCGACTGACTAACATACAAAATGTATATCATCAGATCAACAGCATCGTTCATTGTGCAAAGCTAGCAGCATTTTGTCAGAGTTCATTCATACAGACTGTTCCGTTTAGTTTTAGCTTTTGTACGAGTTTCACGACACTTGCAGCACAATAAGGTCATTTTATACGCGCCACAGATTAGAGATGATCCTAGAGGGTCACATACATTGAAAAGAAGAAGAAAGGAAAAGTGCAGTGGTGATGGGGGTATTAACATGTGGGTTTGGTTTACGTATAAAACCAAACAGAGATTATTTTAATGGAAAATACGTCATATTTCAAAGCTTACGTTAACGTTTCTTCCGCGGAGACATACAACACTACTTCACTCATCTAAAAACTCCCTCCACCACCACTCCTTTTTTTCTTCCAGAAACGGTGAGCCACGCGCATTTTGAGAACCACTTTGACAAAAAAAGTTTTCTTTGTCTTTGTTCTAACTTAAAATCTCCTGCCTGGTGGAGACCGCGCCATTCTGCCTCCAACTTTTGCTCTTATTTTAGCAGCTGAAAATGTTGCTTTAATTTACATTAAAACTGCTTTGCGGAAAGTATAAAGCAGCAAGACACTGACACCTAAAGAACGCGAAGGTAATTGTGTCATTGATTAAAGAAAGGCGAAAACTTTCACCCATTGTTAGAGCTTGGGGAACGTGAGCCCTCAGTCTGCACTGAACCCAAGTTCTTTTTTAAAATACATGTGCTTTCCTTTTTACGGGAAGGGTTTCATGAAAAAAGGACTGTGGAACCGGACTCGCTCTTTCCTGGGCCCTAAAGACATAATTTGATTCCTGTAATTGTAAGCAATGGCAACAAAGATTAGATAAAAGAGCACGTGGCCACGTCGATTACTCATCGTGTACACTGCGTGTATAGAACGGTTTCAACGCCTTATTGTGTTAATGAAAAAATATTCATATTATACTTTGGGGAAAAGATGGTGGGGCTCAAGCTCTTCAGTCCATCGCTGCACCCCGCCTCTGGATATGGACAAAAGATGTCAGACTAGAAATTAGAAACAAGTCACACTAGAGAACCCGCCAACCACCCACAGGCTGAGCTGTCAAAAACCGTGTCTACGTCTTTTTAATAGAATGTGTTGTTGTTGTTGTTGTTGTTCTGCTTTTTGTTTTGTTTTTCCACCAAAAAAATTGTTTTCGTGTATTGTGAAGCATGCTTTATGCTTCAAATAAGCCTAAACAATAGACGAGTATGCCAGGAATTGGCGTATCTTTTCCCGTGTGTATCCCTTTTAGATGCCACCTGGCTCAGATACAAAGCAGAACAATGCATGCGTTAGTGGGGGAAATGTGATTTTATGCGCAGGCGAGTCTTGATATGCATCCCATTGCGTCGCTATTTCTACCAAGTTTAATTTGAGAAGGTGTGTGCCGAAAAAGCAACTGCACCCATGCGGCATTCGTTTCGAAGATAAGATGTTCTTCATTCGGGAAAAGAAGGGTTCTATCTCTGAAATGTTCATGAAGCAATGGATTCAAATATGAAAAAAGCAAAATGGAAAGTATGAGTTCAAGCTCTCTCTCTCTCTCTTTCTCTCTCTCTCTCTCTCT
>NW_004797365.1:1433466-1436216 GCF_000002075.1 Aplysia californica
TACGTCTATGGGTGAATTTGACTGCGATAATGTTTCAAAATTAGGAAGGGAAGCAGTGATTATTTGATTATATAGACGCTTCGCCTCTGAATGTGAGTCAGTCCAGTTGGCAATGGACGTTAAATAAATAACCTTAATGCTAAAAGGAGTGTTAAACATACAATTTCGTTAATAAATATAATAATATACAATGTTTACTGGCGGTTGTGACCAAGTGAAACCTAAAAATAGCCAGTATTTTTCCACCAAAGATCTGACACAAAGCATAAAGGAGCTCTGACATCATGAGGTGTTGCAATCAGTTGTGTTGTGTCAGCGCATTCTAGATTCTAGAACCAACAAATGGAAGGTCTGGTCTCGCTGTTGGAGGGTCAGTGGCCGAGAAGATAATTTAGGTGAAGAAAAATGAAGAAAAATAGAGTATATCTACCGGTAGCTAGAAAGGTTTCCTGGCGACTACACATCTTTTCTCGACAATATTATGACAGTAAGGGTGTTTCGCCTTTTCCCACAACAGCCTTTTAACGTTCATCTCCAATAGAATTGAAACAAGTGGATTAACAGCCCGGGGAAAAAATCCGAAAACAACTTATGTACAAGAATGGGCAATGCTGAAAATGCCTAAAAAATAAGATGCTGCTATGTCCTATGGAAAAATCGTGAATCGGAGGGGGCAGTCTCTGTGAGTTTAGAGGGGGGAATTTTCTTCATAAGGGAAATCTTTAACAAAAAAGTTCACAGTAAATGAGGGGAATTTTTTTTCCATACATCGCCCAAGCACTCTAGTTGTACATTTCCATCTCGGAGAGTTCTTTTTGCTCTCTGATCCTTTCCCTGTTTTCTTTTTTTTTTTCTGGGTGTGTGTTATCCACATGAGGGAAGTGCACAAACATAGAAGACACAGGCGTATTCCATATGCCTCCATCTTTTTATGTTCCTGTTAGTTCTGATATACGCTGCGTTGACAAGCATAATGTACTTGTGAGGATCACCGAGGAACAGAGGCGAAGGGATGGGTAGAAAAAAGATAGGTTGTGGGTTGAGCGCCCCATTCTACACCGAAAGGTTATAATTTGCTTTCCGGACCCTCTTGCTATGGGCATCTGTGACGTAATGGTAAGGCGCTTCGTCGTTGCACACAGGAGATGTGAGTTCTATTCCCGTGAACAGAATGTTTTTATCTCAGTCTTTCTACTAACTAACTATTATCTCTCTGAGACCGGGTTGGGCCTGATAGGCAGGGTTGAAGTCCGCCTCCTAAATGATCTTAACTAGTCGATTGGGATATAAAAACACCCAAATGTAATATGTCATGGTCAAGACCTTGAGAGGTGTGTCGTCATTATACGACAGTAAACAGGGTCGATTTACTTCCCTTTGTTGTCTCTGTTTACCTCTCTTCCACCTTTTCCCAACCCTGACTGGTGTCTTTGCCTTGTCTATATGCTTTTAACTAAAACAAGCAAACCAACCAATGTTCGCATAAAAAAAACAAAATACAAAGACAAAGAAAACCAAAAAACCTCGGATCCTTGAAGAACTGTAGAACCCGCAGTACTGACTCACTTAAGTTGTTCAAATGTAAGATAAAGGTCTATATGGGTATAACAACCTATGTTTTGTTGAATCAAATTTAAAATCGATTCTGCTACTGCCATCTCTTAAAAGCCAAAACCAAAAGAAAGGAAATTGCCCCCTGCACATTACATCTCGCTCTAGGAAGCGTAAAACGCTAATGACCCTCCGTCTCGGAGGCTGACATAACTCTAGTGATGATATTTACACCCCCATGTCTTCCACCCTCTTATTATCTCGCAACCATGCGCATCCGACACGCCATTTTGGCTACCTTCAATGATGGTGTCCGGCATGTAGGGTTCTTTGCTGAAAGCAGCGCAAGCTACAATGGGCGAGTAAAAACCAAGTAACAGCCTTTGTCTTATATAACTCCACTACGATAGCCACATTACCCCAGGATTGCAGATAAAACAACAGTACTGGAAAAGAAGTAGAATAAGTTTAAGCAGACTGCTACAGATCTACTTCAATCCAATGAGAACTCCGTATCAGGACAGTATAAATAGAAATTTACAGTATTTTTTAATTGTTGGAAAAGCGCCTTGAAGGTTGAAAAAAGTGTTTTGATCCAGCAACGTAAGAATTCGGTTAAAGAAAATCGTGTAGATCAAAACAGGGACGTACGTTGAATTTCACAAAATGTACACCTACTAGGATTTGCTCGGTCGCCGTAGAACGAGCCACAAATCTGCGCATAACGTCAGGCACACTGCTAGCTCCTATGGCAAGCATGGAACTGTGCCAACACATAATGACCTGTGCCAAAAGGTACTGACAATTTACGATGACAGCGAGTTTCTGTGACCTGTTCTCTTGTATTGGCTAGGGCAAATTATTTAGGGTTGGATACAGGCCATGTGCATTTGAGCTTTCGCCTGAATATGTTGTACAACAGCCTGGGC
The DNA here is from genome assembly GCF_000002075.1 of Aplysia californica. Lineage (NCBI taxonomy): Eukaryota > Metazoa > Mollusca > Gastropoda > Aplysiida > Aplysiidae > Aplysia > Aplysia californica. The sequence goes on from NW_004797365.1 coordinate 1,435,947, forward strand.
TCTTCGTCGGTACAAACTGTAGACGTGAATTCAGTTCCAAAGCTAGCGGCAGACTTCCACCAAATAGCTTCTTTAACTCGAGTTGGCAGTGACTGGCTGAATCACAAAATTCCTTGACCCAGCAGGTAAATTATGATAATGAAGACGTAAAACATTTGACAAAATTCTGTATTTTTCGACTGCTAAAATTTCTCCAAAAAGATTCATTTTACAAACGATTTTGGTCTGTCAAGAGGTTTCTATCTCCTTAGTAAGGAACCTTGCACTCCC
>NW_004797365.1:1438250-1439427 GCF_000002075.1 Aplysia californica
TATATATATGTTATACAGAGAGAGAGAGAGAGAGAGAGAGAGAGAGAGAGAGAGAGCTGATAAACACATGCAAGCTCGCCTCATACACATAATAAATGTGTGAGTACACATGAAAGCGGGGGCACAACACATACACTTAAAGCCATTAACCATAAAGCTACTGTCAGTCCTTAACATTGTGCAAGACTAATAAATTCAAAGGTTTATCATCAGTTCACTCATTTAATTAAGTTGTAAGGTGAACCTTTATGCCATGTCCCCACTCAAGGTCTTCAAAGTAAGTAGTACGCTCATCTCTTGAAAGAAAAGCTCATTTCAAAGAAACGTGTCATTTGACCTTTTACCACTTGCTGCTAGACCAGAGAGGTTGCCCAAATTCTGAAATGCGTTATCAAAGAGAACGTGTTGGTGTAGAAACAGAGAAAGAGACAAGGAAGGTGCAATAAAGAAAGGGGAAGGAATAAAAAGTGAGAAAATAAATAGATAGCTTTGCGCAAGTCTGGGTGCAATGAATCAGTTTGCCACAATGAGCACAAACGACGTTACCCAAAGAAAGCATTTCTTTTTAAGGAAAAAAAAGGAAGAAAGCTTGAGACGCCAATCTTGTGAGTGTGAGTGTGTGTGTTGTGTGTGTGTGTGTGTGTGTGTGTGTGTGTGTGTGTGTGTGTGCGTGTGTGTGTGTGTGTGTGTGTAAAGGTGTAAAGATGTGGGTGGAGGGGGTGGGGAGCGGGGGCTGACTGGCTGTCATCCAGAATTTTCTGGAATGAGTCGTGATGATACCCCCAAGAGCCTGGGATCTGGATCTCTTCCCCTTTCTGTTGTTAAATCCCAAGTGGCTACTTGGTTTCTGTAGATTCAATGTTTGTTTGAGACGACACAAATATTGTTTTCCCACCTTGACACTCTATGTTACGTTTACCCTAGCCATGGAATGTTGATATGTATGAGTCTTTCGAAAATGATGACATTTCTTTGCTACCCACACTCAGCTACCATGCATTGCCAAAGCCTTTAGAGTTTGGGGGGGGTAATACAAATAGAAATCTTACTTGGTAACATACAGAACAGAGGAATAGATTACCCCAAATCCGTCACCTTTCCACCCCAATCCCACTCGTGACATTTTTTTTAAATGTTGGATGTTTAGGAGTTTGCACCCACTTGGCTCAGTCCCATT
>NW_004797365.1:1439527-1441728 GCF_000002075.1 Aplysia californica
CATACCATACCATACCATACCATACCATACCATACCATACCATACCATACCATACCAAACCATACCATACCATACCATACCATACCATACTATAATATTCGCCTTCTTTAGTTCTATTCAAAAATAGATGTAGTCTTATCACAGCCCACCTCTGATCCTCTGAGTGCCTTTGGAACACATCAATGTTTTACTTTAAGGCATTGTGTAAGGATTGAAAAATCTTATTTAAAAAAACATCAGACTTTTGCACTGTTGAGCTTATAAATATGATCCCCCAGTAGTGTGTCGAATTTATCTCATTCTTGTCCCAAGTGATAGAAGCAGGGGAGTTATGTTATGTGTGCAGTATAGTGCTGCCGGACAAGCAACATGCCTTTGAGAGCAGCGAGGTTGTCTTAATGCTATTTACCTGTAAGTTAACGACCCCAAATTTTTACAACAATTGGAAATGCTTAATGCCCAAAATCTATACAATTTATATTATCTAAAAAGTGGGTTACTTCGGCTCCATCTACCAGCGTTCGCTTTTTTCCAACATTTAGAATTTGAATTTTGACAGAATAACTTGAGCACAATATGCAGCGATACCACAGATTAAGAATTGCGATCAAAATAAAAATAAAAATTTTGGGCTCAGTCAACCAAAACAACTGGCCAACGATATGAATTATTAACCTTCCAAAGCGGCAAAAGACCATTCGCCTTCTGCGTGAACAGTTACGGGTCTAATCTTTGCTCCGCAGGCGCTACAATCCAACATTGCACATGTCTTCACTGACAGGCCCGAGAATTGAGTAATGAAGCAGGCTCAGGGGCAAAAGAACATTCACGTGTCCCACAAATCTCAATTCACAGACATGCATTTTCATTGTAGGCTACTTTTCAAAATTTGATTACAGATGTTTGGTAAGGTCGTTGTTCCCTCTCAACCGACAGCCCAATGGCAACCGACACAATAATTGTTCCCCAATGTGAGTGACACTGAGCTAATTTCGCGGAGACATCTCTGTGTTTGGAAAACACTCATGCCCTTCACACTCTCAATAATTTATTTTTTTCCTTCTGCCACTCGAACTTGTTGGATCAAGTCAAGAGAAAGTAATTACCTACCTTTTTCATTTAATTTTTTGGGGGTAAATATTTTACGGCGCTTGCAATTACATAAAAAGGTCATATGAGCGCGAGGGACACACCAAACATTTTTAGTTGGTTGGGAAGTTTGAATTTTGCCCGGATGGCGATCGAAGCCTACTCTTGTCGATTTTGGACCATCAACTTGTACATGGGACCTCCGAGATTTTTCGCCGTCGTCCGAGAAGGTTAGGTAGGTGTAGATCTTGCCTATCAATAGATCAGCGGTGTGGTTGAAAGACAGCAGTAAGAAGGAGCCAAGGGGCGAATTTTAAATTGAAAATGTAGTATTCACAAATGAGTCCAATCAGGGAAAACAAGACCCAGACATATCATTACCTAGATTGTTTTCTATCAACAAGTTCCTAACGTTAGTTGGCGTATGCAAATAAACAAAACCAATAAATGCAAACAAAGGTATCCAGATGATGGGAATGGGAAGAACCCCTTTCTCCCCATGCCCATTAGAATGGGAGCGATGTGTGAGGGTGTATCCACCCCACACACAAAAAAAAATCAAGCTGATGCTTTAATGACTGCTTTAACAAGATTATTTAACAGGAATTCCCTTCAACACATAGTCCAGAGAAGGGGGTAATAATTATTTTCTGCTAAAGTTGTAATGACAGAATTCATGGCACTCTTTTCTTAATCTTGAAAACTCACAACTTTTAGTAATTCAGAGACTGGTAACATCCTTTTAGAAATAGTACCGTGTGGGCCTGTATGCCAGTATCCAAAAAGAACTACTCACAGTATCTATTTGAGAGTGCGCATTCTCATACTCTTAGTTGCTTCTAGCTTTCAAAGTTGTTTACTCATATTTGATGCAGTGTTTTTCAGTGATAAGGGTGGGAACAATGACCACACCGTCCCCAGATAAAAAGCAATCTATTACCAGAGAAGTCAATGTTCTACCTTCAAAGACAATGGTTTCCAAAAAACGCAATGACTAAGCAACAATCCCCACCCCCTGTCTATAGTAGATGTTACACTCCTAGAAGGGCAATAATTTACCAGGACCGGGAGGAGTCAATGGTTTACAAGAACTCAACTATTAGATACCCCCC
>NW_004797365.1:1441828-1445348 GCF_000002075.1 Aplysia californica
CTCAATCCCCTAAAATTGATTTATCGAGAAAGACCATGATTTGCTAAAACAAAAAACAGTCTATGGCTTTCCTGAGAACGGTAATGATTTACCACTTAAGTCAACGAATTACCTTATACTGAACGTAAGGAAAAGACAATGATTTACTCAGAAAGACAACGATTTACCGAACGATAAACGATACAGCTACAAAAATGCTAGAGGGCAAATGCTTGGATCAGTTCTTCTGTGCGCGAGTATATCGGTTCTCTCCCCTTTGCCATCACGATCTGATAAATCACAGATCCTTCAGATTTTAGGACCCGGGGCGCCAGAGACAAGTGTTTATTTGTATCTTTGCCTCACGCCACTGAAAGTGATGAGCGGTGTTCGTCGACAAGTAACTCACAAGGGCAAACATTTAGACGGGTATTGTTCTAGACGTAAACACAACCCCATGGGATGTGCCCCTGTGTAGTAAACATTGAGTGGTTGCTTTCTGCTGTCTAAATTGCCTGTCATTTATTTGCTTGTTTTGTTTGGTTGGTTGGTTGTCTTTGTTTTTGTTGATTTTGCTGCTGTTGCTGTTCTTACTGCTGCTCCTGTAGGTGGTGGTAGATTTTTCAGAAATAATTGTCTCAATAAAATAAGTTTAAAAATACGATAGAGACGAAAGAACACTAGGAAAATTGTGTTCTGTTACTTGCCCAGTTTTAAGCATAGCTATGTTATTTTTGCGAGTAGTTTTTTTCTCTGTATTATTCCGACATACTCGAGTAAGGGGAGTAAATAGAATATGATGTAAAATTATTAGTGCGATACCTAGAAAAGACAAGTAAACTTGAAAAAAGGAACAGAGAAGAAAAGAAAGTAGCATTTTTTTCTCGATTAGTATCTTGTGCAAGGAATAAATTTACGGCCGGGGGGAGAGGGGGGCGGTGGGGTGACAATCTGAATCGACTCTGAAATGGGGTGGGAGCAATAATACCCGCATTGCTTTCGATGGACTGGGGAAGGCAAGTGCAAAATGTTCACAGAGCTCTTAGAAAAGGCGAAATTGCTGAAAATAATAAGACAAAACATTCTGTAATGACAAAGAATTATTTTGTCGGCGTCCTGGGTGTTCACACTTCGCAACGAAGTTTTCTATAGGGAGCAACAAGCGATAGCCACGACGGGTCACGGTCTAGGATATTCAGATCTATGGATAGGACTCATCACGCTTCTCTCTTTCACCTGAGCTAAAAAAAAATACACCCTTTTCCTCAATTTAGAGACAGGTGGGTTCCTAAGACGAAACCCTTTTTAAAAATATAGTGCTGTGTACGAGGGTACTCAACGTGTATTTGTCACAAGTCATCTCTGAGAAAACGCACGTATACATTCGCCTGAACTGGTTTAGGGGGGTTGCGTAGGTTTGGTAGAACCACTTGCCATTAGATTGAGATTTTGGATCTGTTATTTTGGTCGTCTTATTGAAAACAAAGATCCGCAGGTGTGCAAATTCTTCACAGCCTCCGGGTGTTGCTTTACACTTTTATAACGTCGAGTAGATTACCATCAGATAGCTGACCTCAGTTCCAAAGTACAAAGGTGACTCACAACAAAACTCCCATGCCCCGCCCCTTTCTGATCCCAGTCCTCTTCCGTCTTGCTTTTCTTTGGGTGAGGGGGCGGGGGTGGTGTGACTCTGCATGCACCTAATACACTCACAGGTAACAAAAGTTCATATTTCCTAAGACCGAAACTCATAACTTTACGCACACATGCAAAGCATTCTGTGTGACGAAATCCTTCCCAAAAAAGTCAATCTCGCTTGTAGGCCTACTCAGTGAGTACTGCGATCATAGTATATGCGTGACATCGTGCACGTACGCGCTCGACCAATAAGCGGGTTCAAGGACCCCTTCACACTGCACTAGATCAAACTAAATCTCTCTCTCTCTCTCTCTCTCTCTCTCTCTCTCTCTCTCTCTCTCTCTCTCAAGTTTCACCTCACATCAAACTTACTTTGAACTATATTTTTTGTAATTTATCATTGTCATTTCACAATAGGTCGAGATGAACTATGCTAAAACGCCGGCTTCCCATGCAACACGTAGCAATGCCAGGCCAGTTCTCCCACGGGATGTTTTCGACCTGTTTGCCATTTCCCTTGGGGCCATCATGAGGAAATCGTCATGGCCAGATGGTGGTTTGAGTTCCCGACTTAATTGTGACTCAGTTTGTCCACAATTGCGCAACATTGCCAGATGTCTCATGTGTGTGCTTGTGTTTGTGTGTATATGCCCGTGCAGGTGTGTCGGTGTGTGTGTGTGTGTGTGTGTGTGTGTGTGTGTGTGTGTGTGTGTGTGTGTGTGTGTTTGTGTGTTTAAGAAAGACTATGTTTCAGTGCGTGTGTTTGCATTTTGAGTGTACCATTGCGTCTCTGTATATCAGTGTGAGTATGTGTGTTTGAGTATATGGATGTGCATGTGTGTGTGTATGTGTGGGTGGAATACTCTTTAAGCCTCACGCTTGAGTCACTGTCAGATTCCCATCTCTGACATTGAGGGAGTAAAGCTTCAGAGGAAACAGCCCTGATGACGCATCGTATTGCATTGTTGTTGTTACTGACACTGTAAAAGAACCCGGCATTTAAATTGATCAGACGCTGGCATGTTTATGAAGCAAATGCCAACCCAGGATACTCATATAAACACCAAGCATGTTAATGCGAGTTGATCGACCTTGTCTGTGAGAGAATGAATGTGTCTGCCGTACAATAGAGACCAATAAAAAAGAAACAATTCAGATTTTTGACAAGATTTTTTTTAAAGGTGGGTAAAGAGCAGATGTGTGAGATGTGCATACGCATCTTATCATGAAGAAAGATTTTCAATCTCTCCTCCAAAATACGACTGACGTAATCTGGCTCTCTATTTAAATTGTGCGAAAAGTATAAATTGCGTCACTTACAAAGGCGTGAACAAACTATCTGGCTAAATATGACTGTCACTCTTATAATTACTCATTTATTTATTAGAAACAAATTGGAAGGTTTAAAATACACATGTACAATTGTCACAGCAAAAATTATAATAATGTATCTAAAATGTCGATAGTACTAAAGGCATGTACCGAACGGTAGTTGACTCCCAAAGACAACAGCCACATTCCGCCAGAGAATAAACAACTATCTTTCATTGTGAGAGAGCCTATGGCATAAAAGTCAGGGGAAAACATTTTGTTTTTGAGCAGTCTACAAGCTGAAAACATAACACACTGACTTTATATATAAATATATATTATCGTTTGAACACAAAATTCAGCTGCACAAAACAGCTTGTTTACACGGGATAGCCCGAGACTTTGGCTTGGCCCCAGCAGTAGAGACGCCCTCTGCGTCATGGGGCTGTATTGCTGCACGTAGACAGCAGGGAAAGTTCGGTATCCGCCACTCTACTTTTCTTTCACAACTCCAGCTCATTCTTGCACAACTAGGTGTCATTCCCCCTGCCTTCGTTTGTTTGTCGCCCGTCTATACCCCCCCCCTCCCTTT
>NW_004797365.1:1445958-1447168 GCF_000002075.1 Aplysia californica
TCTCTCTCTCTCTCTCCCTCTCTCTTTCCCCATAACCCTCCCTCTCTCTTCAACCTGCCTTGATAGAGCTGTCGCTGTCTTTATTGTTAGTTTCGGAGCCAACATTACGTCATGTTGTAATAAGCCCAAACAACAACTCATCAGGAGGGCAAGCCCAATTCTCTCTTGCACAATGTCGTTTGTTTATTATTTCCTCTGCCTCACGAATAACAAACCAAAGGTAGCCGAATTTCACAGTGAACATCAAAACAGTTTGTGATGCAAGTATATTTCTTCTTTTTAGAAATAGCACACGACACCAACAAACAGCTCTCTCAGTTTTGCAGGAGATTGACGAAAGGTCTTCATTTCTGCTTCAGGATTTGCTTACTTTGGCAACTTCTTGAGCTACAACAGACCCAAAAAAAATAGAAGGGTACAGAGAGTGAAAGAGAGAGAGAGGTAGGTGTGGGGTGAGAGGGAGGAGGCACAAAAAGGCACAAAGAGACAGACAGACACACAGACGGACAGACAGACAGACATAGCTCAAGGAGAGGATAGAACAATAAAGTGAGTGAGAGAAAGTGAGAGAAAAGGGAAGGTTGAATCTAGAAGGAAAAAAATAAAGAGAGGGTAAAAGAAAAAGAATGAGTGTGTACAGAAAAACACCCTCTTGTAAGTAGCTCGGTGATCTTACTACAAAGAAGAAGAAAAAGAGTAAGATGTCTATCAATAGGTCTGGGCAATGAGTCGCTTTAACAAAATCCGGATAATATGTTAGTGCACCAATAAAGTTATGAACCGATTCGGCAAATGGGTTAGAACCACATTAACAAACGGGTTAGCATCACTTCAACAAATGAGTGCACCCACTTCGGCAAACGGGTCAGGAAAGAGAGCTAAGAGTCTGAATTCGGATAATGTACTTATTGAGGATTATACGATTATCCGGATATTTATCCGGATTTTGCCCACCTCTATCTATCAAGCTATGAGATTGTCATTAGTCAGCACAATTAGAACGGGAGGGAACTAGCTAACGATAAACTCTTGGCACTCTGAAAAATGCAATCCGTATAGACATTTATGGCCCTCCTTTCTGAGTGATTAGATCATAGACGGAAAGAATCGGTCTAGAGAATGATGCTTGCTTGGTTGTGAAGCTCGAGAGAGGGTAAAAATGGATTTTCAGGGTATGCCTGTGGGAGAAAAAAAATGGGGGGGGGGGGGG
>NW_004797365.1:1447268-1449576 GCF_000002075.1 Aplysia californica
GGGGGGGGGGGGGGGGATTGGGAGGTTACATTATATTTTAGGTTTCGATTTCTCCCCCTTTTTGTTGCTGTTTTTTGCAGCAGGCCTATGCTGGGGGTTTATTATAGTAGACAATTTTTCCTTAGGATATAATATATCTTAAGAGACATTGCTGTGCTTTCAAGTAAAATTTACAAAACTGGATATTTTACTGTCTATAAAAATGAGACTCGAGTATGGTGCTCCCATGAAGTATTACCATGTAGATAGAACAGCATTGATCTGCAATATATAAGATCTGAATGTATAATGAAGGCTGTTGCATGTTTAACTGGGTACCGTTCAACACTGGCATACACAATTTCTTCACAAACACACACACACACACACACATACACACACACACACACACACACACACACACACACACACACACACACAAACACACACACAAACACAAACGCACACATCGATGAGAAACGAATACTGTCTCTACCGAAATGGATGTGCTCTTGCGCATGTGTGGGTTTGTGTGTGCGTTTGTGTGTATGTAACCGCGGGTGTGCTTGTTCGTGTGTATGCAGCTATAAGAACAAGAATGGATAGATTTAAAAGTTGGACGCTCAGAAAACAAAGTAGATGCGAACTGAAGGAGAATAGAAATTTTGCTGAAAACCCCCCTCCTGCCCCCGACCCTAAAAACCCCAACCCAACAACCCTTTCCCCGCAGTAGCTGCATTATGTGTCAATCTGATCAGGTAATTTAAAGAATAATTAATGAAACATGTCTTTTTTTCTCACACCCTTCCAATGCGCTGTGTTGTAAAAAGTCTACCTAATTGAGCCTGAATTTTCTTCGGTTACCTGTGTCCACTCAAGCAAACAAACAAAAAAAAGGAAAAAGAATTTTTAAACAAATATATCCATATAATGAATATTGATTTTCTTTCCATCACCGAACATACAATATTATTTTTGCACTTAAAAACGTGTACATAAAAGCTTCCTGTAATGATGGATATGACATTACTTGTATATTAGCTAGCTTGCAAATATCATACAATTTCATGCTCATTTTCTCTCTTAGGAAGAAGATCATCCGAGGGATCGAAAGGTAAATACACACGTATCTAGATCTAGATCTGCAAAGATAAAAAGTCATGCAAAGTCTACCGTAGAGAGTTTTTGGTAATCAATTACGTAAAGTGCCGTGTTTATTTCTGAAATGATTCTCGTCCTCTGCGTATAACCGAAACTGCTCTTAGATTAATATTGGCCGTATTTCAGACTGAAAGTAAGTCGAGCGAGAAAAGATAATAATTTCCTAGAGTATACATTACAAATTAGGGGATTGTTTTAGATAATAGAAGTACACGGACGAAATGGTCCAGTCCCTGCACTTGTAATGTAATGTTCTACGTCATTTGAGAACGCCGTATACGGCTAATGATTATGCCAGTGTTTTGAAGAAATACCGGTTCATTGAGCCCAAGAAATGATCGGGACGGAAACCGGCCAACTCTTGCAATATTTACTGTCTTCAGTAATCGAATACAATCAGTCTTTGCAGAAAACGAATGACGTCCCTTCACTCCCTTTCCTACTTTCCTCTAATCCTGGAACATTCTTGTATAGATTCCCGTGGACGAGAGTTATAGTAACCCGCATTTCCTGTTAGATCTACAGGCAGGAAAAAAAAACCATTTGAATGTGTGTATTTAGTATAAATGATCCAAAATTACTCCACAAATTATGCATGCTCTTGATACCCAGCTTTTTGCTCTCAGAAGCGGCTAACAGCCTATTAAAGAGCACGCACACAAAACGTAAATAAAAGTTGGTTTCATATAACACCCTCTTGTAAGCAGCTCGATGATCTTACTACAAAAAAAAAAAAGGAAAAAAAACAGACCCCTTTTTGCTAATGCCGCAAATAATGAGTGTACCTGCAGAGGATGCTAATCGTTGTGTACGTTCCAGGGGAAGCTTTGAGTGCTCATATTTAGCTATAGATCTAAGGGCGTAGTAGATTGTTTGAACTGTGTTATTTTTGTCTTCTCTTTTTGAGGTTCGAGAGAAAAATGCTTCTGTGCTACTTGATAATTGTTTCCCTTTTAGTGCCACATATTCGGTACTTATTCACCTCAGGTACAGCTGGTACAGATGGAGGTTGTAACCCAGTTTTAGTAATAATGTGGCATTGACCTGCTCATTGTGGGAATGGGAATAGGGAGCTCACCATTTTAACAAGTATTTTTTTATTCAAATATGCATGCCTACATATGCACACACTAACTCTCTCTCACACACACACACTTTGACACACACA
>NW_004797365.1:1449676-1454676 GCF_000002075.1 Aplysia californica
GGCCCTCCGAGATTTTTCGCCCTTGTCCGAGAAGGCTAGGTGTAGATCTTTCCTACCAGAAGATCAGGGATGTGGCTGAAAGACAGCTGCAAGAAGAAGCCAAGGAGTAGCAGTAGAAAGGCTGTAGAAAAAATCAGGAGCCCAGAAGAGGTGGGGGGGGCAAAGGAGATGAGGGAGTGGGGGCAGAAAGAGGAGACGAAAGCAGACGACAGAAGATTGCTAGAGAGCAGAAAAGGAGGTGAAAGGAGACACATTTAGAGAAGAAAGTGTTTCGGTTACTACCCGGATTCGAACCCGGGACCTTTGAATGAGAGGCCAACACCTTAACCTCTAGGCCACGAGAGCCCCTCTATCAGAAAGTGTGCTAATCAGCGTTATCCAAAAGATTAGGTGGACATGGCAAGAGAAAGGGGATGAGTTCGAACTTTTTTTGTAGTCTCTATCGTATGTAGCGCACACACACACACACACACACACACACACACACACACACACACACACACACACACACACACATACCCACATAAATACACACAGATAGCGCAAGAGCACAAGACCACATCACCCACTGATTCGCTGCTACTCTTGTTGCTTAATAATTTCAAGAAACATAGAAACGAAAAGCAGACTCCATTAGCTCTAATCGTTGGACAGAATATGTGAAGCAGTAAAAGTACCACACAATCCATTATTAGTTTACCTGGCCAGATTTCTTTTAACTTGCAGCCAAACCCTAAGTTCACCGGTTCATTTTTCCGATCTTGGGGCATCTCCCCCACAGAATCTTTTTTGGCACCTGTTCTACTCTGTCACGCCTACAAAGATGTTTCACTGTGTGTCAGATTCTTCCACGAGAGCTAGCCCACAGATAGACACTTGGAGTTGTCTGAGAAAACGGACAATACGAAGAAAGCCAGGTGTGGTGCTGGGATGGCATATTATTAAGCTAAAGAACGTGCAAGTGGAAAACGTCTGTGTATGTTTCTTAAAGAAAATACAAAGAAGCCTCCCTGAGTTGTCTGAGTGTTCATGTTTTCCTCGTCTGTCTTCCCTCTTTATGTATTTATTATTCGGCTGTCCATTCCACCTTACCCTCTGCCTCTTACACTTTTTCTCGTCTCGCTTTTCTCTCTCTCTCTCTCTCTCTCTCTCTCTCTCTCTCTCTCTCTCTCTCTCTCTCTCTCGCTCTCTCTCTGTCTCTCTCTTTGTCTGTCTGTATGTTTGTCTGTCTGTCTGTCTGTCAGTCTGTCTGTCTGTCTGTCTCTGTCTGTCTGTCTGTCTGTCTCTCTCTCTTTCCCTCTCTCTCTCCCTCTCTCTCTCTCTTTCCCTCTCTCTCTCCCTCTCCCTCCCCCTCTCTCTCTCCCTCTCTCTCTCTCTCTCTCTCTCTCTCTCTCTCTCTCTCTCTCTCTCTCTCTCTCTCTCTCTCTCTTTTCACTGACTGTCACTCTCTATCTATCTGTCCAACAATGTGTCTATCAATGTATCTCTCTCTTTCTCCCTTCTAAGCTTTCCTATTCTGAATGCTATTTCTTACACATGTAATTGTCAGCTGTTAAAGTCTTCTAGAGAAAAACACATTAAAAGTGTAGTTGGAAAGCACCTAAATGTACTCGTGCAGAGACGTACAGACTATATTAATGAAGCTAAATATGCACAACTTAAATTGCAACATCCAGGCGCCTAGGCATTTATTTTCTCAACACTTTTATGGAACCAGACATAACAATACTGGCACCAGCGGTGCAGGGATTAGGCGCTTTATCGTCCAACTCAGGGTGTCCCAGTTCAATTCCTGTGTGGGAAGAATGCTTATTGAGTATCACGGTCTTTCTACCGAAACAGTGTATCCCTCTCAGACCGGATTGTCCCTAACAGTCACAGCGAAAGCGTGACTCCTAAAAGTGGGGGTTTTGAAAACAATTTCAACTTTTAAAAGACAGCAACTCTCAAAGCACTGATACGTGTACAATCATTAAGGCTCTATTGAAGATCTTAGAAATTGCAATACCATGCATAATAATATTATTGTAGTAATCGTTTATACCTATAACTTGACAGGGATGATATAGACACAAGATTTCGTCTAGTCGTAAATTTATTTCTTTATCCTATCTATGTCTCTGCGGTGATGTGTCATGTGGATATTCAGGCCAAAGCATGCACCAAAAATGCTAGTTGCAGTGGGTGCATGGAAATAATTTATATTCTGCACTCCAATGGGTCACCTTGTCTCGTTTCTGGTATTGGTAAAAATCTGTTTCGGTTGATACGCCTTTTTCATTCTTCTTTAAATTTTAACACTACGTCAGCACTGATATAATACCAATAAAAATGAAAGTGGCCGGCATTCCTAAAAACTGAGAGGATCTATCAGGAAAAAAAATGGACTGAAAATGAAGTCAACATTATGCATGGTAAACAAAGTGGAAGAATGATCAGGTATGGAATACATGATGCAGAACACGTGGAAGATTGCAAGACATTCAACATGCTCGTGCTTTTCCACAGGCTTCTAGAGACGCTTGTGAAGCCACGTAAACGCACCATCATGAAAGGGAAGAGAATCCAGTGGTGCATACGCGTGTGAGTACATGGCTAAAAGTCCTGACAAAGTGGATAAGCAGAAGCAGTGAGGTCTGACTATGTGAGAGAGTGTGGAAGATGAGGTAATGGGGGTGAAAAGAGAGGGAGGAGAAAGAGGGAGAGAGAGATAGAGAGAGATAGAGAGAGAGAGAGAAAGAGAGGGGGAGAGAGAGGGGGGAGAGAAATCGGAAGGGTGTTGGTGTGAGAGAAGGAGGGACGATAGGGAGGGTAAGGAGAGTTGGGAAGAGAGGACAGAAGACAGAGGGGACGATAGAAGATAGAGAGACGAGAAATAGAGAGAGAGGTGGGGGTGAGAGGGGGAAGAGAAAAGAGTGGAGAGAGAGGAATACAGGAGAGAGAGGGGGAGACAGAGTTGATAGAAGGGAGATAAATAGGGAGAGAGGAGGATAAAGAGATAGGCCAAGCCAAAGAGAAGGAATGAGTATGAGCTAGATCAGAGAGATAGAGAGAGAAGGGACAGAAAAAGCGAGTGAGAGAGTGGTAGGGAAGAGAGAGAGAGAGAGAGAGAGAGAGAGAGAGGGAGAGAGAGAGGGAGAGAGAGAGGCGTGGAGAGAGAGAGGGAGTGAGAGAAAAAAGAGAAAGAGTAAGGGAAAGGTGGGCGAGAGACAGTGAAAGAAAGTGAAAGAGAGAGAGGGGGGAGGAGAAAGAGAGAAAGAGAAAGAGAGAGAGACTGACAGACAGACAGACAGACAAACAGACAGACACAGAGCAGAGAGACACACACACACACAGAGCAGAGAGAGAGAGGGGGGGGGTAGAGAGAGGGGGGAGAAAGGGGGGAGAGTACGGTGCGCGAAGATTATGTTATAGAATGCTTTCAGAGTTCCTGAAGGTCATCGAGCGTCGATGTAATTAGGATAAGGCAGTCATGGTGAGATTACTTATCTGAGAGCAGTATCTGCCTTTGAGTAATGTCCTTTCTGAGACCATCTGATAATGCCCCAAACTAATGTATGTTCTATTATCCTGTAAGTGTCGTAGAACCGTTATTTCCATTAGTTCTTAGCTTGTGTGGACATTGTTTTGTTTCTGGGAAGGTTTTACCACCCTACTGGACACCAAGGGTCTGTGGTTTCTGTGGTGCAATGCATGTGAAATGTGAGTTCACCTGAAATGCAAGTGACTAGTCCGGCTCCAAAATGATAAAATTTTCCTTTGTTTCAATTAAGCCATGAAACAAGTACAATCAATAATAAATTATTTGGAGTATGGGTCCCACGCTGCGGGATTCCCGGGATGTAGTTTGCTGGTTGGTTTTTAATATTTGTCTGTTCTGAATCCTCGATGGAGAGATAAGCTCAAAAGAACTGGACGAAGACAACTGAAAGTAGAAAAAATGATGGCACTCTTACACCCGGGAGGTCACAACCTGTAAGAACTTTGCCATAAGCGAGGAGGACAGAGTATTTTGCCTTGTAGATGTAGGTGTAGATATTCTTAGGCCCCCATTGGCACAATTTAGATCATTAAGATGTTGTGTCATTTTATCTATGAGGAAGTGAAATGTTGATTTTCAGTTCAGTTTCTACCACAACGGGACATTATAAAAGGCCTATGAGATTTAGAAACTTAAGACTTTCGGTCAACTACTTTGTATTATTATCAATGGTGTATACGACGTGTGCAATAGGTAAACAAAGGGGGTTGATCGAATCCACAATTCTTTTGTATGCACATAGTGCAACTGGTGCTGATTTAAATACGGTACTTTACTCATAGACCGAATAAGTTACTGATTATTATAATCTGTTACTTGGAAGTTAAATAGCATTTTCACCCTGAACTTACATAATGTTCACTCCTTTGCAAACACCGAGGAAAGACACGTCATTATAGACATTTAGTCTTGGACATATTCAGAAGAGTACAATTAATATGGCATTTGAAAATGAGAGAATTTGAGAGAGCAAAATATGTAAGCAACCTGCAAAGGAATCAGAGCCTGGGTCGTTGATAAGACAAGCAGATGAACAGGCGAGATGTTTAAAGACAGATAGAGCGACTGGTGAGCTGAAACCGAACTGACATTTCACGTTTGAAGGTTCGTGTGTTTCCTTCCCATCTGTGTAGAACTTTTTGCCTGTCAGGTAATCCACAACGGATCACAAGCATAATATTCGCTTTTTCGCCTTTGCCAAGTGTATGTGTACGTTGTGTGGATAATATGAGTCTCAAGAAATACAGGTGGGATGCAGTTCCAGCGTGGGTTGACAAATGTATTATAGTGCCACAGAGATGGTGAAATGGGATAGAAAGCTCAATGCCTGAAAGTATTGATAAACTGTCCAAGTCGGCCACAGATTACTGTCATTAAAATGTGGGGGGGGGGGGGCGTAAAAAGGGGGGAGGGGTAGAGGCCCTGTACAGGTGATCGTCTTTGACTTGCAGCCGTTAGA
>NW_004797365.1:1457176-1468631 GCF_000002075.1 Aplysia californica
CCTACAGAGCATGTAGAGCGGATGGGGAATCGCATAAGTGTACACTTGCTATTTTGATATCGATATTTGTAAAGAACTTTATGTTCAGGCAATGTATATTCCAGGCCCTTCCTTTAATATATTGTCGTTGCCAGAGACCACTGCACCGTGCTCGAAATGATATTTATTTTAGTAGAGCTGAATAAGCTTCTGTAAATGGAGACGCTCATGAATGCAGAATCGAAACAATGCATTTCAGGAGGATAGAGGGAAAGACATTAGTTTGCTTTATATACTTTATTAATTTATGTATGATGAAAGTAGATTCATGGGTGTGTACGCAAGTTATATAAAGCAAACTAATTTCTCCAAATGGCTCCGTGTTTTCCCCCGTCTGATCGTCCTAAATCAAACGTGTCTACTTGTGAATCAGATCATTGAATTTATGTTTGAGAATTTCTTTCTAAAAAATACCATTATTCATATCACCCATTTTAACCAAACTAAATGTTCTTCCGGTTAATTGAGTATGGGTAGATTTTAAAAACCCGGATAATTAGAAAACGGGTGGTTGTCCAGCTCGCAAGACGTGTAAAGCGGCACTTTGATCCTCTGCGCACGGCACGGCAATGCTTACCTGTGCACGTGCACTGTTGCTGAGGCTGAGAAAACAAACACGGGGTGCGGGGAAGGAAAACAGGGGATGATAAGTTGAGACGGCGATGCTCGTTAGGGAAGGGATGCCCATGCCGTGCGGGAGAATGATCTATAATATATGTGTGTGCTTATATATAATAAAGGTATATCAGTGAGAGTCTGTGTGTGTTTGTGTCTGTGTATGTGTATGTGTATGAGCAGTACGTGCGTTTATGTGTACATGTCTGTGTGAGTATGTGCGTGTTTGTGTATGTGTTGTACATGCGTGTATGTGTATGTGTGTGAGTGTGTGTCCATGTGTGTACGCGTGTGTGTGTGTGTGTGTGTGAATGTGTGTACGTGTATGTATGTGCGCGCGCACGTGTGTGTGTGTGTGTGTGTGTGTGTGTGTGTGTGTGTGTGTGTGTGTGTGTGTGTGTGTAGTGAATGTATGTGCAAATGTAATATACTCATATAAGCATTACATAAGCATAAATATGGAACATACAATAAAAAATGTAATTGTCTAACACAGGAAGGTTTTACGACAAAAAGAGACTAACCTCTTTCTCGAAGTTTAGCTGAATCAAGTTCTAATCATTCTGGCAAAGTGAAGCAAATTCCAAAATTACTTCCTTCTATTTTCGCAAAACGCGATATGTCTTCTTTGAAGAACTTCAGTGAGAATGTTTACTTTTCTAACAAAACAAAATGCGACACAAGCGGTTGTTCTTTCTTGAATTCCAAGTCATGACATGATATCCTTTGAGCACTAATCAAGTTCTTTCTTCGGGTCATGTTGTTTGTCAATTATTCTTCCCCTTCTTAAGTAAATCACATAAAAATGAGTCAACGCTTTTCTTGTTTAAAAATTATAATTTCAGTTGCCATTAGAGGAAAGATGAGTTGTACTATGGTTTGCAGCTGGAAAAATTAAAAAGTAGCTATCCAAACAAGATTACAGAGAATTTGTTTAATGACTTGCAGATACAACCGGTTTTACCAAATCACGAAAAGAAAAACCTGTCTCTGGGTATACTATTGGTCTAGCTTTATATTTTTAGGATTAAGAGATTGGGATGCTTCTACCTCTCTGTACAAAGAGCTGAGTAAGCAAGAACCAGATCTAATTGTGATGTATTACGATACAGCATCAACTAGATGGTCTTTCTGGGTTGTTGCTTTGTTATTCGTGACCAAGTCAGCCCCATCATCTTTGACATTCTATCTTCAATGTGCGCTAATCAGCTCTTAAAGCGAGTTTCTTTTTGTTTTTAGTTTTCATTTAGTAAGGTTTTTACGGCTCTCGTAACTGCATAAGGTCATATGAGCACCAGCGAGTTTCTTGAAATTGTATCGGAGTTAAGAGAAATGTGAAAGACAAAGAATAATAGTGTGATGTCTGTATAATGGGCTGTAGGTTTAAGCGCTCATGAAAACGTTGTGAGTTTATGTGAGACCTCGCAGCTTAATGTCCTTCCCGCTGGCACCAAATCAAGTGGATGCAGAGCTTTGAAGATTCCCCACAAAATCCAAGTTAATGAGGGGGTCGTTTGGGAATTCGATCAAGGGACAGCAGAACAGTAGTAGGCCAACGTGATACTAACTGAGCTATCAGTGCATCCATGCCGGGTTTTGTTTCCTTGAAATTACTCTTAGACGTGGACTGGTTTTGGACACAAAGGGTTAACCTAACTCGGTTCTCAAAGCACAAAAGCCACAAATATTCACCTGTATTAAAAAATAGACTATGGTACAGGATTCCCGGCAGCTCGTACAGATGCACCTCTCGTTAATATACATAACAAACTTTAGCCTTACTTTTCCTTCCTCTTCCAAGGCTAAAATGTTGGCAAATGGGGGGAGGAATAGAAATGTCACGGCAGAAAAAGACCGTCAGAAAAAGGGGGAGTAAAAACCACAGCTGTTTGAGATTATCACGCGTTCCAGATAGAGACCTTTGCATTTGTTGATCGCGGGCACTTCATATTGATAAATATCTGTAAACTGATTCACGCGCCTCGCCGTTTAAGGATATAATATAAATTATTGCTCTAGGCTCTTAGCGGTAGAGCAATATCAGTTCCTTTATATTCTGTATTTAGTGGCAATTACGACACAGTTTGTGAAACACTCTGCAGTCTGTTTTTATAGGTTACAAACGTGGTCCTCCAGAAGCAATTTTGAGATGTCAACAGTCATACTGGAAGGTCAATGGGTCAGTCTCTGCTTGGAATGTTTGGGGAGTTTTCAACCAAAACTAGCTAGGTACTTCCGAAATCCAGGGACTTCGATCCAATAACGCTCTTTTAACGTCCAGTTCGTTGTAAAAATCGATCGTCTGAAGTCAGTTGAAAGTAAATAAAATTAATAATTTGTTGGACGAACTCACTTAACGCTTCTTAGCTATG
This sequence comes from Aplysia californica, assembly GCF_000002075.1. NCBI lineage: Eukaryota > Metazoa > Mollusca > Gastropoda > Aplysiida > Aplysiidae > Aplysia > Aplysia californica. The sequence continues at coordinate 1,460,203 of NW_004797365.1, forward strand.
TGTGGCCGCTCTTATGTGAGGTCGATCTGATGCAGATTTGTGGCCCAAAGTGTAGAGTAGATCTATGTCAAAATAAGATGCCGTGGTTCTCCCATTCCCGCACGTGGGGCAGCTGGCTACAGCCCAGGCTGGCTGCTGTGATGACGCCTGCAGCATCTGTTGTCTAAACAGAGCATGCGCGTGCAGGCCAGCAGACGGAAGTCTTTCTCTGTCTCTCTCTCTGTCTCTCTCTCTGTCTCTCTCTGTCTCTCTGTCTCTCTGTCTCTCTCTCTCTCTCTCTCTCTCTCTCTCTCTCTCTCTCTCTCTCTCTCTCACCACCTCCTTTTTACCTGAACATGTTATAAACAGTTGAAACATCAGCTCAAGCAAACCCCTGGCCTTGCGGGCACACAAAACCGTCTGTTGTGGCTCAAGTTTCTTCTCCCTGCCTTTGGATTGGCTCCAGAGAGAACAATTTGCTAACCTTCGGTTAACCAAAGTATAGATCAGGATTAGCATACCATCTAAGAAATTACTGTACAAAAATTAAACTCCTTTTGTATGCGATCAAAAAGAAGTTGAACAATGGCAATGGCTCTCCAAAGGCCTTTTCCGAGAGGGCTGACAAAGTTCATATAGGCGCATCTTCATTTCCACCTGAGCTGCAACGTCTTAATTACCTCATTCCACATTATCCAAGATCCTAAAATCTTGCTGTAATGGAGCACTAGCGTATTTTTCTTTGGCTCTACAACGTGCAATCTGTGGAACATTTATATACCTGGAACACGTTTTCATTAAAAGAAAAATACCATAATTCTCGAAAATTAATATTCCGTTTACACATTATGTGCATTTCCTTTTTCTTAACCCAAAATGTGTTCTTGATCAAAACACAATTATACTGCGTATCATTTGATTTAGAAATAAGGTTTTGTATCTTCAAAGCGCACATGCATCAGCAGTTTATATTTTGTGTTCTTACCCTGCAAGACATAGATAAGTCATCAAAGAAAGAAGACCATTTTGCAGGTTGGACAGAGAAAAGCATCAGGAAGAAAAAAAAGGATAAAAGGTGGATACGTTAAAGTAAATACCAAACACGCCTGGCATAGTTTTGTATAAATTAATTATGTTATTCCACCACTAGAGAAGTTCTATTTCATTTAGTATATAATGAGGGGGGGGGGGCATTACCCCCCACGCCTATACCCCTTCATTCCAACCCAATGAATGGTGCTTCCATAGGTTATAAATAATATGCTGAAATTGCGCCCCAAGAATTGTTAGGGGTAAATAGGCGAAAGGGGCCATGGCAGAACTTTCTAGAAAACTTGTGGCGTTCTGTGGGGTACGGCTAAGGGAGACAGAGATGGATGACCTGTCAAGCCTCACCTGGCAGATGGTTTGTCTTATCTCTGCCTGAAAGAATCGCTGATTTCCACCATCTATTGGTAGGGTGTATACGTCTTTTTTGCCCCCATAAAAAGCAAAATGAAAATGTATTACCCGCTTCCCACCAACGTTTAGGGCTGAGAGGCTCTTGTCCTGAAAAAAGTAAACTAAATAAAGAAGTGTCCATTTTTATAGTTACCAATAGGCTCTTCTCTCCAACACGGAAGTGCACGGTAGTGTGTCTGTGGGTTGTGTTGTTTATTTTTCGCCCAGTATGAGTTTGAGAAAAAGCATTGGTTTTGAATACCTGACTAATTGCAGTAAGCCCCCAGTACTTAACCACACAGACAACTGAGCGAAACTCAAGTATAAAAATGATGTGAATACATAACGGCTGATTTTGTACTACATTTATAGCATTTATTTGCATTAGAACACATTATTTCAACCTAACAAATACTGACCAAATCAAGACAGAAAACACAAAAAGCGGTCACGAAACAGATTGGCTTATCTCTGGCCTTTCGCTCTGCAGTGTTGAGTTATTTTGAGGAAAAGAAACTTTGTTGACGCTATGGAGAGATAATTCACTATTTGCGCTATTCGAAAACAGTGTTCTGTTGGGGTGGGTTTTTTTTCACATACATAATATAAGTCAAGGCTTTCTCAAATCTAAGACAGCCTAGATATAAGTCCACCAGTAAGAGCGCTCATTGCACCTACGTACCGTTAATTTCAAGCAGAACCGTCCGCTGTGCTTCGATATTCGAGAATCACGGACCTGTCAGTAGTCCATAGAGTGCCTTGTGATTATTGAATAATAATCAATAATTTTTAGAGGCAAATTTTGTAACCCATGGTTTCTCCACGTTTCACTCCAACCTATTTTCACCAAGTTGTGTTTACCTCAATGATGTCAGACATAATTTTATGTTTTAATTTTACGACGTGCCTTGTTCTAGTGTTAGGCCTCGGATGCCAAATCTGGCCAATTACCAGATATTCCATTAAGAAATAAGGACAACGCAAAGAGCAATGAAATTTAAAATACAAGATCAAATGAAGCACACAAAAAATAAGAAAGACAGCAGGAATGCCAGACATCCCTAGACTGATGCTAAAAAAATCAAAAAGTGACAAAAAGTGACAAGATGACATCAGAGAACGGAAGAAAACCACCTGGATATCATGGGGAACAGCAGATAGAAAAGAGTGAAGGTCATTGTAGGAGGGCTGCATCTTACTTTGGATGGACAACGCCTAGAAGGAGAAGAATGTAACAACGGGTTGAGCAGAATAAGACAACAAAGCCTTTCTCCACAAAAATCACACGTCATTCGATCGACTCTGCCACGCTTCGAATAGATGCGAATCGCGTAAAATCGTAATTCTAGAATATTAGAGTCGAAAGGGTACAGCTCGAAAGCTAAGCAAGAAACAATTACAAGCGGACTGAGATGTTTACTGTCTGACTCGTGCTCTAGACAGGCGCGTGTCTGTCTGACTCCTCCCCCCCGCAACAAATCCTCCCCACCCTCGCTCTTCCCACGTTCGGTTGGTTCCCTCCAACCATCTACTTTAGCCCTTTTCACGTTTACCTTGCCTTAAAGAAGGCTGGGTATCCCTATCGACAGGGCCAAAGCGATAGGTGTTTGGAAACACAATGCGAAGAGGAATTATTCCAATAGTGGGCCAGCCAGACGGAGTAGAGAAGAAGAAAGCCAAGGGATTTTTTGTTGTTGTTTTGTTGTAGGATCATGTCAAAGTGGCAGATATCCCCCGGCTCGCGCGGTTTAGTTCGTTTAGAGCGTGTATATATATATATATATATATATATTATATATATATATATATATCAAACCGTTTGAAGTAAATCATCTACTTCATATGCCATTCCTGTGCGTTTTAACATCTATACAGTATGAGTATTATGTGGGCGCGTGCATATGTGTGCGTGCTTGCATGTGTATTTGTGTATGTCTATGAGTGTGTGTGTTTGTGTGTGGATCCGTGTGTACAAGCACGTGTGACGTGGAGTATGTGTGCATTAGGCCAGCAACAACCCTGCAGCAACTGCACATTATCATTATCCGGTGAACACGAGAACTCACACCTTAACTCCTCCCCCAGAATGTAAAGACTCTTACACATCCAGTTTACCTTTCACATTACACGGAAGCAGCGAGCGAGCACACGATGCGGAAAGCCATTGGCGCGTTTTCTAACAAGGACAAAAATGAAGTAAACGAGGCTAAGCGATGACGTAGGTGCTCTGCAGTACATTATCTTCGCTGATTTTCGTTCCTATTTTTTATGAGTCTACACCGACCTCTGACCGGACCAAAACTTTTGGCAAGGCAACTCTCACACGTTCGGCGGTTCTTGCTTTGTGCACGCGTCTCATAGATAAGTTAAAGCGCTTTGATTGCTTACAGACAGGGAGTGGGGCACACAGACAGATAGACAGAGCGAAAATGAAAGAGAAAGAGAGAGAGGTAGAGAGAGAGGGGGGTAGAAAGAGAGAGAGAGAGAGAGAGAGAGAGAGAGAGAGAGAGAGAGAGAGCAGAGGCAAAAGACAGAGAGAAGAGAGAAAAAGAAAAAGGCGAAGCATGAGCAATCTGACTTCGCCTTTCCCCTGGTAAGTGTAAGGCGGCAACCATATTAATCGCCCGACACGGACGGTCAGACCAGACCGTCTTCGGGCACAAAAGAAAGCACACCGGCTCTTTAGTAATGGAAGGTAACAAAAACGGTTTCGGCTACCATACTGACCCCCGACGTCCTGCGTCGTCCCCGGTCAGACCGTCTCCGATAAAACATGTTCTATAGAAGACGGTCCGTCGGGCGAGATGGTAGGTAATTTTAATGATGTTATCTCTGCAAAGTTGTGTCCCCTTTCCCGCCTCAATGACACGACACAGAATTCTAGCAGTTCTTGTCAGCTCTGCATATATATATATATATATATATATATATATATATATATATATATATATATATATATATATATATATATAGCAGTTCATTGAAACTGCTATGTTTCAGGCGATAGTATTGTTGGAAATTTCACCCATCTTCCAAAAACGGTGGAAACAAATGATGAAATTCACATAGTGTATCACGCTTTCTTTGGAAGGGAAGCACGGAAAATCTTCTTGTCTTGGTTTTCATTTTTTATCTGCGTCTCAAAAGCAACAATAACTATAATTTTTTTTCTTCTACCACATGCCATATTTGCAAGACGGCGGTGTCTGACCGCCAAACTCCGGTGTCTGACCGCCAAACTCCGGTGTTAATATGGTCGGCCGAACCCGACGGAAAACGGCGGGTCTGGTCTGACTGTCGGTGTCGGGCGTTAATATGGTTCTCCCCTAATGCTCACATTTCAGATTTATAACTGTTGCGTATTTCCCCGAGAAAAATATAAACGCTTTAGGCTCCCTTCAACGTAATTCAGATCATCAGGGTCTAAGGTGCCTCAACCTTGCGTACCAGTGCCAATCTTGGCTGTATGGGACTCCATATCGCAAAGGAAAGACGGAGATGAAGTTTAAGTATATGATATTTCAAACGTTTCATGAGACATAATATTGGATCTACTGCTTCCAGCTGAGGTGGAAACTGTTCAGGTCTATTTTCGAGAAGGACAATTTGGCTTTTATTAATTATCAACTCATCGCCGACCACACTAATAAGTATTCATTAATGGGCCCTTCTCCTCGGCCAGTGAGAAACTGCTCATGGACGGATCTGGCCTGCAGGCCTTGATTTGCTCGTCTCCTCTTACCGTTACTACAAAATTTGGACAGTTCTCTGGGTATTCCATGATAGTGACCACAGTTATTATCCAAACAAGGAAAGACAGATCTAAACAAACAAACACACATACACACAAATACAAAGTAAAAAGATATTGAAAAAATGAATGAATGAATAAGACCCGCGAAACTCACCGTCCACGCCTGTGCCATCAAAAGCCATCAGCACCTCATGGCGACCCTCCTGTTTGGGCTCATACTCGACACAGATGGTTCCATCGGCATTGTCCCTCACGTTGGGACCTAATCCATTTCCGGACGGCATTTTGATTGGATTTGTTCACCACCTGCAAAAAGAATTTTAACACCTAATGAAGATATTGCAGACAACATTTGCTCAAATGTTACATCAGACGCTCATAGATCTTCCCCCACCCCCTTTCCCGAAGCAAAAATGCAGTTCATGTTTTGGTTTGATTTACATTTGTTTAAGATGAGCGGCCTTTTCAAAACTATAAGGTTCTTTGAGAGGGTGGAGCCACTGCATATGCCTATCTAGAAAAGGATTGAGCTATGTTGGTGGAGAACCATAATCAGCAACATGTACTAATACAAGAGCAATCTTAAGAGTGTCCCTGGCACTGATTTGACCCATAGTCATTCATATCGCCATCCAAAATTGTACAAGAAGAGTAGCATCGCAGCGAAAATGAAGTCCTTTCATCGAAAAAGAACTGTCTCAGGATCCCCTCTGCACTCGTTTTTACGTCTAGTAATTCTACCATCGTGTTATGATTTCAGCTAGATTTTATTTTGCCCTCCAGCGTTTCTTTCGTAGCCTTTTCAAAAGCTTCCTTGGTCGTAACCACAACCTGCTTTCCGCTATAGACTTGTAATACCCTAGACTATGCACTATAACCTTGTTCCAGTACCCCGTGGAGCGCCCCAGTTGACTTAGTTTGAAGCCAGACTTTAATAAAGGGCAAATGGGGAAAGTTCACGTACCCAACTAGACTTACGTGAGACTGGTATTTAGCCCTTCCTTTGGGCACAGCTAGTGCGCAAGCTCCGCAGCCAAGCTTTTGTGGTGAGCAAAGAGTGTAGCCATGTTGGTGCACGGTTTAGGATAATTTTTATTATGAAACCTTTGGTTTTTTCCAAAAATGCGCACCTGCTCAGGATGTTGCTATTTTTATTAATGCGTTCAAAATCAAATATAGCAGCTTGTGTAGTAAAAAGATATCTTTTGACCCAGAGGAAAAGATGGCGAGGGGGTGCTTCTCTGACGTGTGAAAAGAGTACAAAATGATAAAGGAACTCGAATGATAATATTGTCTCTCTTTAAAATGAGGCTTCCTCAACAAATGTCACTTAGTGCTCAAAGCCTTTTCCAATGATTATATTCAGTTCAGAGCAGTAACATCTGTCGTTAACTATTAAGGAGGTAACTGACCAAAGGCAATGATTTGGCACATTTCGAACAATTATGCTTTTACCAAAAATTACGATTTGAATATTTCATGGTATGCATGTTGCTGCCTGCCTTTTTTAGTTTCAGGTAAGTAAAACTGAATTGAAAATCTGTATGTATGACGAAGTTATGCTTCTTATTTTAAAATGCTCCAAAAACACCACGTCTTCAAGCGTTGTTGAATTATCATAACGTGTCGCCTCAATATTGAATAAACAGCAAATATTCACTCCAATATTTTTGCAAAAGCTGTCACTCTTCGCTACCTTCGCTGCCTTCACTCGCAGGTGGTCGTGTTTAAGTTTTTAGTGCAAAGAGAACCAGGTATCATCAAAGCTGGTGTTAATTATACATAACTACATGCACATGGCTCCAGAATAAGCCAAAGATTTTATTTTTATATTTTCCATAGCTTCTGAAGAATTTCATGGACTTCAGATTCTATATAGTACAGTCCTTATAATAATATAATACACACACAACACTCATCGCGCACGCACACACACACACAACACACACACACACACACACACACACACACACACACACACACACACACACACACATATATATATATATATATATATATATATATATATATATATATATATATATATATATATATATACGTTTATGTCTCCTCTGCGTTCCGTTATATCTCTTGATGGATAGGCAAAGAAACAAAATGAAGAATGAATCTAGTCATAAAGACATAGCCTATTCGTGGTGATTTAAAATCACCCTCACCCTCAAAGCGTTGTTGTCCTTATCATCTATGGGCTATTTGTAACTTTAAATGGTCTCAACTGTTATGAGAAGTCGTGTTAGGGAAAGTTTTGGTGGTGGTGGTTGTGGTAGTGTTGTTATTGTTCTTTTGGGGTTGCTTAATTTTTGTTTTTCGTTTTGTGTTGGTATTTTTCAGCCGTTTTTTAGACTTTAAGACAACCATTCTAACACATTACACTAACGACAACTTTACGAAGTTGTAAATGTGTAAGACTGAAGTTCAATACGTCGATGACAGAAGTACCTGTCATAAGCTGATACTGATTACACTTGCCTACAACAAAGACATAATATAGGAGAAAACGACTCGCTATTGCAATGTCAGAAATTTTCGCTAAGCCTACTCGCTATTCTTTTACAGTGGGCTGCCAGAGGTTTTTTAAATTGTTATCTCAAATGCAAGAGATTCAGTGGCTTGGGCAACACCGTGTATGTTACATAATAACAAAAGGTTGCTTTTTCACAAAATCGTTGCTCTACTAGTAAAAAAATACTTCTATCGTATGGCAGTTTTTAATATGTAAAAACAACGTATGCTCCCTTTACACCTTGCTCTACTATATTTCCCAGAATAATTTATACTGTAAGTAACAGACGAAAAATGGGACGGGCGGGGGGGTCTTGGGCACTTGTCATATTATGGAAGTGGAAACGCAAAGCTATATATAGCACTGATAGTCCTGATGGCGGTTTCGTGTTCTTGGATCCGTTTTACCCACCTCTATGTATTCTTGTGATGGGCCGAGATTCAGATAATCATTGAACGAAAGAGCAGACTGGTGCTCTCCAAGAAGGTAGAGCGGGGAGAGAAAAGGGGTGGGGGTTGAGGGGAGGAGGTGAACTACATCTTTACACACCTTGCAGGAGTTGTTCAAACTGACGTTGTGGTGATTGGTGATACACATCATTGAACCCTTTACCCCTTTCGTGGCATCCCTCACAAATCTGGATTTCGATTTCATACCTTTCGAGTAGGAGTTTCCGGCAAAGCTTGCAACGCTTAAATGAGTTTCGGTGGGGGAAAGGTTAAAGCTTATGTG
>NW_004797365.1:1468731-1471730 GCF_000002075.1 Aplysia californica
GGGGGGTGGGGGGGAGGGACTCCGCCAGACCCGCTGAGAGGGAAAAAAAAAGAAACAATAATTGGGTGTTACCTTCAGGCTGGTGACGCAAATCCGGGAAAACACACGGTTGTATCTTACCAGCTCCTTCCGAAGATGCTAAGTCAGCGCAACGGTGTAAAGAAAAACAATATCGCTGCTACCTGACACAACAGTTTTTGCTTTCAAGGACATTTCTACTTTTCAGCCTCGTCGTACTCCTGACGTCTTGGTTACCATTATCAAGCTTTCGAATAGTCTGGTTTTTCGCTTATTCTTTTTTTCAAATTTCTTTTCCGTTGGGTTTTTGTACCCCAAGAACGTAAGCTATTGTTTCTTCTGTAGATTAATTGCTTGTTTGGCTTTCATGTCTATGTAACGAATTCCGATAAAGAAGGAGCTTTCGGGACATTTAGGTCAATGGCCTTTGTGGCACTTTCTTTTTAAGCCAACAATTTAGGATTTTTTTTTTTTGGGGGGGGGGGGGGGAGGGGGATACTGCCAAAAAAGTGTCTGAGAAAAATGCAATGGGAGAAGAGGCTGAAAGAGGACGAATAAAAAGGCGAGACAAACGAGTCCTAGGGGACAGAATGAGGGAGAGTAGAGGACTGCCTTTGCCAAACAAATCTTTGAATTTCAGGCAGAGCAACATCTCAAGGAGTATTTGCACTTTCAAGAAAGCTTTGTTAGTCTCTTTGTTACTGGCAAATGCTTTTTGCAACATGCTGGTTACAACCCGAGGTCCAGACAGAACGACAGAGAAAGACTTCCAAAGGAAACGATGCAAGTGATTAGTGCGTCATTATTATACAAAGCCGGACACAATCAGAGACACTGCTCTGTCATCTGGAGTAAACAGTTGTTATAAATTTTAGTACCGCTCACTCAGCTGGGCTGGGTTTTTACGTTTAGCTCTCACAGTTCAGTTACTATTGCTTAGTACAGAAAGCCTCAGTTATCATAGCTTGGGATATACAGTTCAGTTACTATTGCTTAGTACAGAAAGCCTCAGTTATCATAGCTTGGGATATACAGCTCAGTAACGGTTCACTCAGCAGGGAATCAGAAAAGTCGGGATATCAGAAAGATAAAAAAAAACGATTACATATTAATAATAATAATAATAATAATAATAATAATAATAGATAGCATTTGTATAGCGCATATCCCCGCTCAGCAGCAGGCTCTATGCGCTTTACACTATAATATTATTCGTTGAAATAGTGAGGGGATTCAAAAACTTAAACGACAGGAATAAAGATGGTAACGTATATATTTCTGTTGCAGGTGTTTGGAATATTTGAACATTGAACCTACAACCGTGTCAAAATAATCGCCCACGTAGACGGTCTTTCCAGAATCTTACGGCAATAAATTTCACGGATGTGATATTTTAGGAACAGAAAAAGATCAGTCTCCGTTTTATAGCTCTAACGTATACAGGTATGTCTTTTCATTGGAGTTCAGTGTTCTGTGCCTCTGAACTTCGTTCGATATTAACCTTTACAGGAATTCATTTGATATTCGTATCTCTGTACTTCACATGCAACGTACGCCAGAACCTCATTTTCATGTACCGTGTTTCTGAACTCCATTACAAAATAGTCTGAACCTACAGGTTTGTTCCTTGGTCTTTCTTTTTTCTCGTACTGTCAAAGGCCTTGACATTACACCACGTGCTGTCTCCCCAAACAAATCAATGCCACTGTACCTTATGAATGGAAAAGGGAGAGCGCGTAATTAGTGTGTGTGTGTATGTGCGCGTTCGTGTGTGTGTGTGTGTGTGTGTGTGTGTGTGTGTGTGTGTGTGTGTGTCTGTCGGGGGGGCGGCGTGTGAGTGAGAGTTTAAAATAGACAGACAGACAGACAGACAGACAGACAGACAGACAGACAGACAGACAGACAGACAGACAGACAGACAGACAGACAGACAGACAGACAGACAGACAGACAGACAGACAGACAGACAGACTGACAGACAGACAAGAGAGATTGGCCCTATCCTCTTAAATACATGAAGATTGTACTTCACCATCTTTCTCCCAAAAAAAATTATTTGAAAAAAGCAGTACTAGCAAGGAGGGAAGCACGGAGCACAGATACCTCCTTGAACGAGAAATAGTGTACTCCCCTCATCCACATCACAACAATGGTGAATCGGTTTCTTTTTTTGCGCACGGGGGAAGGGTTGTCCGGTGTTCTGATTTGGTTCTGAATATTGGTCTGTTATGAGTTAAACGTGTTAATGTGGTAGTTATTCTAACATTTCTGTCAAGAATAAAAGCAAATTTAAAAAAATATAGCTTGGAAATAAAAAATAAAAAATTATATACCTTTGACAATATACGTTAACGATGGTCATCATTTGATGTCTGCGTTAGACACCCTCAGACTGTCCTGAGGGGCAGGACAATCCTTCATTTCCTTGCACAAACTGACCAAAATTGGAAATAAATTGTCATCAGTATCCTAAACATAATTCAATAAAGGAATTCTGGAAAATCACATAGGGGCCGCATTTTCGTGGTGACTTTGTAAGTGATAACCCTAACCCTTGATCGATTCGGCATTCAAACGTACAACCTAATTGTGTCGCAAGCGTCGTAAAAGTCTTACTAAAGACAAATTAAACGTAGCCCTAACCCTAACCCTAACCCTGTAATCCTAAGAGTAATATAAAGAACTGTTTAGGGTATTAATGCAAAGTAAAAAAAAAATGAATAGCGTAATCAGGAAGGCGGCATCGCAATAGCTTCTCAGTGGTGGTTCCTCTTCTCTTCCCCCCCCCCCCCCCCTCCCCGGGCCACACCTCTATCGTTTGGCCATGCGCTGCGCTGAATGGGAGGTCCAGCTTAACCTCGGCGCACGGAAGCAGGGATCGCTGCTCGACGTACAACAACAAACGGCCAGATCAATTGGGGGCAGGGGGGGATCTTGGGGCGAAGAGAGGGCATCTTACGAGGGGCGGCAGGAAGGGTAGA
>NW_004797365.1:1471830-1473086 GCF_000002075.1 Aplysia californica
GGGGGGGGGCAGGTTAACTCTCACTCTGTGTTTGTTCACCTGTTTTATGTACCTGGCAGTGTTATCAAATTCTCCCCCGAGACTGGATCCACCGTATCTCCTCAAAACTTGCCGCTTATTTTAGATCCCTAGTTCAGGCTCATTTGACACCCATATTCCACACCCACGAATTGAGCTGTATACTTCTTTTTTGTGTTTTGGTAAGTGTTTTACGGCGCTTGCAACTGCATTAGGTCATATGAGCGCACGGGACACATTAAACTGGGATGGCAGGCTTGCAGAATCTCATCTATTTCTTTCAGAAACTGAAGTTTGAGCAGCAGACAGTGCTCATAGTAGTGTTTTCTGCCGACCAGTCACACATAAAATACGAAAGAGTTCATAAGAAGTGAGAAAGAACGCCCGCTGCCAATGACGTCATGAAACACACAACATAGGCCTTCAGTCATGTACTCATGTGAGCAAGCTATGCACCGACAATAGGCCATGATCAACCAAAAGTCGCAACAGAAGTTAGTACACTCACGATTCTTGCATCACAAGGCCTATACACAGTGTGTAGGTCTATTGCTTTGTGTGAAAGATGTAGGCAAACAGTACTCAGAAGCCTGTCAACTTGTACGGGTGCTGTTTCTGAGACATTGAGTTATATACCACGATATAAGATGGAAGAGGTTATTAACACGATCGATGAAATACTGTGCAGGGAAAATATTTTTCACGACTGACACTAAAAATATACGCCCCTTCTCAATCCCGCGATTCAAATTCAATCAAGACTCTTGTGAAATGTCAGTTTTATAAGGTTTTCCGATATCGATTGAGCAAAACGTTATCATATCATTGCTATATGATTATGGTGAATGCCTCTTAGATTCGATTTCTTTGAGTTGTTTCGATATCTCTTTTTCCCAAACCAATCATCCAGGCTCAGAAATGACAAAAGATTTTCTTCCTGCACTTAAAAAAGTGCTCCTTTGCGACCGGTGCTGGAACTCTTCTCGCCGTCGTGTTTCTTCAAAACCAACAGGTGCGTTATTTTCCCTTGGCGGATGTCTCGCCTGTGATGAACTCACCAACCTGTACATCCCAGATCCAACAACTTGCGTTATGTCCTAGGGCTAAGAGGATCACGCTTAAAGCACTAGATCTAGATGAGTGCTGCAAAGGGTAGCCTCTCTGTTGGTGTGCGGAGACACTTGAATTTCTCTCTCTCTCTCTCTCTCTCTCTCTCTCTCTCTCTCTCTCTCTCTCTC
>NW_004797365.1:1474455-1476370 GCF_000002075.1 Aplysia californica
CAAACACACACACACACACACACACACACACACACACACACACACACACACACACACTTCTTCCATTGTTTGCTTTCTGAGCAATCTGGGAATAGACTAAATTTGTCAAGAAAAGGTAGTCCAAGCCGGCGATGCCAACATCGAAAGACTTCAAATCACATCAGTCAGCGTCTACTCTCCAAGCCTATCTAAACCCCAACGATTTGTTCACCTGCTTACCCACCAATCAAAATACAGCGGCATCCCTATCCCGAGCCTCTCACCTGCATCACATAACGACCTTCTTGACAAGAAAATACCTCAGGACTGGAACCTGTTTATTAACCCAGCGTATACTTCAGAAGAGGTGGTCCAAACGCGCTGGGGTGAGCCCTGAACATTCCGGTATTGTGGGATAGCCAAACAACAAGAAACGACCCAGGAATTCCTGTCGCAACTAAATAGCACGGTCGCTGGGAGTGGGCATCTTAGAGCTCTCGTTTGCTATTTTCTCCGTTTCTGTTTACTCTGTTTACGTTGGAGACGAAAAAGCTAGTACTCCAATCTGGTAGACCACGCTTCACCTAGAAGCTCTCAGCCAAGAAGACTCTACCATTTCAGTACGTTCTCATTTTAGATTCCATGTTAATGTCTGAAACCCTACCTCTAAATTATCGTTGCCAATTCCCCAAAAATGCATTAAGCCCAAAGTCTTCATGGAAGAAAAGATGAAAAGCTGGTACTGGCGTACACGTAAATAAGAAGGATTGTACAATAATGATTCGAGAGTCAGCTTGAAAAGAAAATTTTAAAAAGAGGGTGTGACAATGGCTTAGTTGGTGTCAGGTTCAGCTACAGTCCGGACAAGCCTGTTAGGGATATACAACGGGCATTGTGGAACTACATATCCATCGATCTGCCTCTTGTGTTAATCTTTCAGACTGCAAATCCATCTACCCTTCTCCTACTCCCTTTGCCCTATATAATTTAATTGACCAGGTTACCTACATTTCTGCTCTCAACAAAAGATACCAGCTATCCCGTGCTTCGAAAAAAATCCTCCCACTACTGTCTTAACTTACTATTAGCCTATCGTGCTACGGCTTCCTGTACAATAGATCCCCTGTTGGTTTTGTGGCGTTATCAGAAATTGGCCGCGTAACTCCAGCACACCTAAAAATAAATCAGATGAGCTTAAAACAGATGGATCTTGACTAGATGTACCAGAACTGGTGGCAAACGTCTCGCACACCTGCATTCACCCGGAGGTGGGTGTAGGAAACAAGGCAATGGTGCGGAGATCAAAAGAGGGAACATTCCAGCAAACCTGTCTGGTGACGATGAGCTCAGTACTGAAAAACAGGGACAATACTCTTCAGGGAGCATTCTGCTTTTATAATCTAGGTTAACCCACTCTTTCTTTTTCTAAAGTTTTGTTGATGTATGGAAAAATAATTGCTGGTTGACCTTTGGGTGAGTTCTTCTTTGGGCATGCAATGTGCTCTTTGGAAACAGAAGGGCAGGAGAGAGGGGGGAGATTGCTCAAGACTTTGACCTGAATCCCGTTTAACGTCCTCTTTCCTACCTCATTTACCTGATTAATGGGGTTATTTTGGGGGTGGGGGGATGGGGGTTGTTTTGGGGGTTTTGGTTTTGTTTTTGGTGAGGGTTTTTTTGCTGGGTTTTTTTTCTTCTTTTTTGGGGGGAGGGGGTATCTATTTTCAAATACAGCTAGGGACGTAGGGGTCGCTAAAGCAGCAAACGACATAAAGAACTGGAAATAATCTCAAAGACAACGAGACGTTACAATAATTACGACGATTCAGTCAAATGGACTACTTATCGACAATAAATCGTTATGCCTAGTACTGAACAGGCATATACACAGTCTTTCTCTCTCTCTGTCTCTTTCTATCTCTCTCTCTCTCTCTCTCTC
>NW_004797365.1:1477025-1478404 GCF_000002075.1 Aplysia californica
TACACACACACACACACACACACACACACACTGACATACAGTGGGAGAGAGAGAGAAAGAGAGAGAGAAAGAGAGAGAGAGAGAGAGAGAAGTAGAGAGAGATTGAAAGATCAGTTTCACTTTCCCTACCCCTCTTTAAAGAAACAGCTTGATGACATAGACAAGTATCTCACCTTACCGTGAAACAAGGCGAAATGATAGATAGATAGAAAGATGGATATGTGCGCATGTGCATCATTCTGTGCATTGGAGAGAGAGAGGAAAGAACAGGCAGCAAAATGAAGAGGATAAAGATATAAAAAATGAGGGAGGGGCGGGCAGATCGTCTGCGCTCTACCGTATTACCCCCATTTCCACGTACCACAAAAGCTAGTAGCGAACCATTACCACCCACGCAGGGGAACATCATCGTCCACCCACCAACTACTACTGTAAACAACTGTTTCATGTGGGCATGCGCACTGATGGCTTGGTTCCGCTTCCGCACATCATACGGGCTATAACTGGTCCACAAAATGTCTTATGTACCAGGCACACATCCTGTGAACAGGTGTAAAAAGTAAAAAATGCATGAGGGGAAGAAGGGCGGGGTGTTCCGGGGAAAGAAGTGTGTCTCTATAGAATAATTTCTGAAGGCTTTTTTTGTTCACAACGGGGAGAAAGATTAGGTATCATCTCTCCAACGGAAGTTGCTTTTTATCCACCCGGAAGGTGAAAAATGTGCAAGCAGGCAAAGATCTGTTCAAACCACCTTTCAAACACATACTGTCATCACACACGGAAAATGAACACCCATACAAGGGCACTACGAATTTCAACTCAATTTTATTATTTTGTCCAAAAAAATGTTTGTCTTCACTCTTTTCTTGTTATTTTATATCTTCCCTTGAATATTCCTCAGCTCGATTTAACCACCCAAGAAAGAAAATTTAGTCTTTTATTTTTTTAAATTTCCCTTACAGGTAAATAGTTCGCTCGAATGAACAATAATTCAGAAAAAAAAATTATGAGTGTCAAGATGACGAATGTTACCTGGAGCCAATTTTGACGCCTCTTCTGTGTCTCGTAGAAAGCAAAGTTCAGATACCCGCTGGACGCTGTACGCCTCTTTCTCAACAAAAATAATATTCTGAAGGTGTAGCTTCTTCCCTGTAGCAATATTATATCTGCGTTGGTTTAACAGGTGTGCGTATTTCTGTTTAACAGAATTTGTTTGTTCTTGTCAAAACAGTCTTGTTCGTCATGATACTGGCTCTCTATCTCTGGCTCTCAGTCTCTGTCTCTGTCTCTGTCTCTCTATCCCTCTATCCCTCTCTCTTTCTCTCTCTCTCTCTCGCTCTCTCTCTCTCTCGCTCTCTCTCTCTCTCGCTCTCTCTCTC
>NW_004797365.1:1478748-1480739 GCF_000002075.1 Aplysia californica
TTGTTTACTCTTGAGTTTTTGGTTTTTTTGGGTTTTGTTTCGTTTTTCTTTAAGGGGAGAGGGCAGGAAGAAATTGGCGCTATTGAAATTGTTGATGTCGATTCTGTTGTTGTTGTTGTTATTATTGTTGTTGTTGTTGTTAGTTTGAGTTTTAACTGGGATTGTTGTTGGGTTGCGGTTTTTTCGGGATGGGTGTGGCGTTGCTTGTTTCAGTTCTACTGCTTTAGATGTAATATATGAGGTGTTGATCTTAACATGCCTCATAACGGTGTCCAATTTGCCCTAGGTGTGAACTTGCCCCAAGCTGACAATGCACATTGCACAACTCTTGTGTTTTCTTCCCCCCTGGGTGGTATCGATTCTCTGTTTTCATTTTGAACATGGCACAAAATGGCGCAGACAGCCTTGATTCGAAAAACCGATGGGACATTCTTGAACCCAGGTTGTTGCTTTTTTCTTATTATACGTTTTAATATTGTTTTTCCTTTGGGTTTTTTTTTTACTGGGGGTCGTGGGGAGGGGAGGGGGGAGTTTCAAGGCTCTCCTTTTTCTCTTGTTTCGGTCACTTTTGAGACATACGTTATTTCTGAGGTACCATCTCTTGAATGTTATAACTGAGCTGAAGGGGGCATCAAACCAATATCGTACCAAAAAAGCGAAGAAGAATGATACGACAAGCTGTGGCATAATGTGCTTTGTACATAAATATCGGTATGATTTTTAAACGAGCCAGATTCACTGATAAAGAAAAGTTAGTATACAGCGGGTCTGTTTTCTATTGCTCTCGACTCTACTAGCGTGGTAAGATAGAAGCGTCTGATGTAGTAAATCGCCCCTGTAAACACTGTTGCCTGGCATCTGTGGTGAAGCGGTTAGGCATTTCGAAGTCGGACGCTGGAAACGAGTTCCATTTCTGAGTGGGCAGGATTTTATAGAGAATATAACTATCGCGGTCTTTTTGTTGGGATGTTGTATTCCTCTAAGCCTGGGTTGGGCCTGACAGGCGTAGCCGAAGTCTCTGTCGATGGAGGCTCAAATCACTTTCAAATTAGTTTAATTAAACGACCAGATGTCTTAATTCAAAACACCCATTCGATACGACCACCCAAGTTGACGATGAGCTTTGAAACCTACCCAAGTAACTCAAGTTCCAGAGCGCCCGGCTGTGGATTCGAAGTAGAGTTATCATCGCCGTAACTCAACATTACACCAACTGGGCTCAACGAATGGCAATATGAAAACCCTGAAAGAGTGTAAATGTTTTATGACCCCGTCGATGTAATTTAGATCTTTTAGGAGATTAACTCTTCATTACCTGTTAAGGCAACAGCTATGCGGCATCCAACATAAGATCATAAAGAGAAACATTCTCTATAAGATATATTTCTCATACTTCTGCTGCGGGCAAAGTGAAGAGGTTTACGTACTACATGTATACGCCAGACACAAGCAAGCTGACGCACTTAATTGAATCCCATCTATTTTTGTCTTCTTTGATATACCTACAATCGGACTTATACACTATAAACCGTAGCTAACCAAGACCAACGATTTTCTTTATCACGTTGATCGTTTCCAACAAAATCCTGTTATTAAACGCACATCGGATCTGAATCCAAAGTACCAAATAATTGGATGTACACATCTTTTAATGCTGTTTACAATCGACATTTAAGACACTCTCAGATCTATACTGCCGGCCCATGAAATCAAGAACGAGAGCTACGTCATGAAACGTCTTCCGCCTCTTTTTACTTACACAACATTCCAAGGTAAAAGCTCACAATCTGCAAAAGCTGTAACGAGTATAGCCCCACTCACTTTTATGTGTTCCTCCTTTTAAGATCTCTTGACCGTGATCACTTTCTTATTTCTGAGAAAGGTTCAAGGCGAATGTGTAGATGTGTGTGTGTGTGTCTGTGTGTGTGTGTGTGTGTGTGTGTGTGTATGTGTGTGTGTGTGTGTGTGTGTGTGTGTGTGTATGTGTGTCT
>NW_004797365.1:1485857-1487779 GCF_000002075.1 Aplysia californica
TTAACTCTCCGAGTATCACATTACCCTAACCGGAATATTCATGCATTTTTTGAGTGGTGATCTAAAGTTTCTTCTCTGTATTGCCTCAGAAAGGTTTTTACCAGTTTGTGCACAAATGAATTCATTTTTGTTACGATCAAGCCGAAGTATTCATTGAGTACTTGACGCTACCTTTCTAAACACAATATGATTATAAAGTTCAAAACCTTTTTATATAGGTGGAACGAAGCTATTGAAATTATAATAATATCCTTACTCTTAGTGCATTACAGATTCATTACTCTTATTCCTTAGGTATTTCAACATTCAGATTTTGAATTTCGACCTTTATTTCTTGAGCACATGCAGCTGATGATACCACAGATTTAGAAACTGCATGTTTTTACAAATTCAAAGTGTTGGGCTGAGCACATTTTAACAGCTGGCTGACTATAATACTTTTAAAGGCTTACTAGCTTGTAGCTAATCTTAGAAGTATAGTTTTTATACAGCGTTTATATAATCTTAGTACCCGGTATAACCTCTCTTTTTTAGCTTCAGTAAGCTTTCAATCGAAAGTTGATCTAAGTTGAAACTTTAAAAAGTAAAAAATACTGTGAGTAATGAGGTGAAGTTACGAAAACAAACTTCTATGTCTAGGAAATGTATTTGTAATAAGTCCCCCCCCCCCCTCAGTCTCCAAAGTCAGAAACCATGTCGGTGTTCGGGAAAAGGTTTCAAAATACACTGATTTATACTCGACTGAAAGATTTGGTAGTTTTAAAAAGCCGGAGGGAAATGGCTGTGGCATTTTGAAAATATTCAGCACACCAGTGGAACATGAAAAAGAACAATGTTTTATAAATTACAGTTGCCGGCCAACCGGGGCTACTCACCTTGGTAGAAACGATAACCAGTTCAGGTACTGTGAGCTCGGACAACGCTGCTCGCTTGCTCGCGGAGTACAACAGAGGCAGATGCCGTTAGGGAGAGACCCCTCAAGATTTCAGAGCGGAGAATCAAGGTGTGCAAGCCGGAGGGATGAGTAGTGCGAGAAGTTGAGAGGTGGTGGTGGTGGGTGGGTGGGTGGAGGCAACGAATGAGAATGTGGAAGGGAGGGGGGATGGGTTAGAGATTTGAAGGGGAGGGGGGAGAGAGGAGGAGAAAGGATTCCATGCCAGAGAGTTGAGCAGTTGGTGGCTGATTTCTCCAAAATAAGCCGCCCAGGAGAGGTAGGTAGAAAGCGGTAACGGAATCCTTCTGGGAGATAACTCCCGCAGAGAAATTAAGAGAAAAAATATAGGATAATAAATTTGAAGTTGGGTATATTACGGAGTAAAGTGGTCGTAGGTGGGTAGTAAAAAGGGAATAGCATGCATGCAAAGATATAGAAGGGGAGATTCTTTTAATCAGTGGAATTCATCGGAAGAAAAAGTTAATTGGAAAGGTACGCCACCGATAACAGAAAATGAACAGACGGCACAGCGAGCTAACTGGGGTGGCTATGGGCTACCGTATTGGCTTGTGTGCGAGGTGCGAATATACGCATGAAATCTAAAAGAAAAAAAAAAGGTTCCGTCAGTCGGAGTGGGGAATACTATGTAAACCATCCATTTTATACACTGACAATCTCCACTTCACCTATGTCCGGCCAGCATTCATGGACTCTGGTCTAGCAAATAAAACGCTGCTTACTTTTTTCTGTTTACCATAGCCTTAGAGACTTACTGTTGCCTTTATCTATCTCCAAAGTTATGTGAGCTTTTACGAAATGAGATTTACAATAAGAAAGATAAAATTATCAGGGGAAAAACAAAAAATATGATCTCAATTCTATACTTATAAACTTTATCGCGAGACAGATTGTTTCACCTCTCATAACTACAGTAAGTTGACGTCTTGACTGTCTCTGTGTGTAGGGGGGGGAGGTGTGTGTGTGTGTG
>NW_004797365.1:1488669-1489915 GCF_000002075.1 Aplysia californica
GGTATGCTGTTTTTTGGGGGGTGCGATGGAGGTGGACCGGATTTTGACAGGGGTTGGGAAAAAACATCGATATCAGATTTCGAATAAACGACACAAGGAACCTGTGTTGGCGGTCTTTTTTGTGGGGGAGGGGGGTGAGGTCTGAAAACTAGAGCACAGGAAAAAGTTCTGAGATTTTTACGTTAGGCCTTAGCACTGCACCTTATCGGTGTTGTATGCCATGGGTTACCACTCCATCCAGCACCGCAATGTAGATATTTTACACCCGACAAAATAATTTAGATTATTTAGGGGGTTGGCTTTGACTTTGCTTATTCCATGAAAAACCTCTGTATACGGGAATGGAACTCACTTGTCCTACGTGTGACGACAAAGCGCCTAACCGTGACACCGTAGACACCGGTCGATATATTAGGTAAGGTGGCACGGAAAGCTTCATCACAGTCACATAAATCTTTGAGTTGAGGATTTCCTCCGACCCTTGTTGCTATTACATGTATCTAAAATTATTGAGCCTCTTACAGCTTCAGAAGTTTGAATGTGAGATTTCCGATCTCTGCTTGGTGCGAGTCAGGCAGGTCACAGTGGTGTAAGTTCCGAAGACAACCAAAGTTCAAGAGCCCCCCACCCCCACCCCTACCCCACCCCCCAAAATAAATCATTGGGAATTCGAACTGCAACCGTCATTACCTTAGCCTATAGCACAATACCAACTCAGCTGACAACGCTTCAGTCATTTCTCCCTAGAAAAACTGTGTTAGGAAGAAAAGATGGATCGACAGGGGAATAAAAACAAACAAAAAGAAACACATAGTGAGAGTGTAAGACAGAAAGATAGGAAGAGAACGAAAGCAATAGATCTAAGAGAAGAGGGGGTGGAGGGGGGTAGTGTTAGAAACTTAAGGGAGGGGGGGTGGAGAGAGTGTAGCACAAGGAGTAGACCTACGCCCAGAGTTTTAAGAATAATGTGTGCGCCTGAAAAAGTGATAGCCAGAAACGTAAAGGGGAACAAAAAGAGAAAGGGGGAAAGAGAGAGAAGAATAGCATAAAAGAGGGCATATTATAAACACGGTACAGCGGTATAGGGACAATGATAAGAAAACATGAAAACAAAAGTTGAGAGGAACAGAAAGGTGTGTTGTTTGGTAAAAGAGCTGGGCGCATTGCAAACGGAAATGAGCGAGAACTGGAGGAGGTGGGAAGTACGAGAGAGAGAGAGAGAGAGAGAGAGAGAGAGAGAGAGAGA
>NW_004797365.1:1490196-1492942 GCF_000002075.1 Aplysia californica
TGTTGTTGTTGTTACTGTTGCTGTTGTTGTTGTTGTTGTTGTTGTTGTCGTTGTTGTTGTCGTTGGTGTTGTTGATGTTGTTGTTGTTGTTACTGTTGCTGTTGTTTTTGCTGTTGTTGTTGTTGTTGTTGTTGTTGTTGTTGTTGTTGTTGTTGTTGTTGTAGGGCTGGTGGTGGTAGCGGTGGTTGGGATGGTTATTTCATTTGGCGTTGCTCCCCTCACTCATCCCTTTCTTTAACTGTTTTTTTTTTTTTACTTCTGTATCACAGTGAAACCAAAGACTTCGGTTGTTGTTGTTTTGCTAGTTTGTTTTTTTAGTTTTCATTTTGCTGTTCATGTAATTGTTTTACACCCACATCGACACAATTTAGATCATTTAGGAGGCCATCTTGGACCCTGCCTGTCAGGTCAGGGCCAGTCCGGGCTGAGAAGGGTACAACGTCCCAATTGGAAGTTCACCCCACACGATTATCGAAACTAGGTCTCCTGCAGGCGAAGGCGAAGCGCTTAACTGGTACACCACG
This sequence comes from Aplysia californica, assembly GCF_000002075.1. Lineage (NCBI taxonomy): Eukaryota > Metazoa > Mollusca > Gastropoda > Aplysiida > Aplysiidae > Aplysia > Aplysia californica. Next base: position 1,490,721 of record NW_004797365.1, read on the forward strand.
GACACTGGTATCAAGCAGATAATGGTAGGTTTATAGTCGTATACAATATCTGTTCCGTATGGAGTATGGAGGTTTCCACAAAAAACTCTGTTTCACAAAACTATATCATTATTAAGGTTGTTCTTTGTTATTATTATAATCATTATTAATATATACTATTAAACGAATTCGTAGTATAGATGGTGATGCCATTTTTGCTGTTGGGTACGAGAATACTGGTAATGATTTGGGGGGGGGGGGTCTTTACTACAGTACATATTAAAAAGTATAGGCAAATCCCAGGTTTGAAATCACATATACAAGATGCATAAATATACAATTTAAGTAAAATGTTGACTATCAGAAGCGTAAAACGGTTCGATGATAGCTGATGACTTTATACTTTATGACTTAGTTCATTGGTTTATAGTCCTGCTCCTGGGGATGAAATTCAGTATAAGAACTTACAAGGCACTTGGACAATCTTATCATAACAATATCCAGAGTACAATTAATGATTTTATTAAAGAAGGTCGAACAATGACCAGAAACAAAGACTTGAGATTTAAATAGAAGTTAAAGGAAGCCTACTTTTATGTAGATCTATAACGCATTCATAAAATTGCCTTGACGTAGATGCGCGAGAGACACACTGCATGAGGTTACAGAGGTTATTTCTATGGCTTTTTCACATTTCACGCAGGATTCATATTTCTTTTGTGGGGGGTTTTTGTGGGTTTTTTGGTTTTTTTGTTTTAGTAGAGGTTTTACGGCGCTCGCAACTGCATAAGGTCATATGAACGCCAGAAGATTAGAGGCGTTACAAGAGAGTAACAAACATAAATAAGAAGAGGTGGAGATAAAGACGATACGTATTTGATAGGAAGGAAGAAGCTAACCACACCAGAGCACCCGCCACCCACCCACATTTCTTTTGTGCGAACGCTATTCTGAACAAGACACACGACATACAGAAGCTGACCCTCCCTCCCTCGTGGCAAAAGACTTAAGGTCCTTGCAATGTGATAAAATAAAGCGGGCTTGTCTCCATAGCAAAAGATAGCAAGGTAGTAAAACAAAAATCATCGAAAAGAAAACTATCACCTAAAAATAAAGAGAAGGACATAGATAACAATTTAAGATCACAAAAGTCAGTGTTGTGCTTAACTCTTGCAATAAGGATGTCAAATGGTTTGCGCCGGCGTCGGCACGACTCAGATCATGTAGACGTTTATGAAAGGCCGGTTGTGTCGACCCAGCCAGCCAGGGTGATCGTGATCTGAGAGGGCTACAACATCCCCCGCACAAAGACAGAGATACTGGACAAAACTATAGACGTGGTCACACAAACTGGACTCACTCCTTCTGTATGCAAAGACAAAGCGCATGAGTATCTGGTACTCATTCCTTAGTAGTGGGACCGTATTCCTGTGAAAGTGATAAATTACCCACAAAGATGGCTAATACTGTAAAGAAACTTCTTTTAAGAAGTGTGTTTTTATGCCGCAATTGACACAATTTAGAATATTTAAGAGGCTGGTTGCTTCAACACTGCTTGTCAGAGCCAAATCGGGCTAAGAACGTCTAGGGATACTCGATAAAACCACACGGAAAACCAACTTCTCAGGTCTTCTGTTTGCGACTGCGAAACACCAAGCCGTTGCACTACAGACGCCGGTATAGAAATACTTGCAATTTGTTAATACACCCTAGCGCACAGACGACGGAGAGTCGGGATGAATAGAGTTACAACGGTACATAGAAATGGTATGGTAGAGGTTCATCGCTCCTTTCAAAACTAAAAGGTTATTTGACGGGAGGGATCTCCGAACATAACGTCCGTTTCCGATATTTTGTTGGCTTTTTTTGTTGTTTGTTTTTGTTAGTGTTTTACGACGCTCGTAACTGCATAAGGTCTTATGCGCGCGGGACACATTAAACATTTTCAGTTGGAAGGAAATTTTGAATTTTGTCCGGCTAGCGGCCGAAGTCTACTCCTATCGATTTTAGACCACCAAGAGATCTTTAACGTGCACAACTTGCACACCAAACTTCCGAGATTTTTCACCCTTGTCCGAGAAGGCTAGGTGTAGATCTTTCCTACCTGAAGACCAGGGGTGTGGCTGAAAGACAGCAATAAGAAGGAGCCAAGGAGAAACAATAGAAAGGCTGCAGACAGAGTCAGGAGCCGAGAGGAGGGGGCAAAGGGGGTGAGGGAGTGTGGCGGAAAGTGGAAACGAAAG
>NW_004797365.1:1493304-1494534 GCF_000002075.1 Aplysia californica
TGTGTGTGTGTGTGTGTGTGTGTGTGTGTGTGTGTGTGTGTGTGTGTGCGTCAGTGTGTATGTGTGATTGTGGCTTCATGAATTGCTGTTGGAATTGTTAAAATAACACTGTCAGTTTACTCTACAAGAGGATAAATAAAGTACGCAAACTATCTTACCGTATCTTTGCGAGAAGACAAACAAATTCGAAATTGCTGCAGCTTTCCCTCAGAACGGGTCAATAGACTGAGACAAATACTTTAGCAGAATCCTCGAAGACAGTTTAATTGTTATTAGTTTTCCATTTCTACTTGTTGCTGCTATTTCTGCTGCTGTTGTTTTTGTTACTTGTTTTTGCTGCTGGTGTGTGCGTGTGTGTATGTGTTGGGGGAAGGGGAGGGGGTTTACATACGCCATACCTTATCGTGTATAGGGCGCAACGTTTATCCTAAAAACCATTGATTCAAAGTCGCCCTGCGTTTCATTATATTATTATAATTTTCGAGGCTTTTTGCCAGCACGAAGCTGGCTCAGTGTTGCCATAAATTATCAATAAACTAGCACGGTCATTTCACATTAGTTTAAGTAAGTATGAAGTGTTTTTAAGGATAGCCTTGGCATTGGTAATTGCTAATCAAATATTATTGGATATCACTTTCAACATGCGTGGCTCTGACAATGCGTGGCTTTTGGCGTCTTTTTTTCGACGGTACGGAGCTCTGAAAGTTTCCCATTTATTACTTTTTAAAATATAAATAATTTCATTTTGTTCTCTGATAAGATGCATCAACATTTTCATGGCTTACGCACCATGACCTTTCCAAGGAGAAACAATAGAAAGGCTGCAGACAGAGTCAGGAGCCGAGAGGAGGGGGCAAAGGGGGTGAGGGAGTGTGGCGGAAAGTGGAAACGAAAGAAGACGACAGAACATTGTTAGAGAGTAGGAAAGGAAGTGAAAGGAGACAATTTTAGAGACGAAAATGTTTCCTTCGCTACCCGGGACCTTAAAATGAGATGCGAACACCTTAACCTCTAGGCAACGAGAGCCCCCATTTCCGATATTTGAGAGCTCTGACAACTGTACAAATTTCTGAAGTTCAAAAACGCCTCATCGTGAATTCAAATCGGGCTCATCTGCACAATAGTCCTGTATGCCACCCATTGGGCCAACAATGCTACCCTGCTGGCAGCTGTACATGTATTATGATTTAGACAAGAAAGATATCGACGATGGGAAAGGGGGGGGGGGGT
>NW_004797365.1:1494691-1496095 GCF_000002075.1 Aplysia californica
GGGGGGTAAGAAACGAACCCGTTCGTGGAAAACCCCCAAGCTTCTCATTTTGACGCGGCAAGTACCGGAAACTTTCCTTTGCTTTGCCTTGACTAGGAGGTTTAATGTTATCTTGCACACTCGTTGTTATTGAATGGAGTGAAAATCTCATCAAGACAAAAGGATTGTAACAGCGTTTCTCCTCCTTACTGACAATGATAAGATAGTAACCGTCTAGAAAACATCTGAAAATATTCGGGAGCGTACGCACCAGTTGCAGTAAAGGGAATAATTTATGTTAGAATAACCATGCATTCTGGCCCGATACTCCTCAGGACACAAAAGAAATGGCGATACCACTCTGGTTGAGGTCTTTATTTTGAACTTACTTGACCAATAATGCACATCCAGGGTCTCCAGTCTTTGTGGGCAAACTTTGGGGCAGCCACCACATCATTCACAAAAGACGATTTTAGGTTAGTTTATCATATGAAGGGAGATATCAACTATAGTGCGGTCAAAAATTCGTGGCGCGACTTATTGTCAAATGCCTCCTCAACTATTGAACATGAGTTCTCCAATTTTTGCACAATGACTTGTATAAATTTATCTTAACATATCAACATTTTAACAAATACTAATAAAAAATCCAAGCGCGTGGTTTCTACAGATTTTTAAATGTTTACCGCTGGGGCAATATTGCTTATAATAGCAAGTCCGTAAGGTTTTTCTAATGGGGACATAACGTTTATTGAACGCATGTTTTGAGAAGCATTAGTGCAAAAACTGTGTTCACTATAAAAAAATTAAATAATTTTTTGTAACAAGTTTTGAACGTAGAAAGTGTCATTGATGAGCTGTGGCGTAGGTCATATGCGTAATCAAAATGTTTGTGAGAAGCGGGAAGTGCTGTGGGCAATACCATTTTACGTGTGGCAGAGATTTCAACTGTTTTATATAAATTTAGGAAGAAACGTTTTTAAATCTAACCCCAATTATTCTGGAAAAATATGATTTAGATAACCCAAATTGAAACAAACTGCTGTGCAAAGTATGGATGACATTGATTCACCCGTTAAAGAGGTATCTGAGGATAAGTTGCGTCACAAATTTTTGACCGCTCTATAGACTTTTGCCAGAATGAGAATACCGTGTGAAATGGACCAGACTTCCACAACGACGTCATCAGTAATGTGGTGACTGTGAGGGTTGTTAAACTCGTACATTGGTAGAAGTTTAGCAGTCAATTATAAAGAGAAAAGGAAAGGAGAGGAAGTAGGAAAGGAGAGGGAGGGGGGGATATGGAAAGGAAAGTAAAGATAAAAATGAGAGGGAGTGAAAGAGAGAGAGAGAGCTGAGAGAGAGAGAGAGAAACAGAGACAAAAAAGAGGGAGAAAGAGAGATAGACAGATAGAGAGAGAGAGA
>NW_004797365.1:1497033-1500449 GCF_000002075.1 Aplysia californica
TATGTATGTATGTATGTATGTAAGTATGTATGTATGTCTATCTGTCTGTCTGTCTGTATGTATGTATGTGTGTATGTATGTATGTATGTATGTCTGTCTGTATATATATATGTCTGCCATTGTAATCCGAATTTCCCCACGGGAGCAATAAAATGTAATTTGTTAATATCTAATAAGCCTAAACACACTCCAAAATCAAAACAAACGCGTATTGACCACGTGGTTCTAATGATTTGTTAGCAATCATGGCAAGTAATTTTTTTCCCTCAGAAGTCGTAGTCTTGTTCTGGTATGTGGCGACCTAACAATGAGACCTTCATTTAGTCCAGCGTTTGGTGCGAATGGCCTTCTGACTCGTCTAAAATATCCCAACTCCATGTGATTCATGGGGTGGAAAAAATAGAGAAAGAGAAAGAAAGAGAAAGAGTGAGAAAGAGAGAGAAAGAAAGAGAATCAGAGGGAGAGACAAACAGAGACAGACTAGGACATAAATCAATTAGGTAAAAGGGAAAAGAGACAGAGACAGCAATGAGGAAAGCCAGTCATAAAGGATAGAAACAAAAATGAAGAGTTGAAGAAAGAGAAAGAACATGAGGGAATGAAAAAGCAAATGTAGGGAAGAAAACTGTACTTTCGAGATATTCAAAGAAAAGCGTGGGTAGTAAAGTTGGCAGGAAAGCGAAGGGTGGGGTAAGGAGAATTTTTAGCTTTATTTTTTTAGAAACCAATAGAACTTGATACGGAAAAGAGAAATCAGGGGGTGGGGAGCTAAATAGACAGTTCACCTGCAGGATAAATGCCAAAATAAATTGGCAAAAACTATTTCGCCACAGTTTATTACAGTTGGCACATGGGATGAGCGCTGTGCACGGCGTTTTTGCTGTTTCTGTCTCCCTCACGTTGGAAAGGAACCCCTTACATTACTCAGCCTTGCGTAGGACGAGGAAAATCATGCGTTTACGATTAAATTGGGGACTATTTATCTCGTTCAAAGTTTCGAAAGACTTAAAGAGAAACCGACTACTGTGGTGAAATGGGTAAACTCTTGGCCTTGCCCGTTACTAACGTAAGGACTGGTATCTTATGGGGGAAGATATCTAACAAAGTATCCACGTCTTTCACCTGGGTTATTGTATCCAGCAGAGCTCGAAGAGGTGGCATACGTGATGTACTGATTACACGCTTCTTCGTTACACACTGACAAACCGAGTTCGATTCCTGTATAAGGAGAATTTTTGTCGAGTATCTCGGTCTTTATGCTGAGACGTTGTTTTCCTCTCACCCCGCTCCCAAATGATCTACATTGTGTCAATGGGGCATAAAACAGCTCAAGTTTATCTCGAAAAGGGTAAAAGTAGCCTGCCTCAAACAATCAAGATTGTATTGATGGGGGATCAAAATGTTTACAACCGCTCATTTGTCAGGACACCACAATACAGAAATCAGATAGTACGGCAATGTTGCACGAAAAAGCAATTGATTGCTGAGTGATCAATGAGTAGGAACTGTTGCAAAGCATAACAGGACCCAGCTGCTGAATCTCTACATATGCTTTTCTTTTTTTTTACTCGTTTTAAATCGTCCCTCTTTGTCTATCTGAGATTCTGTTCCTATGTGTTTCCTCACGCGCGCGCGTGTGTGTTTGTGTGTGTGTATGTGTGTGTGCGTGCGTGTGTGTGTGTGTGTGTGTGTGTGTGTGTGTGTGTGTGTCTGTGTGTGTGTGTGTGTGTGTGTGTGTGTGTGTGTGTGTGTGTGTGACAAAGTGTGTGCCTGTATGTGTATTTGCGCTCATGTGTCTGTTTGTGTGTTATGGGTTAATAATAATAATAGATAGCATTTGTATAGCGCATATCCCCGCTCAGCAGCAGGCTCTATGCGCTTTACACTATATTATTACCCCAGCAGACCATAGAACACTCCGAAACATTCTCAGCTTCCCGGGAAGCATACAGTTGTGACTAACTAAACCAGATTTGTGTGTAAAATTGAAGGGAAGGATAAAGGTTCTGTGTTTGTTTGTTTTTTGGGGGGGTGTTTGAATATATTAAGTATGTGCTCTCCCATATAGTGCTGTGGCGCTCACAGCTGCATAAGGTCATATGAGCGCGTGGGACACTTTAAACATTTTCTGCTGGGAGGAAATTTTGAATTTTGCCAGGGTGGCGGCAGAAACGTACTCTTATCGATTTTGGACCACCAAGGGATCGTTAACGTGTGCAACTTGCAATCGGGACCTCCGAGATTTGGTCTCCCTAGTCCGAGAAAGTCAGGTGTAGATCTTTCCTACCAAAAGAGCTGGGGTGTGGCTGAAAGACAGGAGTAAGAAGAAGCCAGGGAATAGGAGTAGAAAGGCTGCAGAAAGAGTCAGGAGCCTAGAGGAGGGTTGTGTGTTTATAGAGTGTAGTACTGTGATCTTTCTCAGAACAACAAACGTTCAGACCAGAACGGTTATTATGGTTCGTTAGGTCCAACTCACATTTGGGTTAAAATATATTTTTTATTTCGCCTTAAGTTATACTATGTAAATGGAAGGCATTATCAATCGATGTCACTTCACATCAGAAGAAGAGCAGTTTTTAAAGCCTTTCAAGCTATTAAGTCAGCAGTCTCCCACCCGTTTTAACTGCAGTCTGTTCCAACATCTTGACAAAATAATGTTTGCTTTAAGCTCACTCTTCAGTTCAGGTCGGTTATGTATTAGTTGAGCTCTTCGTCTTGCATGCTTAATGTAGTAAGTTCGATTCGTTGATTTTATCATGTCTAATATGTGCACATACATGTATTTCTTTCGAAAGGTGTCCGACCTTGCCACACTTGCCCTCAGGCAGCCAAGGACTAAGCAGCAAGTCTAAGAAAGGATCTAAACTATGAAGACGAACGTGCATACGACAACAACAAAAACATTTAAAAAATTTACAGCGTTCACTCAGAGAATCTAATGGTTTAAATGAATGTTGTTTTGTCCCAGCTGCTAGTGCCTAAACAGATGACACGTTGTTAGATCAGTTAACATCATTCTAAGCTATAGTGTAGATGGTCTGGTTCGAATCCCTGGCCGACTGTTCTTGAACTTTGGCTGCTTTTGGAGTTTTCACCTTCTCCACCCTCTTCATCCTGTCCCCTCGAAGACGGACGTTAAAACAATGACGTTACATGGTCGAAAGGAGCGTCCAACATGACATACAATAAAAAGTCAAATAAAATCTAATTATGATCTACTCACATACAGCTTACGGCTTACTACTGTAGCAATATTTTTCAGAGATGTGCACATACTGCTGCGGTGCAAAAGGGGGGGGGGTAGGCAGAGTGTCTTGAAAATGGCAGGTCCTGTGTACATCTCAGGCTTGCAAACGATGCTGTATTAAATGCTGACATAAATTTTTAAAAACAACACTTTGGCACTCTTTCTCCCG
>NW_004797365.1:1503010-1504477 GCF_000002075.1 Aplysia californica
TTCTTCTTCTTCTTCTTCTTCTTCTTCTTCTTCTTCTTCATCTTCTTCTTTTTCTTCTTCTTCTTCTTCTTCAGAGCCTGAAAGTGTTTCATATCATATTTTAAATATTTTAAATATTTTTTCCAAACCTGTTGGCGAACATTTACAAAAAGAGTCTCCTCTGTTCGTGGTGACCATCCATCTGCAATACTGTGGCAGCTTCTGCGAGGTCGTTTGTTCAGAAGTATGAGAACAAATCGTTTTGATTCTAATTTGAACAAACGTTGATTTTCGTTTTCATTTTTAGACAAAGAGAAAGACACTGTTCTCAGTTAATATAGGCATAGAAAAATCGAATAATGTGAGAAAAGAAACAAAAAGCGTTCGATGTGAAGAACGCTCCGATTCTCTCTGTGTAATGTTTCCAGACAAGGTTAACGACAGCTTTGCGCCATCTTCATCAATCGCCCTATGTCTTGTTCACTGATCCGACTTATGAATGCCCTACAGGTGTGCCCAGATATCGGACTAGTCCTATTTGTATGATAAAAAAAATTATCACATTGGGTCGGATAAGAAATTCAGACAAGCCGTTTCTAGTATAAAGATGGAATTGAATCTAAATCGTATCTTCGTTCATTGGTTGACTTCGGGAAAAAATGGAGGGGGTGTCTTGACACCTTTTTAATAAATAATATTAAAATTATTCATCCACTTATCAAAAGGCAGTAAGCATTATTTCGAAAGTCTTATCTTGATACGAATTAAGGAATTGAGTTCTGGGGGGGGGGGTTTCCCGAAGTCAAGCGTAGTGGCAAAGATAATAAACTGTCTCCATCACTCCATCACAACATGGTTCGTGTAATTGCAGCGGGCGAGCGAATTTGCACTCGCTAGACCTCTTTCTGACACTAATGCTTTCTCTCCTGAAAGAGGCCTATTTCATTAGTGCGGCGCAGTGAGTGCTTTCATGTCTGGTGTCCTCAGATCAGAGCTGAGGGAGTGAAAATAGCATTCATCCGGTTTTTAAAATTCACATTATTATTATTAGACGTATCCGATATTGAGGGAAATGTGTACATTATCCCTGCTCTTCTTTCGACAGCGTTGAGTTTAAATCGAGAAAAGCAGGAGAAGAACGGACCAATAGGCAATAGCAGATGAGATAGGAAGTGTCACGTGATGATAGTCCACTTCCGCAGTCCCAGATTCCTCCGCTACATCCGGGTAGGTGCCAGGCAGGTCACCACATCTGGTTCTCATTTCTACGCTTCTTGCTACACGCAGTCGATTGTCTCGTGGTCAGCGCCTGTGTTAGCCATGCGGCCTTGACCAAACAAAAACACGGAGCAAATTCTCGATTTTGTGTTATTTCAGCAAGTAACGTTTAGTCTTACCTGAAAAAATTGATTGTTTCCCCTTACCTGCGTCCGTTCAGTCATTGACCCCGTCCTAGTTTTTTGGCGGGGTTTTTTTTCTTTTTCTTTG
>NW_004797365.1:1505466-1506755 GCF_000002075.1 Aplysia californica
TCTTCTTCTTCTTCTTCTTCTTCTTCTTCTTCTTCTTCTTCTTCTTCTTCTTCGTTTGTTGTTGTTTTGAATAAGTTGTTGGACGGGAAAGGGGTAACCAATCTTCCATTATAACTCAAATTGCTGGAGTCCCAAAATGATGCAATTTGGAGAATTTACTATGATGACTATGAGCAATTATTGTAAGGAGCGAGTGTTGATGTGGGTGGGCATTTGTTCTTTCTTTTACCCTTTTAAGATGTAATGATAAGGGAAATATAATTAAATGTGCAAGGGAAAATGATAGATAAAGAGTGGACAGGCAGGGATAGGCATACAGACGGACAGTTGAACAAAGAGATAGGAAAACAGACTTATTAAGCAGATTATTTTTATCAGGAGATGTACATGATAAGAAGAATTTTGTAGGAATTTGACTTTTTTTTAAATTTTAAAAGTGATATAAGCTAATTATAAACTAGTTAAATGAATTTTGATGGAATTCATTGAGTTATACGAAAACCTTTATCTCTGTTGCTGCTATCTTGAATTTTTGCCATGTTACAGGGGAAAGCGTTTTCCACAGAAAATATTGGAATTTCAGCCTCAAATTTGACTCACTAATACCCATATATATGAACATTCCATTTGAGTTTTTACTGAAAACCGTTGATTAAAGGCATAAAATATGTCATTCTTCTGTTTTCAAGAACTCATAAACCATTGGAGTTACCAAATTTTGGCAGACATTTTTTTGCTAATTTCACCACTGAAACCAGGAAACTTCACCGTATTTTAATTGCAAATATCTTGACTTCTAATCAGGATAGATGGGTATTTGTTTTCATTGACAGTAAGGCAAATGAATAAGCTTTCAGATGATACCAATAACTCCGCATGCCCAAAAATTGACGAGCACCCGATTGCACCGCGTCGTAACACAAATAGAACTCATCAGGCTATTGATGGTTTATTTCCTCCTGAGATAAGCTTTGAACAATAGGCGCACATGACTACCTTCATTAATGTTTAGTTCCTGCCCTTGACGCACAAATCAGTAATCATTTAGTGACACACTCCGAGATCACGCCAACTCACAGTGTGTGCGTGCCTGTATAATATGTAAATGTGTATGTGTGTGTGTGTGTGTGTGTGTGTGTGTGTGTGTGTGTATCTGTGTGTATCTGTGTATGTTATGTATGTGTGTGTGTCTCTCTCTGTATGTGTGTGTGTGTGTGTGTGTATCTGTGTGTATCTGTGTATGTTATGTATGTGTGTGTGTCTATCTCTGTATGTGTGTGTGTGTGTGT
>NW_004797365.1:1506855-1507850 GCF_000002075.1 Aplysia californica
TGTGACTCGTATCCCAACTGTGACGAAATTTAAAAAAGTGCTCACATTTTAAAAAGTGTAGAAGGCACAGTAAAATAATTCAAGACAACGAGGTCTGTGCTTGTGGATTTAGTTTGACTGAGTTGTAGGAGAGTCTTATTATTCATATAAAAATAAAAGTTATAGGCTGTCAAAGAATGTGCTTATTTTGGCGGCACTGACGAGGGACACTCTCCCTTGTTCGGCGTTAAAAAAGTGGATTTATTACCTTCTGGCACTGCTCATTCAGAATTTGTCCAGCAAGATGCTTTTCGTTTTGCCCCAGTTCATGAAGGATTGGAAAAGTCTGACCATACATCTCATCCGTAAGGTATCCATAAAATAATTCGAAGTCCACGAGTTCAGGAAGGAATAGTGTGAAGTTTAGGCACAAAGTATCCATCGACTTAAGTTGAAGTGATTCCGATTCCACTCGATGACTAGAGCTGCAATGTGCGGATGCTATTCCCTCATGCTTTAACCATTGTCGTCCCGCAAAATCTTCCCAATAATCTTCAAAAACTGAAATTTTCGAAAGAGGGAGCTCAACACTCCGACGACGTACTGATTACTTTGGTGTGGCCTCCTCAGAGCGAGCAACGGCATCAATGTTTTCGTCATTGCAAACTTACGGCTATCTCGTTCACACTTCCTTTTGTTGGACAGAGACACACATGCCAGGCCCTTTAAAGGATACCAACCATCCCAGGGTAATTTCTTTCGAGAGAATACTGTATCCTTTCCTACTGTTGACATTCGATGATGAGATTGGTCTATAGTATGTGAGATGTAATCAGCATGTTTCAACTCTCTTTCAAACGTGATGTCGATCTTGCAGCAAAATAGCTGTAGAGAACTTTTATTGTTTGATTTGCTCCAGAGTTGAGACAATAGATACACACACCACACACACATGCAGACAAACACACACACAAACACACACACACACACACACACACACACACACACACACACAC
>NW_004797365.1:1510180-1512757 GCF_000002075.1 Aplysia californica
TGTGTGTGTGTGTGTGTATGTGTGTGTGTGTGTGTGTAGAAAAGTAAAGGGGATACTATGAACTCGTGATTTCTACACACCTATCCCCTAAAACCGCCACTTGTGGGGTCATTGAAGGGTTATGACTTTTGATTACACATTCACAACCAACGTGATTGAATACAAGGGGATCTTTAATCCCTAACTAAACTATCGAAATACACAAGCCAAAGACTGGCACTGGCGAATTGCGGCGCACCCCACTGAAGTCCAAAACTGCACTCGCAAAGCTGACAGTTTATTTTTTAACATGTGTGTTTTACACCCCTATTGACACAATTTTGATCATTTAGGAGGCGGGCTTTGACACTGCCAGTCAAGGTCAACCCAATCTGAAACAGAATCAATGAAGAAGCAGGAGGATGGTGTTACTAGTTAAAATTATCCTCACACATGAACCGAACTCGCGTCTTTCACGAATAAAAACTGAGTAACAATTTTTCTCTTTTTCTTTTCATTTTGATAAAATAAAATTGCCCCTCTTCCGATTCCACTGCCTGCTTCTTATAGAAAGTAAAAAGAGTTAAGAGTTTTCATGCACACTTTATCATAGATCTTGATTTCACTCGGATATTGCTGCTCTTCGAAGACTAGTCGTGTTTCACATTTGCGTCTCTGCTCTATTCCAGTTTACCCTCTTGAGACAGATATTTGGCAGACATGCAGTCAGTTCCCATCAAAATAGGATTTTATTTATATATTAGATATAGGCTATAAGAAAGTCAAATATGCTCTGATCGCTATGATTTTGGGAGACACAGGTGAGTAGTTGTATTCACGACCCCCTGCTCGATTTTTTAAAATTTCCACGAACACTTTTCAACATAGCACAGCAGCTTGTGTAAAATGTATTAATGAGACTCAACTTTACTCATGAATAGAATGTATTTCCCTTAGAAGATGATAAGTAGCTAATTCCAGACAAAAGTCTTGACATTTTACGATCAATATTTTTTTTAATGTACAAGACACCTCCACTTAGCGAAGCTCATCGCAAGTTATGCCTTCGTCTGGTTCAAGGCAGAAAATGTATCACTAACACATTTTACGAGACATATTGCGTCTCATTAACACATTTTACCAAAGCACAAGTTACTGTGTTAAAAAGTGATCGCATAATAGTAAAATTCGTTCTTGGACGTGTGAATTCACAACTGCTCACCTGTGTCTCCAAAAGACTTGGCGATCAGAGCATAATATAGTCAGGTGATGCAGAATTTATTTTGTTTTAATTTGGAGTTCCCCATTAGCGAGAAGTGCACGGCTTTAACCCTTCCATTGCCAGGCCCAAGTCGGTCTCTGTGGCCGAACAAGTGATCTCCTGTGTTTAGCCCAATTATTTACCTCGTCTCCCACATCATTCAACCGTCTCTCCTCATCCCTATCCTCCACCAACAATCCATCCTTCCTTTCTCCATCCTTTCCCCGACCACACTCCCTTTTCCCTTTCCCCCATCCCCTCCTCCCATTCCCCATTCCGTCCACCCTTTTTCCACTCCCCATTCCCTCCACCTTTACCCGCAACCCCTCCTCCCATTCCCTTTCTCCAACCCTTCCTTTCATTCCCTACCCCAAACTATTACCCCATTGCCCCGCCCATTCCTAACTCCTCATCCCACCAGTAACTCCCCCCTTGCCCGCAGTTAGCAGTACCGTCGCCTCAGTTAATACGTCATTGGCTATGGTACTACCACTGCTGTGCCCAAATTAAGCACTATAAATTAGAAAGTTTTGCTGGCGCAAGATTTAATCTAATATTAAAGATAAACAAAAGCGATAATTTTTATGGGTTGTGTTCATTTGCATGCACCATTGTTTCCACTTAACTACTTTTTGCGACGTAACACTACCAGATATTAGCAGAAGACAATCTACGCAATAATATGTAAGTATCTGGTGTGCTTTTTCTTCATTGCCCTTATTTTTGCACATTCAGCTGTCTTTTTTTTTAATCACAAAAGGTAGGTAATTAGGTTTTCTTGTTTTAACCCAGCAAGTTCGAGTGGCTGAAAGAAAAACATTTAAGAGTCTGCAGCGGAGGGCAAAGTTTTGTAAACACAAATGTCGTTTCTTCCAGATCAGCTCACTGTCCCTTTCGTTATGAGGTTAAAAATGTTGGCAGTTATTGGACCATCGTGGAGAGAAGATAAAAGATACCAAACTCAAAAAAAATCAAAGGAAAAAAGGAGTCTACAATGAATTATTTTTATCTCTATAAACAAAGGTTAATGAAACGCAGGAATGTGTTATTACTTGAAGACCTGTTTCTTCACTCAGTTCTCGGGCCTGGCAGTGAAGGGTTAAATGCATCTCCTACTTTAAAACGTTCAGATATTTCTGAAGAAACATTGAAAAACCAACCTAAAGAAATCACTTTACCTGCATCTGCCTCTGCTTCTTCTTTACTTTATCTTTGTTTCTTTCACCTCCCTTCTCTCCAACCTCTCTATCTCTCTCCATCCCTCTCCCTCTCTCTCTCTCTCTCTCTCTCTCTCTTTCTCTCTTTCTCTCTCTCTCTCTCTCTCTATCTATCTATCT
>NW_004797365.1:1515060-1516178 GCF_000002075.1 Aplysia californica
TCTCTCTCTCTCTCTCTATCTCTCTCTCTTCATGCAGTTTTTCTCTTTTAACTTTGGTTCATCAGATTTCTAGTTTTAATCAAGTAGCTTGCAGTTGTTAATGACAGAATATTGACAAAATGTATCAATGTTTCCTCATCTTCTGTCCAAGTTACCCGGGTTTTTATTATTGCTTACTGACGACGGGATGCTTAATTATTTTTCATATTCAGTTTTAACATTCGCCTAGTGTCTGTGGTGTAACTGTCAGGCTAATTGTCGTTGCACACAAAAGGGGTAAGTTCGATTCCCGTGAAGGGACGTCTATTTTACGAAGTATCTCTGTCTTTCTGTTGCAAATTATCCCGTTTAATCCGAGTTGGCCAAAGTAAAAGTAGTTCGCTTCTTTAAAGAGCCACATTGTTTTCTGTCGTGCTCAAAACATTTGCGTTAAATCAATTTTAACGAATACTCAATAATGTACTAATAATTTCAATATCTGATTTCTCATAACAGATATTTATAATCTCTTAACTAATCATATTGCCCCGCTCTCTCCCCACCTCGCTTTAAAAACGAACTGAAGAAATTGTGCCACATGAAAAGGCAGAGATTTAATGGATCTATGTGACCAGATATTGGAGAATATTGTAACAACAGGCAAGTTTGATGGAAAGACAGGCAGAGGCAGAGGGAAAAGATACTGGACAAGATGACAACATGGCTGGGAGCAGCATGAACACCATTACTGCAACGCTAGACAGAATAAAGTGGAGGTCCATGATCGCCCACGCCAGTCGGCAAGGCACCAGATGATGATGATGATGATGATGTGACCAGATCATGTGTGTCAGTTTCATTCGTTTGGTTCAAGCATTCTGTGTGTGGGTGGCTCCACGCCTGGGGGGAAAAGAGGGCGGGGAGGGATGGAGACAGATAATCAGATCTCTTGCTTTATTGCCTGACAAAAAAGGGGGAGAAACAAGTGAAATTATAAATAACCTTCAAACGAGCACCTGTGCTGCACATAGACTGCTAAATTTGAGGGGCAGTGCATTTTTTACTGGCTTTGTGGTGGTTTTTGGGTCGGATTTTTGTGTGGGTTGTGTGTGTGTGTGTGTGTGTGTGTGTGTGTGTGT
>NW_004797365.1:1517916-1519430 GCF_000002075.1 Aplysia californica
TTTTACCCCCTCCTCTGGGCTCCTGTCTCCTTCTGCAGCTTTTCTACTACTACTCCTTGGATCCTTATTACAACACCTTGCCTTCTTGGATAAGCTCACAAAAAAGAAAGAAAGTAAAAACCAACAATATGATTCTTTTTTAAGAAACGATGTTATCGTTAGTGCGTACTCCCCTTGCATACTCTTTTCGTGCGGGTCAAGCCCCCTGTCTTTAAAATATCGCATTCGTTTGTTGGCGGGCCCGAAGTTCAATTTTTTATAATGAGAATAAAGCTGTGTCATTCGTGTGAACACTTTCAGGTCTTTGGCAGGCAAAGCGTGTTGAACAACACATTTTATTCTTTTTATTGACAGAACAAAACGTTTTACGACCAGAATGAACCGAATATTTCTGTCAGTTTACTGGCACATCCGGTAGCTAATTGTAGAAATGCTCAAATTCTTCTATTGCAAACAATTTCCTTTCAATTTCCTCAGCAACGATCATTATCGCGCCAGTGTAGTCCCAGTATTGCAGAAATGGTGTGCCATTAAAAGAAAAGGGAAGTCACCATTACCAGATCGTAGTAACAGCGGTTGGGAAAACAGTATTATCTCCCTGTAAATATGGTGGGTATTTTGATCTTTTTGATCCCTTGTCGAAAACATTTTAGTGGTGGAATTATAGGAATTTCATAGGGGAAAGGTTTTTTTTTGTAGAAAGAGGAGGGTGGGTTTGTGTTGTAAGGCTTTTTTTCCCTAATGTAGGTGTTTCACACCGCTATCGAATATGGACACAATTTGGATAATTCAGTAGGCGGGTTCGATTCTGAATGCAACAGCCAACCAACGCTGAGGGAGATACAACGTCCCACAAGAAAGAAACGAGACACTCGATTGAAATTCTCCCCACACGAGAATCGAACACAGGGATTGTGAAGATATCTTCTGCGTGTGACTGCAAAGTGCCTGTCCGCTTCTCTACAGGGGACCGTTAAATGTCTTGTGGTGAGTTCAGTGGGTTTGGTGGTACAGACGGATAAGTTCGCGGTTCTATCTATAGGACTTACGGTTAATGTTGATCTCAGCAGTCAGGTCAGGTGGAGAAACGAAACAGAGTAAGTCCACAACAAGGTAAAAATTGACAACTTAAAAAGAGAAAGAACAAAAACTAAAATATAAACTTTGTGGGAACAAAGTGGTCGAGATTTACCATGCATTTGCACCGTGTATGTATTTCTGCGTAGGCCTAGTACCTGATATACACTGCACTTCTATTCTACTCTTCATCTACCAACATTCGAGTCGAACTTTATGAATCCTTGCAAATAGGGTTGGGGTATGTACGATACCTGCGTCGTGATGTGATTCCTCATGTGAAAGTAAACTTGGGACCCCCATTCGTACTGACTAAATTATTAATGCAGTGATCCAGGCCGTGGTCAACGTTGGTTTCACAACAACAGTGGTGTTGGTCCAATGTCGTGCAGGAACAGAAAACAGAAGGCTGTGCTCGTCAATGTGCGTAAAGACAT
>NW_004797365.1:1519556-1520891 GCF_000002075.1 Aplysia californica
TTGCACTTAACTTTTACCTTTCCTCCCTAGCTATAGACAACAGCAAGCCATATACTTCATGGAAGCCGTATGCAATTGTTTTCAGGATCGTTTCACTCAGAAAAAAAGAAAATCCTTTCAGAATCGGTTTGTCATAATAAGCTATCCTGGTGCTTGGAAGGCCACTTGCAATCAATCTTTTATTAATATTATGTTTTTCTTTTAGCATCTTAACCTGTGGCTGGCTGTAATTAATCTGATGCTTCCAAGGTCATAACATACAACTAGCCACTTATGACGTATGTTTCCTATTAGAACCGTGATTTGTATTGCACTTTTTAATTTGTTCTGAGTCGGCTCGTATTAACGATTCTGATCTTTTTAAGGTAGTGTGCAACTAATCACTTCAATTGTCTTGTCTATTTTTAATATACTGATCCATAAACCATGCTAAAATTTATTTTGACTTGATTAGCCAGTACGACTGTTGTACTAGAATATATTGTATTTGTAGACGCCTTATGTCCTCGTCGACACAATCTAGACCATTAGGAGACAGTCTGCTTCAACCCTGCTTATCAGGGCCAACCCGGACTGAGAGGGATACAACTTTCCAACAGAATGAAGAAGAACCTCGATAAACATTCTCCCTACCAAGAGAATCGAACTCAGGCTTTGTGCGTGCGACAGCGATAATCGACCAACCGCTACACCACAGACGCCGATCGTCCATGGATGTCAAATGCTCCCTGCCACCACTAACCGCGTCATCAAGTTTTGCTCCGTCTCTGTGTCGTTTTGTTTCTTTCCTGCTTCAAGCACAGCCTCGTTATACATCCAGATTGAATTTTCCCTTCTGTTTTCTTCATCTGAAACTTAAAAAGTCAGGCAAGAAAGTCCTTAGGCCTACTATAAAAAAATGCAGATTTGTGTTTCTGCTTTGTGTATGATGGTTCGGAATGTGTTGAAATATTGCTTCGCTGCCAATGGACTATAATGCTATCATGTGCCCGATAAGTCCTTAAAAAGTTAATGTCGAACCAATACGCTCTAACGTATATCATGAGACTTGACAGCGGCACCATTCTGGTAATCAGGTTTTGGACGAGCTCTAGAACAGATTTCTAAAATTTAGTATAGCCAAAATATTGCCGTCCTTATCGTATGTACATATCTAAAGGAAACCCCGAAGTATATTAAACAAACCATTGTAAACAGAGTACTTTTAATTTCAATGTCTAAAAACCCTTCACCCACCCCCCCTTTTACCTAACCTCTACCCTCCACCTCCCTACTCCCTTTGCCCCAAAGACACACCTTTCACACATACTTCCCCCCACATTATTCCCCACCCCC
>NW_004797365.1:1523721-1525257 GCF_000002075.1 Aplysia californica
CACACACATACACACACACACACACACACACACACACACTCACGCACATATTACACGCACACATGTGCGGGCTAACTGTGACAAGGAAGGTCAAAGATCGCTACCTAAATGATCTAAAGAAATCATGTTGATGGATGAGTAAAATCATCGGTGTTTAAAAGAATACTATTCTAGAGGACTTAGTAACGTTACTGTACACTTCTGAAGAAACAAATTGCAATCTTAGAAGTACAAAATTCTATCCGCTCAGTAGATCTACCTAGTTTTTGTTAAATTTGACTTCACAAATTTTGAGTTTCACACCTCAAACTTTTTCGACTGCAATTCTTAAGATATCTTGATAACGACTTAGAATTGCCTTACGACTTGATAATGATAGAGGCGATAGAACATTTGGTTTCTGGCCTCTTGGTCTAAGTAGCTCAAAAATGTCCAAAATGTCAGATAGAACAACCTTGTAATTCTAAGGTAGTGGATTGTAATTGTATTTCACACAACCATCGACACAAATTGAATCATGTAGACGGGATGTTATCTCGGCACAGCCTGAGTGGGGTAGGACATCGCAGCAAACGATATGTTGCATTTGACTTTAGAAAGCCGACCTACTCTGGAAATAGAGGTTGCGGTGGCGGAGCGGTTAGTGCGCTCGACTCCGAAACGGAAAGTCCGGGTTCGAGCCTTGGTTCGGACACGAATTTTTTTTTGCCCCATCCCACCCTCCCAGCAGTAATGGGTACATGACTTTGAGTTGAGGAAGTAAAGGCGGTGTGGAAAGGAACTGGCCACCCTACCACAATATGCCGAAGGCCCAGGAAGTTGTCTCACTAACAAGGCAATCCCCAATGTCCGGATCGGATGCGGGAACAACTTTACTCTGGAAATGAAGTCAAGTCTTCCTCGTACAACGGTGGAGAGCATAACTGCTTCACCACAGACGCTGATATAGTGAAAAGTCCTCAAGAGAAAAGTTTACGCACAAGAAATGAGAAGCACCAACGATCAAACGTTAGAATGAAGATTTACTGAATGCTTGATTAAAGAGAAGAACATCGACACAACAATAGTATTTTGATAACAAAACAGCGTGATAGACATACAGAAATAGAAGAGGGGAAGAAAACAAGTTAGTCCATTAGCTAAATCTATGTGACAACTGAAAAGTTTAGAACAGAACAGACGAAACAAACTTCTGAGCGCACGAAACGGGACCAAAAAAAAAAGAGTACAAATAGCCTTTGTTTGTAAGTGCTTCAGTTTGAAGTTGACAAGTTCTTGCCATCAACCCAACATTTATGACCAAACACTCTTTTGGTTCGAGGGTTTATCTGACACCAGTGTTTTTGTCATCCATTTTAAAAAAATAACAACAAAAGAAGTTGAATCTAAACGTGTGTTATACTTCGTTTACAAACGTTTGTCCACTGCCAAGTTATAGATTCTATACCCTGCCTTTTTTAACTTCTGAAGAGAAAGTGTTCTGTGAAAGAAAAAGGCTTAAGATATTCATCAACTATCAACCTCCCCCTCCCTCTC
>NW_004797365.1:1525724-1528221 GCF_000002075.1 Aplysia californica
TTTTGGCCTGAGCTAGCTAAGTACAAACAGCCACTGCCAACAGCAACCCCCCCCCCCCCAAAAAAAAGAGAATTAAGTAAATAAAAGCAAAATAAAATGTAAATGAATGAATGGACACATAGCACTTCTCAATCCGCGCAGCTTTCATGAACAGCGGACGCTCACATGAAATTTAGAATTTGAGGAATTAAAAAGCGTTAAATAATTACAGCAGTTTTTGACAAAATAATACTATGGCGATCGAAACATTCAGTTACGTTATTTTTTTATTTTTGTAAAGGAATATCAAATGCTACCTTCGTCTAAATTTTGAGATGTGACTTGTGTGTGGTTTATTTTTAAAGGAGACACAAAGATTGATCCACCAAGATTTTAGATTTTGTGGATTATGATATGTTTATTGTCATTTAGTTATAATAATAATTATTATTATTAATGATGATGATGATGATGATGATGATGATGATGATGATGATGATGATGATGATGATGATGATGATGATGATGATGATGATGATGACAATACGCATGCCTTGACACTTTTTGCCCTAGTTGGGCAAGAGAGCATGTAGTATGTTCCAACCAACAAGAGCGCAATCCACCTCTTAAATGCAAGGGTTGTTCGTCTATCCAGCGTTTTGTACTGTCAATCTGTCAGCGGTATGTCCTGTCAAAAAAATATTAGCTTATTATATTATGTTGGGAGCTCGTCCCCACAATGACCCCTCCATGTCTAAAAGAATGTAAAGCTCTTAACACAGGCGCAGCTCTTACACTCTCTGAGAAGACGCAAAAACAATGAGGATTTTGAACTGAAAGTAGACATCACGAAGTAACTTCCCTGAAATGTTTTATTCGTTTTGCTTTTTTAAATAAAAACGTCTGAGTTCTTTTTATTTCGAATATCTATATGCATCTGTCATTTTGTAAATCTACGGAATATGTTGACTGTCATCTCAAATGACGCAGCGATCGGTAGCGACAATAAGATCTCTCAGTATACAATTATTGTAGCTAGCTTAAACAGTGGGCCCATAAACACTGTCTACGCTAACTAGGCACAGGCCGGATTCTCGTGTTGCTTGATCGGTTAAGCAGAACAAAGAAGGTAGGTCCGTGCTATTGTGTCGTATGTTACAACTGGCACAATCCGCCACAAACTTCTTCCAGCGCTATTGTCCTAGCTGCGCTCGGTGCCAGCAAGCCGCAAGACATTTAAGGCAATTTGACACCGGGGCTTAGAAAAAGGCCGGCCGGCAGAGGAAGCAGTCCATTATAAAAACCTTAGACAGGGAGCGACGAGAGGGCTTTCCAACTCCCTGGCCAAAATCGCTTTGCGGACTGGCGCGGTGGGCAGGCGAACAAGGGGGGTAACTGTGCGCCAATCCTGTTGCCAGGGGCAACCCACGAGACTTGGTTTCCGTGTCCGAGAGCGCTGGCGTGGGGCGATTTCAATGTCGGGGAAATACGGGCTTGCTTCTATGGCTTCTTTCTGAACATTGTCTTTGGAGTTCAAGAACCCATAGAAAGGAAAAGGTAGCGTTTGTTTTTCACCATTTCTTGTCGTTTCAGAGGAGGGTGTATTCCTACCAACGTTAGAAATTCGCCTGGATATTTAAACCTGTGACCAGAAGGCACAGTGCTGTGAAGTTTACAATAACTTGTAACAATCAAGGTAAAGACAATGGCTTTATATCTCTGTTATACTTTAGGTGTGTTTTTCACCAAACCAAATGTTCCAGATTTTGATTAGCCTACTACCGGCTTAAAGAAAGTCTCTGCACTATAGCCTCTAGACAGAAGCCTTCTCAAGATAAGCATCTTTTTTACTCTCCCCTTTTAAAAAATTACCTAACTCCTTTGCGCCCCTCGTTGGTGTGCCCTGAAAAAGGTCATCGTAACGGCTGATACTGCTAAGATAATGTTCACGTTTGCCCTTTAACAAGTCCGGCAGAGGTTTCATGAAATTCGAGAAACATTAATTGCTCATCAAATCTGTTCAACCTGCATGTGTTCACGGTTCTACGAGCATGTTTCTGTGTAAGAGCTCTTTGGTTAGAAATAACATTCACAATTTTCATGAAACTACATTTTTAGCTGCAGGTTGACACGGAAACAATGTACTATAACTACATTTTCACATGCCGGTAACCAACTTTTTGGAGCAATCTTTAGAAAAAAATAATAAGAGGTGAAAATGTTCATTATGGCTAATTAATGGTTGTCGTTCCAGTGGTCGCCATAATTGTTGTTCTTGTTGTCGCTATGCTCCCAGGGACTTCCGGTCTTTTCGCGCTTCATTGACCATCGTTATTTGGCCCATGAACAATAACCCCATCGTCATGCGTTTTTTCTGAAAGAAGTCGCGCCCTATCGAACTACCGTTCATTTTATGTTCTAATTATTTATCCTTCAACGAGTCTTTTTGAGTGTGCGCTTTTTATTTCCTATTTCTTATAGGAATTTTATCTCCATTTGATGTGAGTAAGTGGAAAGG
>NW_004797365.1:1529247-1531129 GCF_000002075.1 Aplysia californica
ACACACACACACACACACACACACACAAACACACATATACGCACACATACATGCAAATACGCTCCCCCTCTACGATGGACGCTTTGTCAGCTCATTTATCAGTGTATTATGTAGACATGGCGAACTGCAGCTTAGTATCACGCTGGACTACAGACACATAGCTTTGGTTCGAATCTCTGACCGGAAGTTCTGAATTGGGGCCGTTTCAGGGAGTTTTTGAAGGTTCTTCACCGACATGGGTCGATCCTATTGAAGACTGACGTTAAATCCGGAGGCTCCCGCATTTAAATTGATGTTACTGTATTGAAAGTACCTATACAACAAACAACGAATGAAGTGTGGATGATCCTTATTCTAATCCTCCAGTTTGACATTGTCTGAACTTGGGTTATTTTGAGAGTTTTCAATGACTATCTTGTCGGAGATATGCTTTAGATTTCTCGAGCAATGTCAATTATTCGTCACACCTACATGGCTCTGTCCTTGGGCTTTAAATCGAGGTTCCTAAGTAAACGCACGAGAGTTGAAAGAGGCGTTAAGCCTATGTACCATGACAGAAGATGGCTTGGTGGGAGATGCGTGTATTTAAAAGGTACCTGAGCTGACAAATCCAGTAGAGAAGGATGGAGATGTAGCTCTATTGAGTAACCGAGAACTCCATGCTCAAAATCTCTGTAAACATAAATCTCATTTTTACTTTAAAAGATTTAGGAAGACTTTCGAGATATTCTCCAGAGCCCCTCCGATGCAAATACCGCCCCTCATATCATTTCGAGAATTTCCCAGGTAAAATTATCACTGGTCTATATGGAGACGGGTCCAATTACTGAGCTGGGTTTTGTTAAGAAACTATGGTCCGAAGAAGCATCATAACAGACACTGTAAAAACGTCTGACTTGATTGGTGTCCAGGATCAGAGTTCAAAAAATGGTTATTGGTGGAGTTTTTTTCTGGCTGTCTCTTTCTTGACTTTAAGTGTATGTGTATTTATGTGTGTTTGGGTACTTTTGTGAATGTGCTCGTGCTTGTGTGTGTAGGTGTGTGTGTGTGTGAGTGTGTGTGTGTGTGTGTGTGTGTGTGTGTGTGTGTGTGTGTGTGTGTGTGTTTGTGTGTGTGGAGAGAGAGAGAATAAAAATGCACAGGTTAAGTCGACAGTATAGACAGAAAATCGTTCAAGTGACACCCACTCCGTGCAATCGCTTCAGCTGATACCAACCAAGTAATACTTCTGAAATGCCCTTTTGACTCCAGCTGAATATGTGGAATAATTTTGGACCTATTCAGTTTGTTTTGATGAGGGCTAGGCGGCCGCTTTGATGCGGTCCTGTCCCTTCACCTTTTTTAAAGGATTGATTTGATTGCAGTCATTTCAAGCAAAACCTAACATTTAAAAAACCCCATACCATTAGCAACTTATCATAACTCCAGTACACTCGTACGTGTGTCTGGTTATTTTTTCTTTATGTGCCATAAAGTCTTTGTCAGTCAGTGCCTTTTATCATTCAGGTCAACATAAACCGTAGATTGACGAAAAGTTTCACATGCGTCTCTTGGGTAAAAAGATAGTGGGTTTTCTTGGCAGATGTGATGTTTCTTTTTCGCGACATGTTACCGACGACACCTCCATTTTCCTTTTCTCAGTTCTATAGCAAATCTCATGTCCTGCAGCACGCGAGTGTGTCTTTTCATTATTGTGCTTTTATGGGGAGGTGGGTGAGACAGACAGACAGACAGACAGACAGACAGACAGACAGACAGACAGACAGACAGACAGACAGACAGACAGACAGACAGACAGGCAGGCAGACAGGCAGACAGGCAGGCAGGCAGGCAGGCAGGCAGGCAGGCAGGCAGGAAGGAAGGCTGAGAGACAGTCAGATAG
>NW_004797365.1:1531229-1536229 GCF_000002075.1 Aplysia californica
TGTGAAAGAAAATCAAATCAAAATTGATTCGGGATAAACAAAAGGAGCTGTGTGTGTAATCAGCCTTAGTGTATGGGTATTTATGTGTGTTTGTGTACTTTTGTGAATGTGTGTGTGTGTGTGTGTGTGTGTGTGTGTGTGTGTGTGTGTGTGTGTGTGTTTGTGTGTGTGGAGAGAGAGAGAATAAAAATGCACAGGTTAAGTCGACAGTATAGACAGAAAATCGTTCAAGTGACACCCACTCCGTGCAATCGCTTCAGCTGATACCAACCAAGCAATACTTCTGAAATGGCCTTTTGACTCCAGCTGAATATGTGGAATAATTTTGGACCTATTCAGTTTGTTTTGATGAGGGCTAGGCGGCCGCTTTGATGCGGTCCTGTCCCTTCACCTTTTTTAAAGGATTGATTTGATTGCAGTCATTTCAAGCAAAACCTAACATTTAAAAAACCCCATACCATTAGCAACTTATCATAACTCCAGTACACTCGTACGTGTGTCTGGTTATTTTTTCTTTATGTGCCATAAAGTCTTTGTCAGTCAGTGCCTTTTATCATTCAGGTCAACATAAACCGTAGATTGACGAAAAGTTTCACAGGCGTCTCTTGGGTAAAAAGATAGTGGGTTTTCTTGGCAGATGTGATGTTTCTTTTTCGCGACATGTTACCGACGACACCTCCATTTTCCTTTTCTCAGTTCTATAGCAAATCTCATGTCCTGCAGCACGCGAGTGTGTCTTTTCATTATTGTGCTTTTATGGGGAGGTGGGTGAGACAGACAGACAGACAGACAGACAGACAGACAGACAGACAGGCAGACAAGCCAGGCGGCAGGCAGACAGGAAGGGGTGGATCTGGGGTCTACAGTGGGTTTTGATACATTTATTTCAATTTTTGGTTTGTCTAACACCCGCTTTCTTAACAGCATCCAGACTCGATCAACGAAATGAACAATTCTGTGTCAAATTCCAATTCATCCAAAACTCTGCAGGAAGCCGTATCAAAAACGACCTTGGGGGTTTTGAGAGGCTTTTGACTCTGTCTGTCACGATTGAGCCTAAATGTAATTGCCGTTGTTCTACGACATTTTCCCTTGCAAATCGCGCATCAAAATACAAAATATCAAGCGTGAAACAAAGTCCCACCGTATGTGAACGAATAATCACAGAGCTATATACAACTATGGATTAAAGATAACAAACAACTAGGCTTGACTTTTAAAATATGTAGGAATGTATCATCTGGCTCCTAAATTTGGATAGCCATGGGGAGAGGGTCTAATGTAAGATATCAAAACACCCTGCCCAGTAATAATAATATGAATTCAGGGAACTTATCAATACCGTGAGATTAGCTGAATCTGGACAGTCGCTTAACGTCAATTTCCGACAGGACCAAGCCAAGAGAAGGATGAGCCAAGATACAGAGAGTGTATATTATTTATGTTTGGATGTGTGGGATAGAGTGAGTTTCTCAAAGTGCTAGTCTGCTTATCTTCTAATGTCACTGTAGTCTGTCGTTAAAACTGGATGCCATCATCAACCCGCACTCTTTTCTCTGACAGTCCGCGTTGTCAATGTTGTCCTCCTATGCGTATAGTTGTCACTGTGTTTGCGCACTTACGCTTAATCAGACTCGCCTCCGTCCATCAGCCGCGCGTCACGCAAAGAGTCAAGTTAACGGGTGTCGAGGGGAGAGATAACACATGATAACACGGACCCCTGGTGTGGAGAAACTGTCTAATAAGGTGTCGACATAACTAAGGCGGGAATAGGTGGATTACGACAGTGCCTCTGCCTCTTTTTGTAAGGGACATTTGAGTTTAATCGGAGTACATAGTACTGACAGGAAACACTGTTTTCCAAATGGTTGCTATTTCTTGCGTTATAAATTCCCTGTGGGCTGGAATTTACCAGTAGATATCGCTGTTTTGGAGACTAATTTGTGTGTGCTGAGCTTTTCATTTCTTTGATGTCGTTTTCTGCGTCGCTAAAGGTAGCTGAGGGGAGATCTTAACCTAATCTTAGTGTGAATTCTCTTTATGAGACAGTTTTATTTCAACCATTAGGCTTCATGCGGGTTCCTTATTTTTCACTTTGTTGACTTCAGTTGGCATCAGTCTGAGAAACGGGCTTCTCCAACAGCATAAAACCATTCTCTCTCTCTCTCTCTCTCTCTCTCTCTCTCTCTCTCTCTCTCTCTCTCTCATCCCACTCGCTATAATTGGCTCTTTGCGTGGATTTCTAAGAAATAGATTAAGACTATTTGTGAGATGTCCAAACGTTCATAGTGAAAACTTGTTCCTGCCTAAAGCATTCCGTTTAAGATTTAGTATATTCTCCGGAAACTGTCTAGACATCAATAAGTTGAAAACAGCACTTTTTCTCCTCCGAGAAAGGAAGAACTTACCGGCTGTTTGTTCTTGCAAGTAACCTCATTAGGTTGTTAAGTTTCGCCACTGATAGGCCTTATTTCTTTCTGTTCTCTCTGTTGTTTCTGTCTGTCTGTCTATCCGTTATCGTGTCTATGTATTTATCTTCACTCAAACAATAGTAAAATCCACGTGTTTTATCCTTTTTATTTTCTGTCTCCCCAGAGTAGCACAGATCACAGACTAGCAAAATGTCTCAAGTGGGCGTGTTCTCGAGACCCGCCAGTCAGATGAAAGTGGGCGTGTCTCTTCCAGAGATAAAGCATCCCTTAGCGCAGATGGGTAATCCGGGCACTATGGATGTTCGAGGTGTGTCCAGAGCTAGCAACGGAAGGCCTTTCTCCAACCCTCCCATGTCCGGCAGACCGATGGCTGCTGAGGGAAACATGGCCCGGAAGAGCTTTAGGTACATTTAATGTTGTCTAGCAGAATAATTGTCAGGCTATGTGACTGTACAAAGTCTGAACAATTCTTTTTCAGTGTACTAATAACTACTTTCAATTCCTCGAAATCTGCATTTCTGTCTCAGATGTAATTTGGTTGTTCATTTAGAATTTTTCCAAGTTTCATGTTCTGTTAAATAAGACGTCCAGACTACCTCTTTGAATGCAATTAATCCTTTCCTGTACATAGAATCCAGCCTTTGCCTGGAGTTGTTCACTAATGTCTTGATTCCATCTTCTTTCGATGACCTACATCAAGTTTTTCTTGAAATTTTTCTTCGAAAATGTACTTTGGGTTGCAGTTTTTGCATTTTTATGCTACATATTTATTTCTATTTGTCGTTCCGATTGTTTCAAGGAACCAGATTACCTTTAGTTTTAGTTCTTTCTGACTTCAGTTATTTTTTCTCTTTTGAGTCATTGGCACTCACAGTTGGCAACGGAAGTAAGAGGTTTTACCGCGTTCTGATTCATAATATGGTATATGGAATGCTATAGCTTCTATCTCGAATTCTTAAATAAAACATTTTCTTCACATTAACATAATTCTTATGACAGTCAATCATTTTCTTTCGCTTTATTCAACGTCAGCGTGTTTAATCTCAACTTGTTCACATCAGTTTTTAAAAAAGTATAATATCCTTTTGAACCTCATTTAGTGAAATCGTCTCTTGAGTTTAATAATACTATAAAAAACAACGTATCTGTTTGTTTGTCTCGGTTGTTATACCAGTTATATCTACGGAATTATTTCACAAAAGACCGGAAAACTTTATCTCTATGACTTATCTTATGGGAATGCACCCCCTTTATTAGAATATGACATAAATATTGCAAGTAAATCTTTATTATGAGAAAGACACTTTTCTCGTTGTCTGACTTCCCAAATGGATGGGAATGGGCTCTGAGGGGAAGACCAAACAGGCCTATTGAACACCAGAAGGAAGTACAGCCACTTTATTGATGAAACTACTAACGTATCACCGTTGTTAACATGTACACATGTCATTTACATGTAAACCTATTTTTGTCTTTCTTCCCTCTTCTTGACTGAAACCCATGACCCATCTACTTCTCCTTCCAACGAAATGTCGTGCCTAGTACAGAGACATACATAAAACTACAATTAAACAGGCCTCTCCGTTCGCCCAGTTGGCACCATTCTGGACCCCTATGGTTCGAATCCCCGGCTGGGCGTTCTTTAAATAACTCTGGTCATTTAGAGGAGTTTTCAAACCTCTGAAATCATGTAGTCTGGTACCATCAGATGTGGACGTTAAATTCGAATTAATTTCCTCTTAGACCTAGATAGATAGATAGATAGATAGATAGATAGATAGATAGATAGATAGATAGATAGGGGAATCGAGCAGAGGCTATCCGCTCTGTTGTCCAGCATGATACCATCTGAGCAAATTGAGCGTCCTGCATAACTGTGGTTTTGCGTAATTTTTCATGATAAACCCAGACTCTCATTTACAATCAAAATTAAAACTCAGCTACCACCTTTGTCTGCGGGTGTTTGCTGGGAGCCACTGGTAGATACTACTTCTTTTACTCTGCTTCTGTCGTTCCTGTCTGTGTCTTACTTTTTCCCCGCATTAGGTGACCACTGTTGTGTCCATGTATTTTTCTTAAAACTCCAACAAACTCCTGTGTCCTCAGCGCAACGGGCCGTGAAAGCAAGGCAAGTGCCCGCAACAAGGAGAACATGATGGGGAACCCCATCCCTATAGAGAGCATCCCAGAGGGTGTGGAAGTGACGTATGGTGACCCTGCAGCCACCAGACTGCCTGTATTCGGTGAGTTGATCACTCCGTCACTTTGTCTTCGTGTGCTGTCTGTCTGTATGTGTCTAGTTTTTTCTCTTTCTGCATGTTTACCAAGGTGCGCATAGGATGATCTGTGCACTGTTCCGGTCTGATGTCAATCTGCCATCTATCTGTCTGTTATCTATATAAAAATAAAATAAATTCCATTTTACTCATCCTCTTGGGAAAATGTGGGTAACATTGCGTACACGCAAACATTGATACATAAACACCATGCTTCTCACACACTTAAACAAGTATCAAAGTTACCACATACGCCATATCACACCAATACCGAGTTTAGGAACACATCATT
>NW_004797365.1:1542877-1544093 GCF_000002075.1 Aplysia californica
GTGGGGGGGACGGGTTAGCGGGCGGTTTGGTGTGGTTTGCACCTCCTTTCCTACCAAACATATTATAATCTTGTGTAACTCTCCTCTTCTTTTGTGTGCATGTTACTCTCTAGTGTCACATCTATTCCTCTGCAACAATATAACCTTCTTGTGTTCCAGATGTGGTAAAACTCTTACTAGAAATGTGTTGGTTTTTTTCAACTGTGACTGTTCTCTGAAACTTCAAGGAAGATAGCTGGGATATAGGATATAATACCTTTGTCAAGTGTTGAAAAATTTCTTAGAATCATTGTCAATCCTTGATATACATTCTACTTTATGTTCCCGGATCAAAGAGTGATTTGGTCCGTTTGAGTGCCTCTTAATGAAATAAAGTTTCCACCTTGCCGTGTTGACCCTAGGGAAGAAAAGGCAAAAGAATTTGGAAATGCTGTCGTTCAAGTTCAGGAAACAGTATTAAGCTTTTGGCACATAGCAATACGTGGGGAGAGGGAAAAGAAAATGAGAAAGGGAGAGTGTGTAAGAGTATGTGTGTGTAAAGGAGAGAGCGAGCGAGAGAGAGAGAGAGAGAGAGAGAGAGAGAGAGAGAGAGAGAGAAGGGGGGAAGGAGGGAGGGAGGGAGGGAGAGAGAGAGAATGAGTGATGATCCGAGTGAAAGAGAGAGAGAGAGAGAGAGAGAGAGAGAGAGAGAATGAGAGAACATAAGAGAGAGATAGAGAGAGAGAGAGAGGGGGGGAGACGGCCGTAGTCCTTCTTTTCACTTGGTCTCATTCAAATTTTATCAACCTGAGCGAGCTTTGACGACCCAAACAATAAAAAAAAATATTAACTCGTTGTTCGAAACCGTTCCCCTATATCGTTTTAGAACTCTAGTCCTTCCAATTAATTCTCCTGCTTATTAATCTATATCATATGTACACAGTTTTCTGGCACCGCAATATCTTTTCATGTCTGTAAAGTCTCCTCAGCCTTCGACTTTTCAATGTTTCGCTTTCTTTACTTCAACTGTCACAGGGCGTATTTTTATTATCCTTCAGCACTATTCGCTGAGGCACACCAAAAACTGGGACATGAAACTCTCAACAAAGGTAATTAGTGCGAAGACATAGAAAGCGAAAATGTAAGTTGGTCAACAGGAAACCACTTATGTATTTTTTCGATTATTCGGTTCTAAAACATCGTTACCGTGAACTACAACGGACACAATAGTGGGGGG
>NW_004797365.1:1545326-1547272 GCF_000002075.1 Aplysia californica
GGGAGGTTTGATCGGGAAAGGATTCGGCCCGGAACAACCCCTGCAACCCAGTCCAGTTTGAGGCAAATGACGGGGGGAAGCAACACTCATTTGCCGTTTTCTGACCTGGTGAACGAAAGAATTTTATTTTTATCCAGAGGAGACCTAGTACCAGAGTTTGATAAAGACAGGCCAGAAGGAAAATTTTAATTTGTCTAGATCCACGTCGTCGTGATTTTACTGTCAGCTTGATAGTACAACTATACAGGGTGACTCGTAAGAAGATTTCAGGTGCGTCATGGAAGGAAGACGGGTTTGTTTTCTCTCAAATCCCTTTGTTTTTGGTGTTGGAGCTTCTTGATTTTTCTCAATAATTGTATCTACTGGACATTGCTAGGTAGACTGAATAGGTAATCACACATTCATGGCCGTGTACCAGGTTATTTCTCAATAAAGCAAATGCAAGATCTTTTGGGGATTTCACAAGGTGATTGCCTTCGTTATGAAAAAAATCGGTTGACATAAAATAATATTATTTCAGATAGATAGATAGATAGATAGATAGATAGATAGATAGATAGATAGATAGATAGATAGATAGATAGACACATAGAGAGAGAGAGAAAGAGAGAGAGAGATTGAGAGAGAGAGAGAGAGAGAGAGAGAGAGAGAGAGAGAGAGAGAGAGAGAGAGAGAGAGAGAGAGAGACTTTGGAGGTTTATATTCTCTTTGAAACCGTTTCAGCTGTAAAACTAGGTTAGTTTTTGTCCTTGACCTTGCAACTTACTGCGCATGTCACAAATCGTCTGCTGCCAAAAACGCTGCATTGTAATGCCGTATCAAAGAAACAGAGACAAATCAAAACTGTACCCATTAAGTGTTATCTAGCTCTTTGCGGCGTTCTCCTTCACTCTCATCATGCAAAACGTGCTATTTCTTGGGCAGAAAAGGAAATAATGTAGAACGGAAGTAACTGCTTTTCTGAGAGAATTCTGACAAAACCTCCATTCTATGCTTTATTTGATGTGCGAACAGTATAATTTATAGACCCAATATTCCACTTTTGATTTGTTATTCTATTTCAGTTTGTCTTTTTTTTCCTCCCTCCCCTTATTTTCTTTTTATCATAGTCGATTAACCCTCTCACTTTATCATCGGGCGTTGTTTTATCACTACTTTCGTTTTGCTTTTTGTTAAGCAAATGGGAAACGATGGGGGGGGGGGGGGGGGGGCATGTAGAACGATTGCACTTTAGCCTGGTGTGTGTTCCTTCACACTTAAGCGTACCTGTCACAAAACGTAGGTGGGTTGTATCTATGTTGTTCGTTAAACCACTCCTTCTTTCCTCATCTTCACTATTCTATCAAGTGAGCCATGTTCGAAACAACCCTCTTTGCTTTTAGTAAGGTAACTCATAAAAATCTTAATTATCATTTGAAATCTCTTTTGTCAAGCATGCATTATGTATTTACAGTGTAGCCCATGTTGTCAGGCAGTTTCTAGCCGAGACTAAGTCTTCGCAAGTTACGTAGCAATTCCCGAAGAATGAATTTCTTCAGCCTTGTTACAAAGAGAAAGAAACTCAAAGTACCGTATACCATATCACGGGAAACCCTATCCCTGTTCTGATACAGGGAGGGAAGAAGGCGACGATCTCCTACCCGTTACACCCTAATGCTTTGCTAACCTTCTATTGTGTAGTTTTTCATGACCGCAGTACCTAGGATATCAACAGCCATTGTTTCCTCCGAGGTATCAGCGAACCGTTTCACATACGCCTACTTCACAAGTGTTCAGTTCCTGCTCGCCCTGTTCCAACACTATTCTATCCCACAATCAATCCGTTCGGTACTGCCGTGTGTGTGTGTGTGTGTGTGTGTGTGTGTGTGTGTGTGTGTGTGTGTGTGTGTGTGTGTGTGTGAGAGAGAGAGAGAGAGAGAGAGAGAGAGAGGGGGGGGGGGGGAGAG
>NW_004797365.1:1547372-1550299 GCF_000002075.1 Aplysia californica
CTGAAGTGTTTTAGGCGCTCGCAACTGCATAAGGTCATATGAGCGCGCGGAACACATTAAATATTTTTCAGTTGGTAGAAAATTTCGAATTTTGCCCGGATGGAGGCCGAAGCCTACTCTTTTCGATTTTGGGACCACCAAGGAATATTTAACGTGCGCAACTTGCACTCGTCGGGACCTCCGAGATGTTTCGCCCTAATCCGAGAAGGCTATGTTAGATCGTACCTACATTGAAATCAGGGATGTGGATGAAAGACAGCTGTGAAAAGGAGCCGAGGAGCTGAATTAGAAAGGCTGCAGAAAGAGTCAGAAGCCTAGAGGTGGGGGAAAAGGGGAGCGGAGGCAGAAAGTGGAGACGGAAGCAGACGACAGGTCATTGTTAGAGAGAAAGAAGGGATGTGAAAGGAGACATTTTTAGAGAAGACAATTTTCCGTTGCTATCAGGATTTGAACCCGCGACCTATTGAATGAGAGGCAAACACCATAACGTCTAGACGCCTGTTTTGGGTGTGTGTGCGCGTATGTTTGTGTGTGTGGGTGGGTGTATGTGTGTGTGTGTGTGTGTGTGTGTGTGTGTGTGTGTGCGTACGCCAAGATCGATTGTGTCACCAAAACTAAGAGCGTGACCACTGGTTCCGCATGACAACGTCACAGGACGATGAGAGAGTCCAGGCAGGCTTATAATGTAGACATACCAGATTCTAGATCTATACAGACAAAGGGTATCGAGCGGTTGTGCACTTCTCTCAAGGGTCTCTCCCAACCAATGTCCTAGACTGATCTGCAACTTCTTAAAGTTACTGGAAGTTCCACCATACCGACAATCAATTTTTGTAATGGTATTCGTTCTTACAAGCAAAGGAAAGGGGGGAAAGTGATTTAAGATTGGGCAAAGATCTGCTTCAAAACTACATGATATGAATTAGAACTACGTCTTTATTCTGAGGTCGCACTCCGTTGCGAGTTTTTAAAAAACACCTTGTTTGAGAGCTCGAGACTTGCTGAGTCGAAAACATGCTCTCTATGTCATTTGGTCAAATCGAGCTTGAAAACTTGAAAAAGGGATGCAATAATTAGAGGAATGCAATAAGGGGATCGTGTATAAGTAAGGGCGCACCAAAGTGTTAGAGGACTAAACAAACTGCTCCTAGCACGTTGTATAAGAAGGTAAAGATATCTTTTCTTTGGCAAGACTTAGACTGAACTCAGCACTGTCAAGGTTTTTGCTGCTTGTTGAACCTATCAGTTCATGAATGCATAAACCTTCATAGCATGTCTCGTAAGAATCAAGCTTTCATATACACGAAAGTAACTTATGAAAAAAGGGACCATAAATGTAACGGGAAGCTCAGAAGTAAAGGCCTAAACTTGAGAAATACTGTAAAACTGTAAATACCTATCCATAGTAAGTCTCCATGGGCTAAGTGCAGCCACAGCGCACCCACTCTGTAAGTTTAATCTACGGATTAACGGACGCCTAATCCCGTGGGTCTTAATCCCTAAATCGACGCTGTGTGTGTCTACTGGTAACTGTCAGTGTGTACGCAGTATGGTCACTTGTGTCCAGCAGTAAGGAACTGTTAGAAAAAAAGCACTCAGAGTAACATGACGTCATATTGAGGGTTAACAGTCGTTCTAGTCTGGCAGGGGGGAGTATTTGCGATATCTTAGTAGGCAGGCCAGGGGGGTCTGTGTTGTTGGGCAAGCCTTTTCGCCACTCTAAATGCGATAGAGGTGTGTTGAAAATTCTTAAGAGATAAAAATGGTGACTTGGTGTCGATTATGTCAGGGTGGGAAAACGGTGAAAGAGTGAAGGTATACTGGGGAATGGAGGGTTTGGGGGGGGGGGCAAGATAGCGGTTAAGGAGAAATGCTCCAACCCCAGATCACCCGCTCTTTCTTTCCAAGCGAACTGCGGGTTAAGTAATGGTCGATGTGCTCACTTACAAGAGGGAGCGACAGTTTTAGCCCAGCACAACACTACCACAAAACAGTTAGCCAATTATTTTATCGGTGGTTTGTGAACAATGAAAATAAGAGAAGCACACTGAGAAACAGCTGGGTTGAAAGTCTATGCATGGTTGATGTGGGTACGTGAATCGTCTCTGCCTTCTCTTTTTCCATCGTCGTGCTTATTCTTACCACTGGACTAAATGCTCTTCCAGCGTGGTGATCTATCTGTATAGTAGTGTTAAAACTTCATATAATACTTTTTATATGTGTTTTACGCCTACATCGACAAAATTTGCATCGACCACGCCTATCAGAACCAACCCGGGATGAGAGGGGTACAACTTCCAAGCAGAAAGACAGAGATACCTGATAAAAATTATAAGACATTCCAGACGTTACATAATAAACGGACGAAACAGATACGTAACAGATCTTTTAAAAAGGGAGTAGTGGGAAATAATTGTAAGAGTTGTTAATCAAAACGAAAACGTTCATCTCAACTATCCGCCAGCTTCCTTTTTTAGGTAGGTATTTTACTCCCCACGAACACAATCATTAAACAATTTATGTTAGAGGTACACTTTTACACGGCCTGTCAGGATGAAGGGCCTACACGAGCTGAGACGGATGCAATGTCCCAGCAGAGAGACTGAGATATTCGATAAAAATTCTTTTCACACTGGAATCTATCTACTATCTCAGGTTTACTGTGTGCACAGGCGAATTGCCTTACTTTCTTTGGGAAGCTTTGTAGTAAAGAAAGACGCGAGGCGGCGGGTGTATGCAATACTATACGTGTGCACCAGCAGAGCAAATGTACATGAAGTTAAATCTGTGAGCAATCTTATTTATCTCGACGATTTAAAGTAGCTTGTTTATCTTGCATGGTGTGTAAAATGCACCAAATTGTTGTTGTTGTTTTTCTTCTTCTTCTTCTTCTTCTTCTTCTTCTTCTTCTTCTTCTTCTTCTTCTT
>NW_004797365.1:1551871-1558614 GCF_000002075.1 Aplysia californica
TCTCTCTCTCTCCTTCTCACGCCTGTCTGTCTGGCTGTCTGTCTCTCTCTCTCTGCCTCTGTCTCTGTCTCTGTCTCTCTTTTTATTTGAGTATCCCCGTATTTCACCAGGCATGCAGTATCTTGCATAATCCGGTTTGGTCTTCACAATCATGGACAGATAAAATTGAAGTAATCTGCACTTTGCATCATCTAAAGAGTATCGTCAGGGGAGTAAAATATTAAGAAACATACAAAACATTTTTCTAATAATTTTAAGGTTTTTTGTAGTAGAGGTTTTACGGCGCTCGCAACTGCATAAGGTCATATTAGTGCCAGAAGATTAGAGCTGTCACAAGGGAGTAACAAACATATAAAAGAAGAAGGGGACATAAGGACAATAGATGTTTGATAGGAAAGAAGAAGCAAACCACACCAGAGCACCTGCCAACCACCCACTTTTAATCATTTAAGTAATAATACTAAAAATAATAATAATAATAATAATTAATAATAATAACAATAATAATATAACTCAAGAAGTCATACCTCATGGCCATCGTTTCATCCCTCATAACATCTATGTCCACCCACAG
The DNA here is from genome assembly GCF_000002075.1 of Aplysia californica. Lineage (NCBI taxonomy): Eukaryota > Metazoa > Mollusca > Gastropoda > Aplysiida > Aplysiidae > Aplysia > Aplysia californica. The sequence continues at coordinate 1,552,446 of NW_004797365.1, forward strand.
CTGGAGGCGAGCCTCAAGGAAAAGCTCCGAAACAACTACTATGACGTCAGGAAAAAGTTTAAGGACAATGACCCTGAAGGCAGGGGAAATGTATCCAGGTAAATTAGATTTCTTTATCTTCGAGTGTGTTATTTTTGCTTTGTTTTGTTTGTTAGTTCAACGAAAGTGCATGTGTCAGTTCGTGATTTGCTATTGATAAATTTGTCCAACTTAGGATTTTCATTATCTAAAGGGGGATAACTCCATTAATGCATCACTAATTTGTAACCGCTGCGATTCTCTCCCTCTACCAGGGAAGCCTTCACCCGTATTCTGGTCACCGTCCTGGGCCGTTCTATTTCCGGCAACACTTGCCAGAGATTGATGGAGAGACTCAACTTCGCGGAGAGACAGGTCATCCCCTTCACCGAGTTCTTCTCTTACTTCAGGTACGGTAAGAGTTGCAAAAGAGTTGCAAACATTTAAAAAGAGGGCAGTAAAGGACAGCAGTAAGAAATAGTGACAGAGGAAGCGAAACACACCAGAGCACCCACCAACTGTCCGCGCTGTTGTTTTCGACAGCACAACCTCCATGAGATGTACAACCAGTGCATACTCGGGAAGGTATATCAATATTGATCTGATGATTGAGCCCAATATATGACTTCTATGTTCACATGAGGAACAAGACATGTCATGTTAGGACAGTGAAAGTCTTTGGTGGAACCATATTGATGAAAATTAGATTCCAAACTGGCTTTACTCCCTTTTTAATCTTGTTCACTTTTTCTGAGTTCGTCGTAAGGCAATGCCTCAGTAAAAGCAAGTCTGCATTTTTTTCTCTGAGATGTGGTTACGTTTCAAACAGGACACAACCCACTGGCGCAAAAAGAACACGATTCTAACAAGAACATTTTTAAAGTCCTCACTGTTTTATAAGAGAGAAGTATTGGTCTCTTTTCCATTCCGGGAAGTGCTCAGTGACAACTTTGAAAAGGAAAATTGTACGAAGTTATACAAGGTACAGTACTGCTGCTATAGAGTGAGTTTGTAGCTACCTTTACCGAATGAGAATGTATAAGTGTCTGCAGTGTTAAAGTGTGGTTTGGCTACTGTGTCAGCGTCTATAGTGTGAAAATATGGCAAAGTGCGAGTATATGCCGACAGTGTCATGTGACTATAGTGGGAACACATGTTGACAGGGTGAGCATGTAACAATAAATGAATCCATCACAACGTGTTACATCACATAAAACCCTTGATCTTCTCTCGTGGTCTCCAGAGAAGCCCAGGAGTCGACGTACCCTCAGTGGATGGACCCAGTCCACCGCGCGAACCAGGACCGTGTCATCATGAGCAGTGGACAGGTGCACGCCAACCTGCGCGAGAAGGCTAAGCAGAGGCGAGTTGTCTCTTTGTCTGCTTCTATTGTTCATCTGTATGCTGGGGTGTTGTTTTTTTATTTGGTGTGTGGTTCCTTTGTTTGTTCGTTGGTTTTGTTTGTTTGTTTTTTGGGGGGTTGTTGCTTTTTTTTGGGGGGGGGGTTGCTGTTGTTGTTTTGTTTTTGGGGGGACGGGAGTTGGGGGGGGGTGTTGTTTTGTTTTCTTCATAGTTCATGGTTTTCTTCTTCTTTCTTTTGTATCAAAATCTGCTCTAAGATGCCTATTTCCCTTTTTTAAATTGCTGTGAGACGTTTATTCTTTTCTCTGAGATAGGATGCTCTAGGACATCTATTTCCCTAAAACAATTTTGTCTTAGACGCTCAATTGCCCCAGAGAGTCAGTTCTAAGACGCCTGTTTCCCTCAAAATAGTTCCTGAGACGGCCTCTGCTCCCAAAAATGTGCTCTGAGACGTATGTTTTACAACTTTTGTCTTAAGGTTCTTGGACCTGGCGGACATGATCCCACAGATGAACCCTGGCGGCTCCGGGCGCATCATGAAGTCAGAGTTCCGGCAGATGCTCAACAGGATGAACTTTTACATGGACGATACCGAGTTTGAGAAACTTTGGCACAGGTGAAGGGATTTGTTGTTGTTGTTGATGGTCTAGTTTAAGCTCCCGTCTCCTCCTACACACGTGCACTCGGGCATACACATACATGCATACATGCACGTAACGTATACATACAAATACAAACAGACATACATACAAATACACACACAGAGACACACACATACGCACACACACACATGCACACATATGCACACACACACACACACACACACACACACACACATAAACACACAAACACACACACACACACACACACACACACACACACACACACACACACACACACAGGTGCACACTTGCATGCTAACCAAACCATCCATCAAAGACAAAGTAGTCATAAGGTCATTCGCCACGCCCACAAAAGATATAAAGTCAAATCATAGACTCATACTTTAATATACAACTTCTAGAAATGTTCGCTTTGACGCAATTCCTGTTCACTATGTAGCGCACCATTTAACTTAATTTGGAGACAAATAGAGAGTAAATGGCGGTTTTGGAAAAGGGGGTGGGGGACACTCGGACGACTATTGCGAGAATGGGGCTTTGCTTGTCCCCCAACTGTGCCCTTGGTGCGCACACTTCGCAGCGAAGTTATTGTTTATGTTGAGCGCAAAGAGCAGCGGCCATGGCAGCATATATTCAAGTTCACTTCTCTGGGGTATAAGCTTGGTTCATCTTGCAGTCCCGCCTTTCTCCTGGGATGCCGTATCTCAATGATTCTGGGTTAATCAGAAAGTCAAGGCTGAAGTAGGCCGCCCCTTAAATGACCTTAATTATGTCGACACGGGAGAGGAAAGGGGTAAATATTTCCAGATATTAGTATTACATAGCACTGTACAAACGTAACCGAAGAGCAATCAAAGCCACAACCTCTGTATGTACAAACACCATTATATTATTTTACTGTTGATCTCCACACAGATACGACCCGGCCAACGAAGGAATCATCAACGGTCAACGTCTGCTGAACAACCTGGGCATTGAGTGGCGGGGCGGGTCCCGGGACATGCCCAGCCAAGTGAGTCCGTTCCAGGATCAGCCACAGCCACAAGGTCGCGTTACCGTGGCAACCAACGGTCCTGGTAAGGGCAGCGTCCGATTGACCCCCATTGAGGATGAAATCGCGAAGACAGGTCAGAGGTCGAATGCCATTTTCTGGCATCGGGTGCTCGTGTAGCTGCACTGTTTCTTCCCCCACTTTTTAAAAGTGTTAACCTTTCCTTTTCTAATTAAATCTTTTAACATTTCTAATATCAGTAGTATCCCGTTAACCGTCACTTTTGTTCAGTTCTCTTTACCTCGTTTTTCTGAATCTGTACTTTTTTTCAAGATTCACTTTTCTCTATTTTGTTCCCGTAGATCCATTAACCTCAATATTTTTTTCTTTTCGATTTTTGAATTTTTGTGTAAAATTCCCTTCTCGTTTTTTATCCCTTCGCTTGAGATCCCAAAAGACAATTTCAATTCAACGTTCTAAATCTTTCGTACTTTTTTTTACCAACCTTGATCTAAAACATACACAATTCTTTTAAGTCAACATTTCAATAATTATTTGTCTCGCTGAATAGAAAGTGTGAAGACAGTGCCAGTTACCTTGACCAGTAAGAATAAAGGTACGCATCGACAGACAATCCACTGAAAATGTCTACTGATAAAGGTGTTTTGTTGAATTCTGAGTGTCACTGGAACAAACTATTGTGAAACCTCTGTTAACTTCGAATTGCTTTACAATTTGCTCAGGGTGTTTAGCAGACTGCAAATCAAACCTTATAAATCTACAGTAAAACAGTTGAACCACTATCTTCACTCCACTCAAAAATTGAATGCTTTGAGATTGTTGACTCCCTAAAAATAGCGACCTCCGCAATCTTTTCGCAATATTATACTTATTATAGATGGCGTCAGAAGATCAGGGGAATACGTTTTGTTTCGTTCCTCGAATTTGACGTAAACATTCTTAAAAGTGCAGTCGTTGCTCTTGCTCTAGGTACAAAATATGTCACTCTTATGTGCAATGATATAGATGTTACTGACGTTAATGAGGACGGTCTATCCTTAAATCTAAGAGAGAAGTGAGCTATTTTGTAATAATATTTGGTAATTGTCCTGTGCATGCTGCCCTCGAGAAAAAGTTACCCAACAAATGCCAGACCTTTTTTCATTATTGCCATATATAGACTTTTCCAACGTCATTGCCCCCTTTTTCTTCTATAGATCCTGCCTTGTAGTCGAGACTTGTTGTAATCTATGACACCCATGGTCTAATGAAAAAAATCATAAGGTGTCGATTCGAAGAAATCATACATAAATTTGTTAAAAGTTGTTCCAAGTTGTAATATTCGTTGCTTTGTTTTTTGATAATATTACTTATTTGAACTTGGTAAGATTTTTTCTTCGTATAAACGGTAAAGACATATGAGAAGAGGATATTTGAGCTTTTTTTAATTTCTAAAGTAAGACCAGACATAGAACAATGTGCCCTGCATAAGAAAATGTACAACAATTATGTAAGCGCTGTGTGCGATAATTCTTCCTGGAGGATTCATTGTTATGCAATTGTTTTTCATTAAAATTAAGTATTTCTTGCCATACATGAACCGGACAGTAATCACGCTTTTCCACTGTAGCAGCAGATAAAGTAGATCATAAGATAAAGTGGATTCTATTGCTTTACGTAAATTCCAGAGCGGAAGACTCGAGTTCTATTGTGTGATAATTTACATGTTTGGGAGAGTAAGGTATCAGGCATGTGGTCACAGAGTCTTCCACTTAGATTTTAAACATTGTCTGTATCTTTTGTTTTGATGTTTTCTTTGTCCATCATATCCACGTCTGTCTTCTCGGGGCAAGACTAATGCTCTCTTCACCAACGAGAAGAAATCCAAAAATCTCTCTCTTATCTCGTATTGAAACTATAGAAACGTAGCATCGACTTTAAAATGAACACTTTTATGTGTTTTTCGTTTTTCTGGTGTTTAGTAGCTGGTAAGTCCTTGTGAAAGCAGTTGTTGAACCTTGCTAACTTCTTTGTTAATTTTCTCGTAGATACACGACGACTAATCTACTCGTTGCACTTTGGACACTGTCTCAACACATCGTCCATATATTTCGTACACTTGATAGCAAGATTCTTCTAATATGTTGGAACAGAAAAGAAGGAAAAAAGGCTGCAAAAATAAATATTGTGAGGTTTTAAAAGTAGATTGAGAGTTCTCTGGATCTTGATGTCACACCTATGGCGTTTTATTTCCTTTTAAAATATTATTTCGATACAAGTGCATGCAGTATAGCTCTATGGTTACGTAGCTGCAAACCATGTATTGGACGTTTGTTCTAACTTTTTTTTCATGAAGATTAAATGATGTTTAGAGGAAGGAGAAAAGACACGAAAGTTTGTTTATAGCATTTATAAGGGGATCAAAATATCGATTCGATGTCTGCTATCGTCTGCTTCAAGTTTTACCAACTTGAACAATGCATACAGAAGGACCAGACTGTATTTGGATAATCTGTCTTACATATTTTTTAAAAAATAATTTGCAACATTCAGACACGATCAATTTGAATGTTTGAAGTAAGCATCACTCTTTCAGTGGAGATGATTGTGTTTATGCTGAATTGCTCTTTGGTCTTTTTTACATCTTGTAATGAAGATGCCCATGCCTAATTAGCCAAATGCGTGCCTGAAAAATGGAAGGTGGGTGGATGGTGCATGGTGTACATTGCTCTAATTTGTCCTTATTTCGTACAGAACGAAGTGAGCGAAGAACTCCCAGGAAGAAGGAGGTGGAGCGACGTCAACAGCTGGACATAGAGAGATGGCTCAAGAACAAGTTCCGCGAGGGATTCTTCAACATGAGGGAGGCTTTTGAGGACAAGGACCCGAGCAGGAGCGGTGTGGTCAGTCATGTGTCTTAATTTGGAATTAGAAGAAAAAAGACAAAAAAGACAGAAAACTTAGGGGATGGGTTATTCATTTATGTATGTGTAAATGGGTTTTTGAAGTTTTGAAGTTGATGTAAAACAGTGTATACCATGTTCTGAAAAAAAACAATGAAAAAGAATGAGCAATCAAGCAATCATTTATTGACATATTTGGCCGTGTGTCATTCTCACTAGTAACTCGTCAAATTATCTCTCTCTCTCTCTCTCTCTCTCTCTCTCTCTCTCTC
>NW_004797365.1:1560194-1561469 GCF_000002075.1 Aplysia californica
GAAGAGGGCTCAAATGTAGTGAAATTAGGACTAAAAAGGTCCAAAAGTGGACCTCTCTCTCTCTTTCTCGGCGTATCACTTTCCAAAGCGCACGTTTCAATTTTCAAAAATTGAGAAATTACAAGTACAAATGATATAAAACCGCAATTGTCCAAGCCAATACACATTATTGAGAAGGAAAATGATCAAAATACATAAGAAGGAAGTAGGAAGTGTACAAGTGGTGTCTTTGTCCAGTGAGCGTTACAGCTAGTGCAACTATTCTGTGAGTTGAAACAGAAGGTGTCTTTGCTTTTGTGACTTCATTGTCAACTATGAAATTGCAGATGGTTAATACCCCCCGTCAACACAATTAAGTTTATTTACGAGGCAGAAACCCAACTCATCGAATTCATCTCTTCTACGTGAGACAGCGAAGCGCCTTGCCGTTACATCACAGACTACGGTTTTGTGTGTCTTGATTAACGATTAACATATTCATCATCAGCAACATTGCCTTTCTCACCCTGCACCAGGGTATAGGCCACGGACAAACACCCTCCACCTTTCTCTTTCCTGGGCTAGCCTCTTGATGTTATTCCATGTCTTCCCACTTTTCTGCGATTCTTCTCCAGGTTCCACGCGGTCTTCCTCTTGTACTCTTACCCTGTGGGTTCCAATCCAAAACTTTCTTTGTTATGCAGCTGCCTGACTTCCTGAGAGTATGTCCAAATCCATTGCCACCGCCTTCTTCCTACCTCCCATAATTCTTTCATACCCTAAGTTGTCCTGACCAATCTTGGCATTGGCATCTCCCATTATGCTGTTGACATCCTTCCTTGGTAGTTTGTCGATGACCCCCTGAAGCTGGCTGTAAAAGGCATCCTTGTCTTCATCCGAAGCATCTTTTGTTGGGGCGGAGATTTGGACTATATTCATGTTGATGCGCTTGCCCCTTGTAGTGAATGAAGCCATGATGATCCTTTCCTCGTGTGGTTCCCATACTCTTAAGTGACTTCTGCGCATACTTACTCAAAATAATTCCCACTCCTTCCGAACGGTACTTGTCTTCCCTCCCAGAATACAATACTTGTTCCCCCGAGCTGAGCTGCTTCTGTCCAGACTGTGCCCAGTGTATTTCGCTAACTCCTAGTATGTGCAGCCTGTATCTCTTCATCTCTTGTACTACTTGAGAACTCTTTCCTGCTTCATACAAGGTGCGAACATTCCACGACGCAATCCGGAGAGACTTGTTCGACAGAGAAGGTTTCGTGTCAGAAGAGTCCTTTCGGCTTT
>NW_004797365.1:1562668-1563665 GCF_000002075.1 Aplysia californica
GCTTCCTTCATGCTCCAGTCCATTGCAAGTATGAAGAGAAAATGTGAGAGCAGGCATCCTTGTCGCACTCTTGTCTGTACCTGGAATGGTTCTGAGAGTTGTCCTTCGTGGAAGACTTGGCAGTTTGTTCCATCATAGGTGGTCTTCACAAGCTTGACGATTTTGTCAGGTATTCCGTAATGCCGCATGAGTTTCCACAGAGTTTCCCTGTCCACGCTGTCAAATGCCTTTTCATAATCAATTAAGTTGACCACTAGTGGTGAATTCCATTCAAGCGATTGCTCAGCAATGATGCGCAGGGTAGCGATCTGGTTCACACATGATCGGTTCTTGGGGAATCCTGCCTGGTTTCCTCTGTTGCCAGCTTGATTCTCTCCAGGAGAATCTTGTTAAAGACTTTCCCAGGTATGGAAAGGAGTGTTATGTCTCTGTAGTTGTTACTTGTAACAAGTGGCCAAACCATTTTATTCTCTGTCTTTCTATGAAATGCAGGCAGAACTCAGTGCCAATAGCTGCTTTTACTTCTTCATTTCTCTGCCTGCCTCGTCTTATGATGTTAATGACGTGTGATAATACGAGTATACACCTTAGAGTAAACCAAAACCTATGTGACCGTTATCACTACGTACGTGTCACCTCAACAGGAAGATCGACCACCTGGGCACTGACGCGGTGAGCCAGGAGGAGTTCCGTGCAGCTATTGAGTCTCGTTTCAACATGGACTTGACCGATGGTCAGTTCCATGCCTTCATAGACCGCGTGCCCTTGGATGAGGACGGCAATGTGCTGTACGCCAGGTTCATGCAGCAGTTTGATGCTGGGTGGGTATCTCCTTCAGACTTTGATTCATAGATGTCTCAGTCTCTCTGGCTATCTGGCTCTTTGGCTCTTTGTTTTTCTCTGTCTCTCTGTCTCTCTCCCTCTCTCTGGCTCCCTTTTACTCTCTCTCCGCCTCTCTCTCTCTTTCTCTCTCTCTCTCTCTCTCTCTCTCTCTCTC
>NW_004797365.1:1566190-1566781 GCF_000002075.1 Aplysia californica
ACACAGACATACACACACACACATACTCACACGCACATACTCATATACACCAATGCAAATTATAACAACAATTTCTCACTGTCATAGATTTACTTCTCTGATTACCAAAATATCTTTCTTTCTCGTACTTTGCCCTCATTTTCTAATGTGCACTGACATTATAATAATATCCATCTACCAATCCATCCACCCATTTCTTTTATGTATCTTTTTCTTTAGCCTATCTATAATTTTTTCCTTGTATATTGTCTCCTTTGATACGCAAATCTATCTATCTATCAAGTGTAAGATATTATGAAACGAACATTAGCAGCCATGGTTCGCTCTCAATTCTCTACTTGGATACTCAAAACAAAAAAATAATAATCACCCCAATAATCGCATAATCCCAGTCTATTCCTGTCTACCACCTGTTCGAGTCCTCTAAGTAAGTCATTTATGCTTGGTCAACCTCTACCTCTTTTGTGGTCTATTTTTCTATTTATGTATTTGACAAACGTGTAAGTTATTGATTCCTGTTCTCCATCTGTTTTGTGGCATATTTTTCCATTTACGTGTTCGTATTTCACAAGCTTGTTTAACCCACCTGTT
>NW_004797365.1:1566881-1568333 GCF_000002075.1 Aplysia californica
CTCCACAGTTCATCCGTCACTTTGGCTTCTGTTTCTCCACAGTTCATCCGTCACTTTGGCTTCTGTTTCTCCACAGTTCATCCGTCACTTTGGCTTCTGTTTCTCCACAGTTCATACGTCACTTTGGCTTCTCCATGCGCTCTGCGGCGTTCCCGAACGCCAAGCTCCACCCACCACGACGCGGTGATGCCGACTTCATGATCCGCTCCCGTAAACTCAACTGTGCCGCCGACATGTTGCAGGATAATCTACGGGCAAAGGTAAATGATAACTTTTTTTCTCTCAGTGCAGGTCTTTTGTACGCCATTGACCATCAATAATTTATTTATAGAGGCCTCAGACATCCATGTCTAGATGCTGTTTTAACCTATTTTTCCTGTCTGTGGATAAATAATATTCTTTTGTCCTAGTTTTGTACACCCCTACTGACGAAGTTTAGATCATTTATGAACCGGGCCTTAAGAAGGTCTGTAACGTCTTAGTCTGTGACGGTCTGGTCTGTAACCATGTCTGTAATGTGGTGTTCGTGTCATGCATAATGTTGTTTTCGTCTGTAACGTTTGTTGTCTGTGATGTTCTTGTCATTTGTAACATTCTTGCCATCTATAACATTTGTTTCATCAGTAATGTTCTTGTCATTTTTAACCTTCTTGTCAACTAGAACGTCCTTGTCGTTTATAACGGTCTCGTCATCGATAAAGTTCTTGTCATTTATAATATTCTTGTCATTTATAACTTTCTTGTCATTTATAACGTTCTTGTCATTTATAACGTTCTTGTCATGTATAACTTTCTTGTCATTTATAACGTTCTTGTCATTTATAACGTCCTTGTCATTTATAACGTCCTTGTCATTTATAACGTTCTTGTCAGTTATAACGTCCTTGTCGTCTCCCCACCAGGTGGACTACCTGTGGGACGACCTCCGCCGGGAGTTTGTGAACATGGACCTGTACAACACTGGCTACGTGACTAATGAGGAGTTCAGAGAGGTTCTCACCGAGCTCTGTGTTAACCTGAGCAATGTGGAGCTGGAGCAACTTATCAACAAATTTGAGGTCAAGAAAGATGGCAGGTGGGTTAGGCTGTGGTTCTCTTGTTTGTTTAGGTTTGTCCGTCTGCCTGTGTGTGTGTTCACACACGTCTAATTGTTTGCTCTCCATTTCTCTTTTGTTTCTTTCTTTCTCCCTCTTTTTGATTTTCTGTCCTTCTTTCTCTGCGTCTCTCTGTCTCTATACCCTCTTTTCTCCGTCCCGCTCTCTCCCAGTCTCTCTCTTTCATTCCTTTTTCTTTCTTTCTTTCTTTCGTTTTCGCAATCTCTCTTGTTCGCTTTTGCTTCCCTCTCTTTCTATCTGCTCATCTATTACACCCTCTTTCTCTCTTGCCTGTTGTGTGTATGTGCACGTGGGCATGTGCGTGTGTGTGTGTGTGTGTGTGTGTGTGTGTGTGTGT
>NW_004797365.1:1569499-1574499 GCF_000002075.1 Aplysia californica
CACACACACACACACACACACACACACAAACACACTGCTGTTTTTGGTGTGCATACTTCTGCTTTTCTTGGTGCTATAATAATAGATGGCATTTGTATAGCGCAAATCCCCGCTCAACAGCAGGCTCTATGAGCTTCACAATCTATACTATTACCCCAGTACCTCAGGAGACCTGAGAGCATTCTGAAACAACCTCAACCTCCAGGGAAGCATACAGTGCAAGTGGCCATTTATAGGCGCTAAAACACTGATATACTGGCAAGATCTTTCGCTGGCTATGGCCGGGTACCCATTCCCACCTGGGTGAAGTGAGGAAAATTCGTGTTAAGTTCCTTTCTCAAGAACACAACGTCCAGCCCGCGGCTCGAACCCCCGACCCCGCAACCTTACGATTACGAGTCCGGTAGCCTAACCTCTAGGCCACGCGACGCCACGTTGTTGATTATATTAATATTATTGTACCTGTTGGGGTTTTTCCGCATTTTTATTATTTTTGTTGCTTTGTTCTGTTTTGTTTTCTTGCTTTCAAAGGGGGAGGGGGGGTATTTTGATGGGAGTTTTGAAATACGCGATCCTCAGTCCTCAGAATGGGGCACAACAGACATAAAAAGGATAAAAGATAACACTCCCACACTAGTGGGGTTGAAATGTACGGGTGATGTCAAATCAGTGGAGAGTTGTGCCCTTGACATTGGAACTCATGGGCTCTTTATATTTCAGCCTGCTCTGGCTTGCTGAGAAATAAGACTATTCTATTTTGTTTTACTGGGTGCCACTTTTTTTTTTACTTATCGGTATTGTGATATATTGTGAGACGTCCATATGAAAATGGGAAACCAAAGAGTTAGCTTTAGATCCTAGATGGTTACCCTAATAGAAGCGTTAAAAAGCACCTATGGTCACTGGTTTATTATTCGATGGGCTTTTTTTCGAGAAACTGTTGTCAAATATGAAAAGTCTTCACTAATAATTATTGTTTCCCTTGACAGCTGGCAGGTGACTGGAAGAACTTGCGACGTGCATTCCGGAAGTTGGACGTGACCGGAACTGGCTATCTGTCTCTCCCAGAATTCCGCTCTGTCCTCAAACTGGCCAACGTGATCCTGGACGAGGACGAAGTGTACCACGTGATGACCGAGTTTGACCGTGACCTCACCGGCAAAATCAGTTACGAGAAGTTCATCGAAGAAACGTTCAAACCCGAAACAAGACAAAGTACTAGGGGAAAGTAATTGTTTGTCTTAGGAAAGAAGAGATTAAGGTATATGCCTCTGTAAATTGTAAGGAGTTGATAATAACAATATAGGTAGACGGAATCGAGGAGGTCCAAAAACTAGTATCATGTTCAATTTAGGGGGAGTGATTGGTTTACTTTTGTATAACTTATTCTCTTCAAAGCATTATTTACAAATGCATGTGCTTGCTATGCATTTATTGACAGTATTGTAAGAAAATGAAATGAAGACCTCAGGGGGGAAACGGCATAAGTCACAAGAAGAAAACATTGAGGACTACTGCCTTTTTTTCAGGTGGCCATATTGACTGCTTCCATTCTCTCCATGTACGGCTGTTTTAAATGTGTCGCTATGAAGTGACTACGCCCGTTCCAGAAAAAAAAACAATATGGGTAGACAAAATTGTTCGAGCCAAACAATTGATCAAAGCAAACAAAGGCAAACATGTAATTTTTTTACTGATGCCATTTTCTTCTGTATTTTCCAATGTAATCTCACATTTGTGCAGTTTCTGCAAAAAGTAATCTAGTATAATGATTATGACCTGTCATTGAGTAGGCTGAAAGACGTTTTTGGACTGGAACTTCCTGCTTGGATCGGAACATCCTTTTATTATTCTGTGACGGTTGGCGACCAAGAAATGGCGGGTTTGTATGTTGCCAACAAGCCGTCTCTGTTTTTAGATTTGTTGTTTATCTGGCAAATTTTGCTATCATATACACCAACGTCGTTTGAATTTGAAGTAATATCTGTTCAGAATAGATTGTATCCACTATAATAACGTCCATCATTGACTACTTTTTAACTCAACAATGAGATGTTTATTTGTATACACACGTACCTTGATGGTTTTCATACCGTTGTTTTGTTTTTCTATTATTTCTCGTTTGTGTATGATAGTGATGAAAGATAAGCTCATGGTGATGATGTATCGACAGTATTACAATGCGTTGCATAATGTACAATATTTATAATTAGATTTATTTTGTATACATTCCAAATAATCTGTGGCTTTTACAGACTGCAGATGTGATATTTTATTTTTCTAATCAATATATTTTCTGGCATAGCTTGCCGATGTATACTTCAGTTTGGAATGTTAAAAATAGACTTTGCAAATAGACATTTGTCATTCTGGAGTCCTATGTAGCCGAATGACTTATCCTGTGTTTTAATTCCATTTTTGCTGGTTTTCTACTTTCGTCATCGTATATCACACTAGGCTGTAAAATATGAGCTTGTCTAGGTAAAAAGTGGCTTGATTGCTTGCGTCAGAGCTTAAAGTATTTTGTGCCCTGTTCAGAAAGTACGGATATATGCCCTGTGACATTGAAACCTTCACGAGCTGACATGTTCTGCTGGCAACAGATGAACACTCGGCTGTGCTTTATAGGGATGCCTCCCAAATATTCGCGTTTGTAAAGTTGCCAATACGGCTATTTGCATTTGGGCTATGACTTTAAGTTGCAGAGACTTGTTTCGTTTTTGTTTTTATGTTTTTCCCTCTCAAAATGCACTTTTCGAGGCTATTGATTTAGCTCAGCATACATTTTGTATCATTCTGCGACGTTTTTATTTCCTAGACACGGTACCACTAGAAAATATGCCGTGTTGTTCCCCTATAATTACGAACCCACTGGATAGACTGCTGATTTGTTCCTCAAGTACATATTCCAGCGTTGCTGTCTTTTACGCGTGAATAGGTTTTGGAAATATTCATTTCGTGAACTGTGCAACATATTATTTATGGCTTCCAAGTCAAACACAGGCTGACTTACAAAAAGGCACAATTGTCATGTGGCTTACTCTATGTTGTTCCAATCGACATGTGATTTGGTTTCCTTGTCGGGAAATAGGAAAGGGGGGGGGGTGCTGTTTATTCGGTTAATATCATAAGCTTCAGCTTTAAGAGAGACCCTGGCAAATTCTCCAGCAAAGAGAACTTGAAATTGAGGAGTTTTCATAGCACAGAGAGAGATGTTACGTCAGAGGTCAGTTTCTGCATTCAATAACGCCTTTAATCAACCATCACTACACGTTGTCTCTGTGACCTAAAAAAATCCTCTATAACAGTCATGAGACAGAGCGACATACCTCTGTATGCTGGTCTGTGCTGAAACAGAAACACAAAACCTGCATGAATAGTCATGAGGCATGTCTCATATAGCTACAGCTGTGATAATGATTATTGTAATTGCTATTTTCGTTCTTTATTATTTTCATTTTGTGGAATTTTACTTTGGTCTTACTTCTATTTTGACCTCTTCATGTGTCCATTTATATCAAATGTAAATCAATAATCTGTCTTTTATACTGAATTTATATACTGTACTAAATGCACTTTCATTCTCCATTTTCAACTTTGAACGTTGTTGAATTTTTCTTTGAAGACTCTAAAACATAATTTTAATCTACTGTATATAAATATGTCGCGTTCGTATTGGGATAGCAAGAGTTGATAAAGTGTTTGCCTTTTTGTTGTCAAGTAAAAGGTTGGTATCAAATTTATATTTCTTAAATGCTCTACTGTGCGATGGTGGGAAGGGAACTTTATCAATCATTTTTCTTCTTCTGAATCAGCTGTGAAACTTGAATATTTTTTGTGTTTGTTTTAACCAAAAGGTTTGATATCTGACTCGACTCGATGACACTGATTGAAGCATTGCGCCAGACAATGGAAAAAAAAGATCTACAAACATAACTATGCGTGAAAGCCGTCCATTTGAGAATAAAAGCACCATGTCGTGTTACAACGTTTGTGTTGATTTTTGTTTTTCTTTGCCTGATGTATTGTTTTGTTTTCAGATAAGATAAGATACGATAAATATTTTCCTTGCTTTAATAGAAAGTGGTGGAAAATCGAGTAATTATCGGGTCAAGGTGCAGAGGCACTGCATTATAATGAATGTGTACTTTGATGTGCGGCATATCACTCCAACGAAGTAGACAATGCGTTTGTGATTTTCTAAATTTGAATAAAGTCTCTCTCTCTCTCTCTCTCTCTCTCTCTCTCTCTCTCTCTCTCTCTCTCTCTCTCTCTCTCTCTTTCTCTCTCTCTCTTTCTCTCTCTCTCTCCCTCTCTCTCTCTCTCTCTCTCTCTCTCTCTCTCTCTCTCTCTCTCTCTCTCTCTCTCTCTCTCTCTCTCTCTCTCTCTCTCTCTCTCTCTCTCTATACATACATATATTAATATGATTGATATATATATATATATATATATATATATATATATATATATATAATTTATCTATCTATCTATCTATCTATCTATCTATCTATCTATCTATCTATCTATCTATCTATCTATCTATCTATCTATCTATCTATCTATCTATCTATCTATCTATTTATCTATCTATCTCACCCACAAGGAAATACATGTGTTACTGGATACCTTCTGAAATGAAACAAGTGAAATAATATTATTCTATGTTAATCGATTTTTTTTTCATAAACGAAAGCAATCACGATGTGAACTCACCAAAAAGACCGTGTATGTCTCTAAGTGTATTATTTTTTCTCAATGGCTCTCGCTCTTTCTCCCACACACACACGCACACACACACACACACACACACACACACACACACACACACACACACACACACAAATACACACATATACACACATACATACACACACGCACACTCATGCACACACACGTACACTCATGTACACACACTCACACACACATACAGACGCACACACACACACACACACACACACACACACACACATACACACACACACACACCACATTAACATACA
>NW_004797365.1:1581447-1583923 GCF_000002075.1 Aplysia californica
CCACCCAACCCAACCCCTTTGTCCTTCATGTTCCTCCAAATTGAGTCAAGTATTCCTTACTGAACCGAAATGACTTTATAGATTACTGTCTTTGGGTATTAAATAACAAGTCTGTGACACTGACTAAAGCAAAAATTGCTCTAAGAAAATTACAATTAGAGAAGAAAAAAAAAAAGAAACGTTTGCATCAGCGCCAGTCTTAGATTTTTCATGGATTTTCGTATGTCTTTTTTCGAGAGTGAACTCTCTTAAGGAATGTTTTCTATGAATGTGATTACTTCTGAATGTTGTCATGTCTGCTGGAGTAATAACAATAGATTGCAAAGCTCATACATCTTGCAGTTGATCAGGGATCTGCGTTATCCAAAAGCTGTTTATTCATATGCTAGAATGAAAACGATTTGGGTTAGCACAGAGCAACAGCTACATGATATTAATCTCTTCTAATCCAGAGGCCACAGGACCAATGCCGCTACCATCACACTGGACCGTTATGCCGTTCCATGAACAGATGAAACTGCAGAGAGTCATGTGACGTGTGGATGATGATCTGCTGAAGAAAAATCTCAGTAGTGATAGAGCCTGTTTGGTTTTGCTTTTTGTTTTCTGTTGTTGGTGGTGATTTTTTAAGGGACGTTGCGCTTACAAAAAAGGGGGGGAAAGGCCCTATTTCTGGTCAGGGTGTTTTTCAGCTGTTCATCATCTCCGCTTTACGTCACCTCTACTACTAGCAGTATGTTCTTTCATGGGATTACCCGTTTATTGAGTGTTCGGGGCTATCGGGTATTCTCTTGGTCCTCATGCAGGAAGACTGGAATTCTAAGATGTCGCCTCCTAGATGTTCGCTCAGTGTTGAAATGGTAGTTGAACATAATTAATCGAAAGCGTTTTTAAATGCGTGTTAGTCGCACGGTGAATGTGTGAGCCTAGAAATTATTCTCAAGTGTTTGATCACGGTTTCTTAGATCACAGGGCATCGGATAAAGAGGAGTTAGGTGAAGACTGTTCGTCCAATACACAGTCTGTCTGTTTGGAAAGAACATCTACAAGGCAATGCAGATTTAGAGCTGAAAAAATGTGAGACAGACGCAAACAAAATGGCAAAGAAAATCATTAGGACGGACAAATGCCCTCCAAAACACCCCCCTTCCAAAAAAGAAATTAATTAGGTGTATAGGCTATATGAGTTGACGTGAAGCAAAATACACATTCAAATGCCGTTTGGTACTGAAATAAATCAAGCCAGAGCAATCATTCATAAAGCACGAGGAAAGTAGAACTGACCAAGTCCATTCTCCTCCAACCCCGCTGTCCTGCGGATTTGAGGTTTGAGGTCAGATTAAATAATGATGTGACCTCATGCTATCTGTGAGCCCTGAGAATACTTATCGCAGAAGAGTAAGCACGGGTAAGATCATGGAAGAAACTGAGGCTTGTGACGTTAACACAAGTGAAGGTTTGAAGATAAGACAACGTTCATTAGCTATGTCAACTTGAAACTGTCTCCTGGCTACGCCGAAATGCCTGGGTCACGAGGGTATGCTTGGGTCAGAGTAGATAACGAAGGTAAGACTTGTAGCCTCCTCGAGATTTCACTACCACTCTCACTGGTTTGTTCTACAAGGTCGTAGCCTTTTCAAAAGTCCACTTCAAAGAATTTGAATTTACTGTGGTTCAAGGTTAGTGTTATAGTCAGTAAAGCTTACGTCTCGATGATACGTTTGCACTAAACCCACAATACAAGAGTACTAGATATTACTTAACATTTAACCTTTAACCTTCGAGCACTCATAATGATATCAGGTTCTAGTCTAGACATGGGTTTATTTAATGCTTTTCCTCTTCAGCGTAGAAAGTGGAATATAATATTTGCAGTAACATGAACGGAGATAATTTGAGAATTCTGCCATACTGCTGTGACAGCGAATATCCTAACCGGACTTTCATTTGGAACGGTGCTGTCTTTCCGAACAAGATTCTCACATGCCGATTATTTGTTTGTTGTTATAGGCGGTGTCGTTTGTGTCTTTTAGGTGTGGATGCTTTGTTTGTTTTGGGGGCGGTTTAGTGGACTGTTGTCTTGTGCTAAGACAACAGACCTGTCTAGTTGAGACAGCGAGTTAACTGCACAAGGTACAATTTATTGCTCAGTGTCGGGAATGATCTCAGGTTTTGTGTGTCAAGGCGAAGACGGCGAAGAACTTACCCATGGACGGTGACATTTCGTTTACTCTTCGTTTCGGAGTGAATTTCATAATAGTATTCTAGGTTGAGTCTGCTGAGGGTTCAACAATTGTTTTGAGTATGAGAGGATAATTTTCTTAATTGGACCTCAGAACCCGACACGAACAAACCGTACAGGTAATGGTTCAAAGGCCGCAAAAATTCTTCAAATATCTCAAGCGTCAGAGATTCAGCACACGTACCAGTTTACAAACTTTGTTTCTTACGTGGGTGTTTAACGCCCCCCCCCCCA
>NW_004797365.1:1587294-1591980 GCF_000002075.1 Aplysia californica
GAGAGAGAGAGAGAGAGAAATAGAGTGAAAGAGAGAGAAAGAGAGAGTAAGAGAGTGAACACAAACATACATTTACAGATAGAGAAACATGGTTACAGTTTAGACAGATAAAAGCACAGAGTACTGTGTTAGCCACTAAGTTCAAACCAAAAAGTAGACTATTGCTAGACATATTAATCTTTTCTTAACCACCCTTCTGATTTGAACAGAGTGTTACACCCTTGTGCCACGGTGAGGCCCAGTACTCACGACTTCCACAAGGGAGGGAGTGGGGAGGGGCCGTTTTGAGTTGGGGAAGACAAAATAAAAATGAGCTTTTAAAAGTGAGAAAAAGCAAGACAGTTTAGAGTTGGGAAGTTTTGTTCAATGCCTGATACCTAATAAAACCGTTGCAGTAATAAAAAACCAAGACTAGGATGAAAACGAAAACAGGTTGTAAAGGTTGAGAAGGAAATGCTAAAGGTCACTGTGCGTGTTTATATTATCAACCCAATACATGTAATTCTAGATTCAAAGGCATCTGACAAAAAACACATTGATTTTGTTCACACTATCATCTCTTGAAGTGTCCCCAAAGAAAGCCCAATATCATATCTGTGTTAACTTTAATATGAGTTATCAAAAATAGATATTTGAAGACAAATCAAGTAAAAGATAGGTGTTTATCATCAGAAATTGCATTGGTGCGTTTAGAGTTAGATAGCTATAAATCTTATAACCAGAACAGTCAGAACGATCAGACCGCCAAGGGCTTAAAGTAAGTAATTAAAACGAAACCGCACCTTGCCCACGTAAAGTACATCATTGCTTGGACCTAAACATTGCTGCAAACATTGTGGTTGAAGTGAGGCTGCTACAAAACTCAAGAGAATGAGAGACTTTAATAGGAATTTGTCAACGAACACAGTGACCAAAACGGAATGGATCTAATAAATGGAAAGAAAAGCGAAATGACATATATAAACAAATGCAAACAAGATGTCATATTAAGGATTGTGAGGAAGAAATGGCAAGAAAGCAATTTTAAATAAGACGGAGCCAAGATTGAAGAGAATGAGGAAACAATTCCAGAGAATTTCAATTCCATCATAGAAATTGAAAAGGATCAAATTAATCAGGAAAGTTCATTGCAGTGATAGAAAAAACAAGAATTCTAAGAAGTATTGTATTCCCACCGCAATATTAAGAAGCAACGACCATCAAGCGACTAGAAGACTTTTTAAAATATACTGAAGACAGAAACTGAAGAAGGAGTATGAAGGGAAATAGCTATAGAAACACCAACATTCCTTCACAGCACAATGACAATGAACCTAAACTATTTTGAACATATCAAATAGAATGATTCATCCTGGAAAGATATATTCTAAGAGCAAAGGTAAAAAGCAAGAGAGGAAGGGGTTAGCTTTAAAGAAGATGGGAGTTGTGCTCAGAAACATGTATGCAATCAAAACAATTCAGGCATGGAGAATAACAAGAGTCATAATGTATGATAGCAGAAGGTCCAAGAAGCAGAGTTCATCAACTCAAAAAGCTGAACAGGAGAAGACGAAGGGACAGGGTGTGCGTGAGGAGGGGGACACAAGGGAGGAGTAAGAATAGGATGGGGAATTGGGGGAGGGGGAAGAGTTGGGTCTAAGCTAGTGGTAAATCACGTTCACCGTTACAGCTTCGCTGGAATGGTCAGTCTGTACCTGTTTCGGACAATAACGAAACACACTCGAGTATGTCAGCTCCCTCCGTACACAACTTGTCAGCAGGCTGTGGTGGCTGTGGGGACAAGGCAAGCAAGCATTCCTCCGAGCTTGAGCTCCAGGATTGGACCTCTTGATCGCCGCTTCTTGCTCTACGGAATGGTCTGTTGACGAGACACTGACCTGCGAGACCATACGACACGTGAATGACCGGTGTCCACGTGAAACGATACGTGGAGGCTTTTACAACGACGCTCGCACAATTATCGAGGAAGCTTTTCGGCTGTCCAGAGTCCGACTCACTCTCCCAGCTGATGGGTTGCGACAGGCGTAGATCTTCGTCAGGGTGGCCTGTCGACAGGTGCATCGCCGGTGTTCTTGTGGAACCTTCTCGACTGAAAATAGAATAATCACTAGGAGAGTCAGACAGTTCTGCACCTATGTGCTCTACTTCGTGGTCCTCCAATCTGGCAGGATCACCACAAGGGCATTCCGGTCGTTTTTCGTTCAGCTGGCTTGACTGGCTGCTGTGCAAGGAGAGATGGAGATCTTTCGAGTCTCCTGGGTCCAGCTGGCAGCTACTTTCTTCCCTGCAACAGGTGGAGAAACAAGACAAGAACAGTTTACGGATACGCTTCATCGCTGGGCTTAGAAAAGAAGAGACTTATAATTGAGCCTTTGGGAGACTTTTTTTCTCAATTCCTCACCCTGTTTCTCTTTCTCTCTTCACTTACCAATACAAAGAGAACAAGTGGCGTTAAAAATGAAACGCTGGCGCCGTAAAACATTTACCAAAAAACAAACAAACAAACAAACAAACAAATAAACAAACAAACAAACAATCAAATGAACAAATAAACAAACAAACAAAAAACTAAATACCAAACAAATTAAAATAATAAAATGCCAAAACACTCAAACACGCTTATGTCTAAATTAAACGCACTACAAAATGCACACAATCAAAACGGATGTTGAAAAATACAGGAACTTGAAAATAATCAAAACAATGAAACTCTACTCAAACTTTGTGGGTTTTGTCGATGCAAAAATCTCTTTCTCTCACAAAATAGGATATCATGTCTTGTCGAAATGAATCACTCAAGCGGGACAATATCTGTTTCCAAATTGCGTCATATTGTCACGTGGTGTGCTGGTTCTGAAGAGAATGTTCTTTGGCGCTGAGCAAGGATTCTCGTTTGGCCCTCAACTAGTTTTGGGGGGGGGGTTGTTTGTTGGTGTTTTTTTTACTTTTTTAAAACTTGGATCTAGATCTACCCTTTATTTTTTGTTATCCATTTTCTATTTATTTACATGTTAAAATTGTTTCTACTTTTATTCTCATTTTTTCTCTTTTTCGGGGTTGAAGGAGTAATCAATTTTATGACTATCACCATACTCACACTTATTTTCAAATTCGATTTCATGAATTCTATGTGTTTCTTTTGAATGCCGCAAAATAACGAGCCTGGACATGTGTGTAAGATACTATTCTAAAGGATATTTTAAAAAAGAAGGAAAATGGGAAAGGTAATAAAAATAACAATAATCAAATTTATTTCTAAAGCTCATTTCCACCAAGAAAGTGCTCAATGCGCCCCCTCCCCTCTCCCTCTCTCTCTCTCTCTCTCTCTCTCTCTCTCTCTCTCTCTCTCTCTCTCTCGCTCTCTCTCTCTCTCCCTCCCTCTTTCTCTCTATTTATCTATCTATCTATCCATTTATCTCTCCCTCTCGCTTTCTCTCACTTCTTCTCTACCTGCTTGTCTGTCCCACTTTCTTTCTCTCTTTCCGTAGAGAAATCGGCAATGCGCTCTGGAAGAAGGGGATATGGTGAGGAAAATCTTATCCATAGAGTTTGTTTTGTTTGTTTTTTTAGGTTGGGGTTTTATTTATTGAACTAGTTTTGTTATTTTTCTTTATAATTTTAATTTCATTCGTATATTATTATTTTATTTTGATTTAACTTTACCTTACTTTTTTGGGAGGAAGGATGGCGGACAAAAAACGTCAAATTCCATTTCATAGATGCTCTGTCGAGTGTCTATTGAGTGCATTAAGGTGGATGGGTCAGATATGAGTGTAAAAGACGATTCTGAAGGACAATACTGGAAGAGAGGGAAAAGGGAAGTGTGAAATAAATGTAGAAATTACGTTAGGAGTGGATATTCGGTTCAATCTTTAGTCTTTGCTTAGAGGCTTTGATTTTAAGAGTACATCCCATAGAACATCTAAAGTAAAAACAAAAGTTTGTTGCAAATTCTGTGTATTTTGTCTTTCTTGCTGTTATAATTGGATAACCGTTCCGACGAAATATCACATATAAAAATACATAATATGAGTTCAGCTACAGGGGTGTGATTGGGGCTGCCCAGTTTGTCATAATTATATTTAAATATTTGAGTATAGATGAGTCATAATTACAGCACTTTAACACTGTAGTTGTAACTTAAGTTTTTTATTCTCCTCCTTCAAATTGGTGGTGTAGAGATAGTCCATCTTAAATGTCAATTCAGCTTGTGTTGTTCAATGTTTCTTCCTTTTTGTATGCAAATCAAAGCAAATTTTCATTACTACGTAAAATTTCAACAGTGCAAGATCTTTCGTTAAAAACAATTGAGATGTAAAATTCAATTCATACAATCAAATTTACTCTTTTTGAGTGTCAGTGATAACTTCCATCATGCAGGGCACAGTCGAGGCCTGTAACATACTGGGCCTATGACAAACCGGAATACTTCCGTGTGATTTGCCCGTTTTGGTTTCAGGACAATGTCGGTAAATCCACAACGGTCACCTCACATAGGTACCTAAACGTGCCGAGAAAGTTATGTAGAAGTTCAGGGACAATTTGCTATGCCGGCCTGCTTCCAGTGGGCCGGTGGGATGGGGTCACTACCTAAACATCAAGAGTGGCCCTGATGTGGTTGCAAGAAAGGTTTGGGGAACATCTTATAAGCCGAAAATTTACAAATGAATGGTTACAACATCCCCC
>NW_004797365.1:1593539-1599218 GCF_000002075.1 Aplysia californica
GTTGTTTGGGGTTGTTGTTGTTTTTTATTGGGGGGGTCTTTTTTTTTTTCTTGGGTCCAAAATGAACTTGGATCATGCTGAAATGTTATCAGGCCTTTCTAGTTTTACTCTCTTTGAAGTTTTGTAACATCTCTTCCTCTTTAGTTAATTAGAGCATTGACTTTCCCGGGAATTATCCGTGTGATTTCAACACAAATAACCTTCGGTATGGGGTTAATAGTCGCCCCTGTTGTTTTGGAGAGAGTGTGTGGGTGTGGCTGGGGGGGGGTGTGTGTGTGTGTGTGTGTGTGTGTGTGTGTGTGTGTGTGAGAGAGAGAGAGAGAGAGGGGGGGTCCGAATTCTGCTGTTCTGTTCGTTGTTAGTAAGGGTATGGTCAAGGTGTTTTTACAGCCCCAGCGACACATTTTAGATTATAAAGAGGCGGGATGCTTATGAAATATATATTAAATAATGAACCCAGTCTGAACCTCCTTCATATTAGTATCATTAGGAGCCCTAACATTACCCACACAATATACTAAGGCAACGCACTGCATTACATCAGTGGTTTTATTGCTCGCAGTGTCGCCAAAAGGATCCACTGCGTAAAGCGTAAGAATTCTTTGACACCAAGTTTGTCAGTATAGCCGGCAAGGCATGTCTTGGGATCATGTCTCAGTGGCCATGTGTTAACCCATTATATGAACACTTAGCATATTATTTAATCCCCACCGAAGGCAACCACGTCAATAAAATAATAATAATAAAGGGATCATACAAGGTCTTCAGCCAGATGACGCTACACTATCATAAAAAAAGGGATCCGATTGGTGTTTTGTTCTTCACTTCGTGGCGTATTTTTTTTTCTTTCTAAGAGGCAGCAAAGAAACGCAGCCATGACTTTGCAAAATCTAAAATATTTTAATATAAGTCTACGATTTCACCCCAAATTTTAAGGCCCAGAAAACTCTCTGTAGAAAAAAATAAAATAGAATTGGCAAGTCATCATGAATAAATTATTTCCGTGAGTCCTAGGGTAAAGCGGGAGGTAGAAAGAATGGGACATTGGAAATTACAGAAAGAAGCTTTACGCAAAAGTTGATACTGCATTTATTGTTGATCTATTTCTCTAAAAGAATAAGTTAATTTTTGTTCCAATTTTTTTACGCCCTTTCGTTAAGTTCCAGAATGGGAATCCTCGTCGATAAACTTGAAAATCAATTAGTTTTGTCTATCAGACATTGCGTTTTTATTTTTGCGATATTAACACTTACATGCAAAGCATCGGGCGAAGAGAAAATACAACTTCGCATACAAACATGTTTAGAGAATCAAACCTTCGATATATAGATCTACTTCTGAGCGTCTACGTTCTAGCATGTTTAGTAAACATTAGTTCTACTTTCCACCTCCTGCCTGTGTCCTGTGTCAGTCAACACGTTCTCAGTTTCCACCTCCTGCTGCTTGTGTACCCCACTACCCTCATCCCTTCCTCCTCCTCTTTTTCCTATCTCACTTCAAATGTTACCCCTCATCCGCAACCGACTTGGGCATGGTTTTAGTGGGTGGAGGTCTCTCTCTCTCTCTCTCTCTCTCTCTCTCTCTCTCTCTCTCTCTCTCTCTCTCTCTCTCTCTCTCTCTCTCTCTCTCTCTCTCTCTCTCTCTCTCTCTCTGTCTGTCTGTCTGTCTGTCTTTATCTACCTGTCGTGCAAAAGAATAAAAATGTGCAGTGAAGCGCCGGTTGCAGTGATTGTGTCATTGCGCAAACATAAACGTTGTCGTCTGTGTGTCGCTTTGACCGAGTGCCTGGTTTCAGATTACAGGAACCTTAGAGTGTTTACGTTTTAACGATCAGTTTTCCATATTTTTCCTGTAGGCCTGTTGCATACAAAGTAATTTTTACTTTAAAGAAACCCGCTTAGTGTTGTAAGTATGGTCTCAAGGTCAGGCACAAAACGATTTAAATAGTGTATGACCAGCGGGTTTGGGTACTGGTACCTGGAAATAGATGACCGGTAAATTATTGCAAAAGGCTATTTTGCACTTAGCACATATTCAGTCAGATGATTTTGTATTTATTTTTGTTTCGTTTTGTTTTGTTTTTAGCGCATGTAGTTGTTTTACACCCCATATCGACTCTACAAAATATCTCCCAAGATAGGAATCAAACTCAGGTCTTCTGCCCTTCTGCGTGCGACGGCGAAGCGTTTAACAGCTAAACGACAGACGCCGTTGGTGAAATATCCCACACTCAAACGTCTTAAACTTGGAATAAACAAGCTTAAGAAAGAGTTCAGATGCAAAACGGATATTTGCTTGCGTTTGTTTTAATCAAATGAATGCTTGGTCTGTTCCATTGTGTCCATCTATACCACTCTCATCAGAAACAGTTGTAGTCACGACTTACTGACATTTTTAAAACAGTCGACCATGGAAAGGGCAACGGTAGTCCACATGCAAGCACCCGAAAGAAAGGCAGGAATCCTGTTTTCTTAATTTTTCATGTGACCATTGTCGCTTTTCCTCAATGCTTTCAAACGTTTACTTAAAAAATGGTCCAAAGCAGGAGATCAAATGACTACATGTGTATAAGTCAGTGTTCCAGTTTGGCCCTCTGATCTGCATCTTCTTCCATGTTGTTAATTTGTTTGATTGTCAACTGCGATTGTTTTCGTCGTTGTTTTAGCCATACCATGCCATACCGTGCCATATCAAAATAAATACCAAACTTTTCAATGTTTATTGACAGCCCCTAATCAATGTGTGTGGAAATGAACGAAATAGAAGAAGCTGGCTGAATAAGATTTTCCTTCAGAAAGATACATCTTATATTACATCATACAACTGTGTTATATTCCATTGATACCTATGAACAAACTTTTGATTGTTAAAGTTGTTATTAAAGAAAGTTATTTTATCATTCAGCTAATGTTTAACTCGTATGCCGGCTTGTTATCTTTTTCCTAAATACTTTGAAAGTAGAAATGTGGGGAACCAGGTCAATGGCCTTTCAGTATATGTAATTATGTATCACGACACGACTTTTTGATCAACTCTTTCCCCGTAGTCTTATCAACGATTAGGCAAAAAATAGGACAATAGAGAGCAGTATAATCTTGGTTTATGACCACCAAAAAAACTTTGTCTTGTCTTTCAGGTCCCGGCCATACATAGGAAATATTCCCCGAGAGTGTTACTTCTTATACCACATTCTATGTAGAGCTTGCACTACTTGGAATCTTTTTTCTTTAATTCTCTGAGTCGTTGTTCTATGCAGTATTTGCACTCACCTCAATATTTTCACACTTGCTTCCCAGCAATTTTGTTCTTTTGCTGTTTTTTAATGAATGTTTTCTCTTGTGAATGTGTGATACTGCAAGCTTTGACACAGTCCTACAAGTCCAAGACGACCGACCATTGTTGAGGAAAAAGTGGTCATCGTAGACCAGTGGTTCTTTTGGACAGTGTCATTATAATAGAAAAAAACCCACAGGGGAGGAGTGGGAAGTGGTGGTTTGTACAGACTTTTGTCTTGGTCGGGGGATCGTTAGAGCAGGTTCGACTGCATTTAGATACCTAGGTGAGTTTAGATCTGTTATCATTATAAATCGAATATCTTCAGTGGCAGTGATAAGATGATTTTTAACTGTACTCTTCCCATCTGTCTTGTTGAAGTTGGTGTCCATATTGAGGATTGTCCTCTTACTTTCCCTTTCAACATCATGGAATCTTGACTCTCCACTAAACAACATAAAAAATACCGAGGTTGCATTAACGTCTTTTCTCAGAGGTTCACCACACACTTCCTAATATAACGCTGTAAGCTGCAGTTACAGGATCGGTGTTTTAAGGTAACCTGCAGCAACGAACACCAGTTTATAACTTTTGCTATTTTAAGCATTGTTTTCAAGCAGGTGACACCGATAGACCTGCCTTTCTGCTATTTTCAACGAAAATAAAGTACAGGTCTCTCTCTCTCTCTCTCTCTCTCTCTCTCTCTCTCTCTCTCTCTCTCTCTCTCTCTCTCTCTCTCTCTCTCTCTCTCTCTCTCTCTCTCTCTCTCTCTCTTTCTTTCTTTCTCTCTCGATTTCTCTGTTTCTCTCCCACTGTCTCTTTCTTTCACACACACACACACACACACACACACACACACACACACACACACACACACACACACACACACACACACACAAATACACACACACGCATATACACGTACACTAGTACACACTCACTAACCCATACACATACACACGCTCAAACGAACACACAGATGTAAGATTTGTCTCCAAACAAAAGCTGCTCAAATGTTAGTTAATAAAATATATTACATATTTGGTAACTTTGATACACATGTGTCACTGTTCCCATAAATCTACGACAGCTACAGAGTTGAAAGTTGGCAAGTACCTGCAAAAAGATAAGATAGGTCCCCATGAGGGAGCCCGATTTTTTAATTATTCATTTCCAGAATTTAGGAAAATACATTTGACAAAAAGTTCCCGTCCTTCTTTGGCCTTTGTAATTATTCCACAGAGAAACGAAACAAATCTGCGTAGCTGTCCTCCTCAGCAAAGGTGCGGAAGTGATATTTCGCGAGGCGCATTTTGTTTTGAGAGTATAGATATTTTGCATCTCTCAAGATTTATTGCTACGTTGATTCCAGTAGAGTGTAAATATAGTAGGTCATTGACTTTCAGTTGAAGTTAATGCACCGATCATTCCTTTCATCGAAAGGGGGTCCAGCTAGTAACTAATATTTTGCGACGTATGAGTGTAAAGTCTACGTTGGTTTGCCCAAAATGGCTACAAAATTCGCTTTTTTTTTTACTTTCTGGAATGACTGAGAGATCAAATTATTCTGCTGTTGGTTTGTTATTGGTTTATTTGTTTTTAAGCCTAACTAAAGCATAACTTAAGAGCTACAAAACAAAGCGTATCGAAAAGATCATATTGAGAAAAGGACACGATGATAATAGGCCTATGTTATTCATATATTCAGCACAGATGTATTCACAATACAAATACAGTACGAAAGTACACTTGTTATGAAGAAAATGAGGATTTGAATAAGCTCATTCTGTGAAAGGCACCCCTTTTATTGAGAAAAATTGTGGGCGTTGCTTTTTCCTTCGAAGAATATTAGTGTATGCCTATCGCTTCCCTGGTCTGTGAAATGAGACGCATGACGTCAGCTGAAACTATTTCTGTGTCTTACTCAAACAAAGACAAGATTAGAGATCTAGAACTTGCAAGTCTACATTATTGTATTCCAATAGAACGTTGTACTTTTAACAGCTGTGAATTTGTTTCCGTTGGAATCCGGTCACCTCGCCATGGCTGAAGATAGCAAAAGAATTTGGTCGACCACCAAGAGGTTAATCTAAGGACATTTTGCTGATGACATGCACGAATTTTCCCCAAAAAATCGTGTGACCTTTTCTTGATTCGTGAATGCTTGGATCTAGCTTTTCTCATCTTGCTTGAGTGAAAAGTTATGAACGTTTACACGCGTAATAATAATATGGCTGGGCGGAACGAAGAGGACTTAAGCATGAGTGTGAGAGTGTGAGAGATGAGGGGCAAGCGTTCTATCAAGCTGCAAGTGAGTGTTTGTCTGTGTGCATATAAGTGTGTGCATGTGTGTGTATGTGTGTGTTTGTGTGTGTGTATGTGTGTGTGTGTGTGTGTGTGTGTGTG
>NW_004797365.1:1599882-1601969 GCF_000002075.1 Aplysia californica
GGGGGATTGAGGGGCATAATTTCGTTGAAGATTTTTCACAGCAGTATAAGTAATCTAGATCAAGTGTTTTAAAGTAACGTTTCACCCTGTGTTGATAAATGGAAATACTTATTGGAAAAAGCCACGGGTCTACATACTTGATACCAAGCGGAAAATCCAGACATTCAGGGAGGATATAAATGTCTGCTGATGTTGTTCAAAATAGCCCGTGGTTACGGGTTATTGGGGGTGGGGGTTAATTTGGTTATAGTTTGTTTGTTTATTTGTTTGTTTGTTTGTTTTGTGTGGTTGTTTTTGTTTAGGGGGGTGTTTGGGGGCGGGGGAATTGGGAACTGAGTTTTGTTTGTTTGTTGTTGTTGTTTGTTTGTTTGTTTTATTGGGGGGGGGTATTTGTCTGTTTGTTAATTGTGGTTTTGTTTTTGGTTGTCAGGGGGAAGGTTAATTTGGTTATAGTTTGTTTGTTTATTTGTTTGGTTGTTTTGTGTGGTTGTTCTTGTTTAGGGGGGCGTAAAACATCTTTTAAAATACATTGAAGAAAAACATCACCCCTTCAATTGTCACTGTGAAAGACACACATCGCACAGAACGACGGGAACCTCATGAGAAACGGACCACAAAGACAAAACTCGTTCACTTTCAATTTTTTGTGGAACGTCAATTGTTCATGGTGCATTGTTTCAGGAAGCAACATCCCTGCACTACGGACATGTCCATTGATGCTCCGTTTCTTTCTGCAAAATGTCGCTGAGGGTCTTTCCACTGATTGTGCCAGTGCATATCCGGTTGAACGTTCTGGAACGTCAAAGAAAGTCGGAGTGAATCAATGTCGAAAAATGGTACAGTCGCCAGTAGACAATTGTAGTGGCTTCAATAGTCAAGTATAATCAAGCCACCGGACTCAGATCGGCCCCACGTTGTGTCCTTCATAAAGGCAGTTTAGATGAATTTGCCCATATGGCTTGATCCTATCGAAGATGAACATTAATTCGGAGGTCCCACCTCTTCCGTGGCTTTATACTTTATAGTGTAGCAACGGGCATTAAACCTATACAATTCGCACATTATCACAACACAATGTGAGCCTAACTGGACCGGTGTGAACTAGACTTACATCGTCAGACCCCGTTGACAGACGAGGATTGCCGAGTGACGAGAGCATCAGCGTGCGAAACGTGCAAGGTGTTTGCATAATATAGGATGTCAGGGAAGGGTGGGGAGGTGGCAGGTAATAAGAGAATTCAGAGATGAAGTTTAGATGACCATTTGCACAGGGATAATAGAGTTTAAATACTAATACACATAAATTATTATTTTTAAGTGATCAGAGACAATGCCGGGTGACCTACATTTAATTTGAACAAGACTGGTGAGAAAACATTTATCCCCATCCTAAATGAGTGAAAACGTGTTGTCTAAGTCGCTTGTTGTTTTGTTGTTTCGTTTTTTTATTTCACACAGCGTGTGCCTGAGGTAAGAAGGCTGAACAGTAGATATAGTCCATAGAGAGCAGGAAAAAGAGGAGCTATTCCTACACATTGTGGCGTTTCAGAGTACCCCCCCCCCCTTCCCCATGTATTTTAGAGAACGTATTGTATCTATTAATTTTTTACCCTCTGCCCTGCCCCCTCACTTTACTTCAGTAGAATGACTTGCAAATTCAGAATTCTCTCGTTTTTCGTTTAATATTAATAACATGAACGAATACAGGGAAGCCTAAAAGGAATTATATCGATTTTTCTTGACCAGAATTTCATTCAGTCAGGCATTTCAATCCACATATTATGTTTCTAAATGTAGAGTTCAAGAACTGTTTAATCGAACTTTCGATATGTTGCGCGGGCTTGCATAAGCCGCGAAAACGCAAAGGCTCGAAATGAAGACTGGGGATTAGCCCTCTCACAGCAACTTCCCACGAAGTGATCACGTGCACTTCGTACACTGGAGAAAGCCTGGTCACGCAACAAAAGAATTATAATCCCACAGAAGCGAATAACATCAATACTTTTCATCGAACACACACGCACGCACAGACGCACACACACGCGCACACAAACACGCTCAGAGAGAGAGAGAGAGAGAGAGAGAGA
>NW_004797365.1:1604280-1606624 GCF_000002075.1 Aplysia californica
CCTCCTTCTCCTCCTCCTCCTCCGCCTTTTCCCCAGCAAGACTGGTGGCTTCACTATACCAGTTTCGCTTGATTGAGTTTTCAGGTCGGGACCAGACTGTTGACATGTTGTGTTCAACTGCCTGTGCCACAACCTGTCATCGACTTCTTCACAATGATTCAACAAGTATGTGCGAATAAGTACAGAGGATACCATACGAATGTATGTTATTAGCAGTGTGGAGCTCCACAAATAGACGCGTAGACAGACAGCTACAGTTTAGAAAGAGGTTGATAGACAAACAATTAATAACGCAATACGATTTACCACTCATACGACACAAGAAGTGGCCTATTTTGCAAAAAGATTATTATTATATCAATTAATCTTCACGTCCGTTGGATGAAAACCAAAGTGTTGATCCTGGAATTTCTTCATTATTGTGGCTTTGTGGCTTTGAGTGCTCTGTTTATATATTTGAACTAATGCACATATCAAAAGCTTATACCCTCAATTCAAGCCCATTCTATCAGGCTATTAAGTAATGGGTAACTCATTGGTTGCAACACAAAAGACATGAGATCGATTCCTAGAAGGCCGAGATGTGTATGCAGCAAATAAGGCTTAAATTGCATCACTGAATCAAATGTCAAATTTCACACTTTCAACGTTCAAGACAGGACAATACCTATGCACCAAAGGGTTCTGTCTGTTCGTTCTCTCTTAATTAGTTGTATTCAGGGCGCTATGCAACTATCATGCCGTGGGTGGTTGGCGGGTGCTCTGGTGTGGTTTGCTCCTTCTTTCCTATCAAATATCTATCGTCCTTATCTCTCCTCCTTCTTTTTGTGTATGCTACTCTTTTATTCTTCGGCACTTATATGACCTTATTGTGTTGCAAGTGTCGTAAAACTCTAAATAACACTAAAACTAAAACTATCATGCCAACCAAACCCATCATAACGTCACTCATAGATTGGGCCATTCAGTGGTGTCGCGTGGGTTGAAGAGAGGGTGGGGCTTGCCGTTACCAGACATTGAGATCTCTCTGATTATGAAGGATTCATAACGACTGACAAGACAGCGAAACACACACCAAAAAAAAAAAAACTTGAAAATAAATAGATTCAAAAGTATCATAATCTTGTTAGTGGCAATACCACGTTTGAAACCAGGAAAATATACTCATCAGTGTGTCTTTATACATTAACATGATTTGTTTCCTTCGTTAATGCTGAGCAAATGTGCCGAGGACTTTTTGGTTGAACGATGCATTCTTCACGATAAAGCATTCACGATAAAGCATTCACGATAAAGCATTCACGATAAAGCATTCACGATAAAGCATTCACGATTAACAAACTATCTCTTTTGCTTTCCATCCTCAACAGGAAGAAAAAATTCTGCTGTTTGGTGTGGCCCCAGCATAGTTTCACGTAATAAAGAACTAAAGCGAATTTCCAATCAGTATTCTACACGACACATTGCTGCATTGACATTGAAGAACAAACAATAGATTCCAATTCAAAGCTACCTTTACTCACTGATATAATACACAACGACGCATATTTCATTGTTTTCCTGATCTCCAAACACAGAATACAAATGAACACAGTATGCATTCAAGATATCACTAAAAGATATCACGCTAAAAATTCCATTCAAGTGTGCACACACAATCTTAGCCCATTGACATCATCACAATAACACGGCTTAACCAAAGAACACACAGAGAACTGAGGGGAAAAACGGGATGAGGGTTGAGCTTAGCCTATTCCTCGGCCTGGAGCTGCAAATGTGAGCAAATTTGGTGTCAAGAGTCAAATGCACGATGCCTAGGCACGTACCACAGCGCGGCTTCAGTCCCCAAGCATAATAGAACCATCAGTAGCTTTGTCTCGGCCCTGAGCCTTACAAGGTCAGTACCCCAGTTATATCCAGTCTGTGGGAACTCAAGCGCCGGGGCTTAAGGGACAAACCAATGAAATTTCATTCCCCCGACGGAAGGAGTGCCTGATTGGACGAAGCTATAGTCGTAGCACATGGTGGTTAGAAAAGCACCCAGACTGATCAGATCATTTTTGAGACATTATGCCTCAGTTTCGTTTAAAGAATTCGAGGTATCGCTTTTTATCAGAATACATTATAACGACTTCTCTGTTTTAAAATGTTTGTGAAATGTTATGTTTTGATTTTAGTGAGAGAAGTAACTTTTGGGGAAGAAAGCCCCACAAGATTCCATTGGGGTTATCTAGAGATCTCTGAAAAGAGTAGCGAAGTGGGCAGAGGGGAGAATAAAAATTGTAGGAGTGGAGAAAGAGTGAGGGAGATGGATAAGAGAGAGGGAGAGAGAGAGAGAGAGAGG
>NW_004797365.1:1608254-1609694 GCF_000002075.1 Aplysia californica
AGGAGGAGAAGGAGGAGGAGGAGGAGGAGGAGTAATTGTTGTTGCTGTTATTGTTATTGTTGTTGTTGTAGCAGCAGTAATAGGATACTACTACTACTACTACTACTACTACTACTACTACTACTACTACTTCTACTACTACTACTACTACTACTACTACTACTACTACTACTACCGTTTTCCACCACTGACACAATTACTACAAGTACTGTAACGTCTTTCTAACTTTTCCTGTTGCTGATGACGTTATTACGAGAATTTGAATCCCGGCATCCGGTTGTTGTTTTTTTATGATTACATCCGGGCTTGTAATGTA
Source organism: Aplysia californica (assembly GCF_000002075.1). NCBI lineage: Eukaryota > Metazoa > Mollusca > Gastropoda > Aplysiida > Aplysiidae > Aplysia > Aplysia californica. The sequence continues at coordinate 1,608,571 of NW_004797365.1, forward strand.
ACGCTATTTATTGGCTGTTCTCGTGCACTTTCTTTGAAAGACATGAAAGATAATAATGGTTTGAACTTACCCCCTACCCCCTGAACCTCACACACATGCAAACTCTCTCTCTCTCTCTCTCTCTCTCTCACACACACACACACACACACACACACACACACACACACACACACACATCCATTCGCTGACTTGTTTGATTCAGTCAAGACGCTTTTTTCAAAATATTCACTCAAAAGTTCATCTAGTGAGCGGTTTCGAAATTTTGCCTGAAGATATCATTGAGAAAAGTGACAAATGGAGATCTTTGTCGGAATACTTCTCGAAGTAATTGGACTTTCAACTGGCGCTTTGATTCATGGAAGACGGTGTTAGGCCTAGGGTACTGCTCAACAGGATATCAAACAATACGGGAATCGAGATTATGGTTTATTCCCCCCCCCCCTTTCCCCCCGTGTCTCACTATGTTATCCAATTAATGTAGGCCTACAGGCATCTGCAAAAGATTAGTGCATAAAGGGTTATCGTGGCATCAGAGACAAACAGGAAGCTTACTTTTTAAAATATTATTATACTGAACGTTGTACTCGAAACCCCTTCTCGAAATAAAAACTTCAAATTCGAACCAATTTGCGAATTCAGAACACCAGTATTTATAACACAGACACAGTTATTCTTAAATTATTATTGTGTATCTACATTTAAATTACGTCTATTTAATAAAAGTTTAACCGACGTCTGTGATGTTGTTGTAGCTGTTAGGTGCTCGCTATCATACGCAGAAAACCGGGGTTCAATTCAATAAGACTTCCGTAAAAGGAAAAATAGGAGAGTAGGTCAGCCCACTTGACACAAGCTTGTTTCAAGTGCGATCTGTTTCAGAATAGCTTAGATCTCGTAGTTTCGATTTTTCCTGCAGTTTTATATTCTGGCAACAGCTTCAGAATCTTCGATTTTAACTCGATCTGATCTCTGATCAGGGTGTCGTATTCATTGTTGCTGTTGTTAAATCTACTGCTGTTGTCTATGCTGTTGTTAATAGGTCTATTATTATTGATGATGTAGTCATATCCGGTAGTAGTAGTAGTAGTAGTAGTAGTAGTAGTAGTAGTAGTAGTAGTAGTAGT
>NW_004797365.1:1612716-1613417 GCF_000002075.1 Aplysia californica
GTTCATAATTCCTTGATTGTCTTGAAAAGCGGGATCATTTCCTCGATGACATTTGGTTTAGTGCAAAGCCCATTTTCACCCTACGGGATGTGTTGACTCCAAAACTGCTGTCTATTGGGCACCCCACTCCCTAACTCTAGAAGCCACCTCGCGACGTACACTCCTGAACCATGTATCTGAAAAGCTACACCCAGAATTGCTGATCCTGTCTCACCAGGTGTGGCTTCCATCCTCGTCTTCAGGAGCACGGCTTCAGTCTAGATGCGTATTGTAAATGATGAAGAAGACTGCAATGGACGAGCCATATCATGCTTGGTTAGTGTGATCAAAGCAGAATGTCCAAATCACAATCGCCGTACGTCCCCAACTCGTCTGCCTAGGGAATTCGTCATGAATGAGTGCAGCCTTTGCTATCGGTCCTTGCAGCTACAGACCCCAAACTGGATTCTACACTGCCAGATGCAATGATCGGCCGCACTGTTACGAGTACAGTCAGCAGCTATTTCACAAACTTGCAACTTGGACTTAATGTCCTGTTTAGTCGACAGAGGAAATTTATAGACGAGCTTCACACGTATGGAGTCACCACCTCATACGACGAACTAAGGCGCTTTCGGTGTTCAGCTAGTGTTGCTATGGCATCTGTTCCACGAGGACTGGCCTACTTTGACAGTAAACATGGACTTGTTCAGGTTGTAGCT
>NW_004797365.1:1613610-1616698 GCF_000002075.1 Aplysia californica
CCAGCCATCAGGCGTCTCAGCAAAACAGAAACGAGTCCGATAATCTGACATTTGGTGACATTGCAGTTCAACGGTACTCAGAAAACACGAAACCACTTATGCCGGAAGAACCGAACCTGCAACATGTCCCATCTCTGGTCTTTCTTGCCACACAAAGAGACTAGAAAACCGAGACACCAGTTCTATGAACGTTGAAGAAACATGGACTCTCTTTAAAAACTTACTAACAGAAACACTGATAAAAGTATGTGGAAAGAAGAAAATTGGGAGAGGATAATACGTTAAGGGAACACCATGGTGGAATGACAACTTTAAAGAGGCCATCAAAGAAAAGAAGAAACTTTTTCGGAAATGGATAAAATCCAAGGACGAAAACGACTACACGCAATACAGACTAGCAAGAAGGAACTGCAACAGAGTTTGTTAGAGCATCAAAAAATGAATCTTGGACAAAATATGTAGAACACCTAAGCGAACTGTGCCATAAATCACCACGTGACTTCTACAGAAGTGTAAAATCAATGAGGCTCAGAGAAGAACCGTACGACCCAACAACTATAATTAATGACAAAACAGGAAACCCCATTATTGACGGCTCCAAAATCAAATCTAGATGGAGAGAATATTTCTCAGAACTTTTGAACACCACCCAAATGCAAACAAACGAAGAATTCCAACCTAGTCACCCAGAGGAAGAAGAACCAACAATCCTACCATCAGAGGTCAGACGAGCAGTTAAAACCAGCCCCAAAAAACAGAAGCGCAGGAATACATGAGCTCACCACGGACACCATCCTAGCATGTGGTGAAACTGGGATAACTTGGCTCACAAAAATCTTCCAGAAAGCATGGACAGAAAGAAAAGTTCCCGGCGACTGGCAAAAAGCGGTCATAGTACCAATCTGGAAGAAGAAAGGCAGTAAGAGAGACTGTGGAATGTATAGAGGCATTTCACAGCTAAGCCATGTTGGCCAGATGTTCGCCAAGATATTGGAATGGCGAACAGGACAATAAGTTGAACCATTTCTGAGTGAGGCCCAAATGGGATTTAGAAAGCGAAGAGGATGCACCGACACAATATTTGCCCTACAACAAATGTGCGACAGGGTAATAGAACACAACAGGGAACTAAATATAGTATCTATCGACCAGGAGAAAGCGTTCGACAGAGTGAACAGAAACAAGCTGTGGAAAGAACTCGAAAACTACACTGTAAGAGGCCAACTTCTAGATAACATCCGTGCCATTTACGAAAACAGCATAAGTACAGTAAGAATGTCAGAGGGACTCACAGAATGATTCGAGATAACATCCGGAGTAAGACAAGGTTGTGTCCTATCACCACTACTATTTATCATATATATGGATAGAATGACAATAGAGGCCAACACAGAACCAGACGCCCTAAATGAATTACTCTTCGCTGATGACCAAAGCCTGACACACAAAGATGAACGAAGTCTCCAACACCACACCACCAGATTAAACGAAAAATGTAACAACTACGACATGAAGATCAACATCAACAAAACAGAGACAATGAAAGTAAGCAGAAAGCACTCAGGATACACATCAACAACAACAGTCTCAGACAGGTCCAAGAATTTAAGTACCTCGGAAGTATATTTACAGAGGATGGGCGACTGAACAGAGAAATTGAAACACGAGTACAAAAGGCCAATAATGTTAGTTACCAGCTTACTCCACTACTGAAACATCCTAACATTCCCATGACAACAAAACTCTAAATGATCAACACCATATTCCTCCCAACACTCACCTATCAATGCCAAACATGGACCACGAACAAGACATTAGAGCAAAGAATTACAACATGTGAAATGCGATGCCTTAGAAAAGCAGTAAACAAGACCAGGCGAGACAAAATTAGAAACTCTGTAATCCGAGAAATGGTGGGCACATGCATCACATCCAACACCAAAGAATCAAATGGTTTGGACATCTCCTACGATTACCAACACACCATCTAGCACAACGTGCCTACCTCCAAAAATTCGACGGCAACAAGGCTGAAGGGTGACCGAGAAAGACCTGGATAGATGGAGTCAGGGAAACATTAAACACCCACGGCATCCCCCTGACCCAAGCTCTCCGGCGGGCGACAGAGAGACGTCTCTTTCTTCCCGCTACACCCAAAAAGATACAAGCAGCGGATAAAAGTAAAAAGTAAAGTAAAGTAAGTTCAAAAAGAATATTGTGAATCGATTGTTATGGAAACGGCGGCCATATTGGATTTTGTATACCTTTTTCAGTCCCATTTTATTCCCTTATCTATTAACTGATTCACTTCTAATTTGGCATGCCAACGGTAAATATGTAGATTTTAAATTTAGCTCGTTGTGATATATGCTTTAGTTTTTAATTTATCACACTTACAATTGGGTTGTTGCAAAAAAAGTGAAAAAATGGAATATTCATGCTTTCTAAGCCCATAAATCAAAAACTACTCCATTAATAAAACGTTCAACGAGCCAGAATTTAGAACTAGGTGTTTTTGGTGTCCTGTGAAAGTTACATTGAAATTGAACAAGAAACAGAGCAGAAAAATGGGATAATGACTTGAAAAATAGAATTGTGAGAAAACAGCCGATAAAGGTAAGAAAAGGCTAGAAAACATGTCGTGCTTTCGAAGAAAAACCAGACCAAAAAAACACAGCTTTAGGATGTAGCAAGTCTTACATGCGTTTCTTGATATTGTTCAGGAAATGCCCAGGTACTATGATATGTAATAACCCCAGTTTGCAAAATTTGATCCCAAAACACGATTTCTAGGTGCCCCACCAGCCCTTAACACAGCACATGCATGCATACTAGTTACTTTATAAGCAAGGATGGATGACACACTTTCACACTAATCTTAACCGAACCATGAAATACATGTACTATGTATTTTGTATACACACAGACGTCGTTACTCGGAGCAATCTCGGGGTGTCTTTTGTAGTCGGCACACACACACGTACACACACAGAGTGTACATAGTGTGTGTGTGTATTTGTGTGTGTGCGTGTGCGTGTGTGTATTTGTGTGTGTGCGTGTGTGTGTGTGTATGTGTGTGTGTGTGTGT
>NW_004797366.1:0-983 GCF_000002075.1 Aplysia californica
TTACGGGGAATCAGACTTACTCTGCTCACCTCTCTAGCTTCAACAACACAAAGTCTGCTTCGACTATCAAGGCACCCCGGAAATAGCGGGTCACAAGAGAGTGACAAACATACAAAAGAAGTAGAGGAAAATGACGATAGTAAGGACTAGGAAAGAAAAAGCAGCTGTTCCCTGTTGAAGTTCAGGCACAGTTATGAGCGTGACATTGATGAATCAGCCCATTTACAATTACAATTCTACTGTGCATGAGAACGTGTTAATACATGTATCCCCCTTTGGGAATGACCTAAAGACCCTTCAGTCAGTGGCACTGCCCTGGGGGGGGGGGGGGGGGGGGATTAGGGTGTTGATAGGTGAAATCTGAAGTTCCTGCACAAGCAAATATTACGTTTACATGATGTAACACATGAACTAACTGAAAGCCAAATACAGAGTTAGGGGATGCTGTACAATTTTGGCGAATTTAAAAAAGAAAATGTGACTTTTTTAGCTGTCAGGCCCTTCAGGCTGCAACATTTTTAAAAAACATTTTTGATCCTGAACCATAGCCCAATGATGATCTCCCAGTCGGATATATCGATAAATATGACCGTTGAAGACGATTGCAATGTTCCGCACAACATCGATGATGATTTCGACGATAGTGGAAGTGGCAGAGGATCACCACTAGAGCTACCAGAGGCTAGATCGTGGGTTCGAATCCCGTCAGGGGCCCGACGTTGTGTCCTTGGGAAAGGCACTTTACACGAATTTTCCTCAGTTCACCCAGGTGGGAATGGGTACCCGGCTATAGACACCGAAAGATCTTGTCAGTTTGTTAGTGTTTGAGCGCTTAATCAGCTGCTTGCACTGTATGCTTCCTGGGAATCTGAGAATGTTTTGGAGTGTTCTATGGTCTGCTGGGGTAATAATATAGTGTAAAACGCATAGCGCTTGCTGATGAGCGGGGATATGCGCTATACAAATGCTATCTATTATTATTA
>NW_004797366.1:3325-4805 GCF_000002075.1 Aplysia californica
TTGAAGGGGTGGGTGGTGGAGGGTGGAAGGGGGGTGGGTGTAGTGTGGTGGGGTGGCGAAGGAGGAGGGGAGGAACTACCGTGACTTCAGACTCCTTAATACAAATGTGCATCCTTTACATTTAAATGACCCTGAACCACCGTTGATTTTTTCAAGTTCAAAAGTTGAGGTTCGGAAGTTTAAGCGGACCAAAGTGACGGACTTTCACAAATATAAAAGATATTATAATATGTAGATTTATTTTGCAAGACGGAAACTGCGATGACGTAATAGTGGACAAGTGAGGGCGTCTCAGAAGAGGCTGAAGTCGATGTTGTTGAGCTGGTCACAGGAGGTGAGTGAGTTCCTGGTGGTGACCACCTTGAAGGCGTTCCTCTGTACCTCCGTCATGTCATCTATGGTCTCACACAGAACTTTGGACAGACGCATCTTTTGGATCTCCGTTACCTGGCAGGGGGTGAGGGGAGTGTGGAGAGGGGGTGGTGGAGTCGGATGGGGTGGGGATGGGGGGAGGGGGGGGGAACAGAATATTTACAGTCGAACCTGCTTCATCTAGGACCTATGTAAGACAAACATTATACAAACAGCTGCTAACCATCTCTACCTGGTGTGATTTTTACTTTATAACGAAACTGTGTAAGACGTCACCCTTTATCCTCGACAATGGGTAGCCGTCTTAGACAGTTTCTTCTGTATTGTGGGTATGAAGGCAGGTTTTTCGTTTAGTTTTAGTAAGGTTTTACGGTATTCGCAACTGCATAGGTTCATAATTATGAGCGGCAAGGGGTGGATGTCAACAGAGAAGTCCAAACGGGGAATCAGGCTTACTCTGCTCACCTCTCTAGCTTCAACAGCACAAAGTCTGCTTCGACTATCAAGGCACCCCGGAAATAGCGGGTCACAAGAGAGTGACAAACATACAAAAGAAGTAGTGGAAAAAATGACGATAGTAAGGATGAGGAAAGAAAAAGCTACAGTTCCCTGTTGAAGTTCAGGCACAGTTATGAGCGTGACATTGATGAATCAGCCGAATTTACAATTCTACTGTGCATAAGACATGTTAATATCCCCCCCCCTTTTGGAATGGCCTAAAGACACTTCAGTCAGTAGCACTGCCCTGATGGGGGGTGGGGGGTGAGAGGGAGGATGTATGAAGTTAGATTTCTTTTCACACACCAACCTACCCCACTCTACAGAGGGCAACCTCATTAAATTTTCATCCACACATCTCAAATACCTTGCCCTCATGAGATTCTCACTCACCCTTATATTATGACCCGTATTGTGTTGCAAGTGCCGTAAAACTCTTGCCAAACAATCTCATGTGATCTCACCCGCACATCTCAAATACCTTGATGATGTAGTGGTTAGATGGTAACCCTTACTTACAGAAGACAGACAGGCAGAAAGAAAGAAAGATGTGTGAGAGAGAGAGAGAAAGAGAGAGAGAGAGAGAGAGAGAGAGAGAGGGGGAGAGAGA
>NW_004797366.1:8085-9395 GCF_000002075.1 Aplysia californica
CAAACATCTATCGTCCTTATCTCTCCTCCTTCTTTCCTATCAAACATCTATCGTCCTTATCTCTCCTCCTTCTTTCCTATCAAACATCTATCGTCCTTATCTCTCCTCCTTCTTTCCTATCAAACATATATCGTCCTTATCTCTCCTCTTTCTTTCCTATCAAACATCTATCGTCCTTATCTCTCCTCCTTTTTCGTGTACTATGTTACTCTCTTGTAACACCTCTAATCTTCGGCACTTATATGACCTTATTGCGTTGCAAGTGCCGTAAAACCCTTACGAAAAAACCCAAAGCAGAACAAAAGAAGACAGCAAAAGGTGAGAGAACAAGCCCTGGATGTCCCCCTCACTTGGCCGCTGAGCCGACGATGGTGTTGAGGTCGGAGAAGTCGTCGTAAGTGTCCAGGCCACAGAACTCCCGCCACACCATGTACCCGGGCAGTCCGTGGTCCCGCCCCCTCTGAATGTTCCTGGCGGCGATGTCGGAGCCGCTCATTGGCTCGCTGGGCTTCTCGAACATTCGGTCCGTCATACCCGCCGTGTACCTGGGGGGAGAGGAAGAATACAATGCAGGCCACCTGTCCAAGAATATTACCTGTACAAACGGCCACCTGTATAAGACAATAGGCCTACATTCACCTGTACAAACGACCACCTGTCCAAGACAGTCACCTGTACAAACAACCACATGTCCAAGAATATTACCTGTACAAACGGCCACCTGTATAAAACAATAGGCCTACAATCACCTGTACAAACGGCCACCTGTCCAAGACAGTCACCTGTACAAACGACCACCTGTTCAAGACACTCACCTGTACAAACGGCCACCTGTCCAAGACAGTCACCTGTACAAACGGCCACCTGTATAAAACAATAGGCCTACAATCACCTGTACAAACGGCCACCTGTCCAAGACACTCACCTGTACAAACGGCCACATGTCCAAGACAGTCACCTGTACAAACGGCCTATCCACACTTCCACGCTTGTTTTCGTGAAGTTATCTCGCCATGACTGTCCAAGACGTCTACCTGTCTGTCTGTTTTGGTAGAGGTTTTACGGCCCTCACAACTGCATAAGGTCATATGAGCGCCAAGGGGTGGATGTCAACAGAGAAGTCCTTACAGGGAATCAGGCTTACTCTGCTCACCTCTCTAGCCTCAACAGCACAAAGTCTGCTTCCACTATCAAGGCACCCCGGAAATAGCGGGCCATAAGAGAGTGACAAACATACAAAAGAAGGAGAGGAAAAATGACGAATGTAAGGATGAGGAAAGAAAAAGCAGCAGTTCCCCCTACGTTGTTCC
>NW_004797366.1:10700-11812 GCF_000002075.1 Aplysia californica
CATAACGGTTTCAAATACTTATTTCGTTATTTTCATTTGCTTTGGGATAGAGTTGGGGGTGGGGGTGGGGAGGGAGAGGGGCTCACGCCCGTGAGCCCTTCACTACCCACCGCCACTGCGTCATTACCTCCTAAAACTCCCAAAAGAATACCGTAAATTACCGCAACAGGGAGCCTGATATCACACCAGCTGTGCATGACCGCTAGCAACAAACCACCGCAAATCATTGCAATATTGACAACGAGATCTTTCAGGAAAGGGGGCGTGACCGACTTTGTCTAACACTGAGTTGTGGGCAGTTGTAGTTGATTGCCCTGTCAGTATCGAGTCAACTCACAGAATCTGTTTAAGTATCGATAACAACAATTATAGTACATAACAATATAGTTCTTTCCTCTCTTTGGGCCAATCAAAAAAGCGTCCCCAAAATCTGGTGGCGCCCTCTTCGGGAAAGTGCACCCTTTGCGAACATAGTTACCCTACTTGAGTGAAAAAAATCAAAGTGAAACTAACTAGTTTTTGAATAAATTAAAATTAAAATTTCGGAAGAACGCTTTTAAAAAAATGGTTACGCTGACAAGAAACTTCTTCCGGGGCAAGAGGCGACTGTTTTCTTCATTTAAATTGGCTTTAGAATGAGAGGCGAGAGTCATTTTTTTTTTAATGTTAACCCTAAAACTTCGCCCAGAACGAACCCGAACAGTTGATGAACTGCAGTCGATCTGCGCGCGCAAGGGGGTGCTATTCCTATTCTTTTTCTGGAGAAACGAAGGAGAGCCTCAAAACAAAGACTGCAGTGCCATCTGAAGCAATGAACGGACTTCCGTGGACACTTTTTGGCTGAGTGAACCATCTTGTTATGTACTTTCTTTGCTCGAAATAATTTGAGCATTGTCAGTGATTACATTTTCCTCAGAAATGAAAAACAAAAGACATTAATTTTAATTTTGTAAATTTTTCTTTTGTTGTTGTTGTTGTTGTTTTTTTGTTGTTTTTTTTTAGAAATTAAAATAAACTATCATAATAATGATAAGAGTGATAGGACGACAGCAATAGCGAGAACGATAATTATAACGATAATGACAATGACAATGACAATAACACTAAGAATA
>NW_004797366.1:13561-14433 GCF_000002075.1 Aplysia californica
AGCAAGGTCTTGCACCTGTTCTCCGCCGTGTGACACTCTTCGCCCTCTGGCCCAAACATTCGGGAATGAACGGCAGTGAGTTTGTATGACAACTTCCCACTGGACTTGTTTTCCGCTCCCGAGCCGTCCAAGGGTTTATCCTTGACATCGGAAAGGCTTAACCCCTCTCTCATCCTTCCGTCCAAGGGTTCATCCTTAACATCGGAAAGGCTTAACCCCTCTCTCATCCTTCCGTCCAAGGGTTCATCCTTGACATCGGAAAGGCTTAACCCCTCTCTCCTCCTTCTACTTACAGATTCATCTGATGTGTTCCTACCTGTGTATTCAGACAGAGGCTTGAGTTTCTCTAGCGCGCGCAAAGCCATGTGGCTGTCAACACGCAGGATATGCTCAGGAATATCTTGACGGGCTCTCTTCAGCTCAGCCAACAGCAACCGAAAGTGAAAACTGTGTTGGAGAATATAAATAATATAATATTATGATTATATTCTAGAAATACTTTAGATAAAACGGTTGGCAAATGAAAACCAAACCTGATTTGAAATAAAAGCATAATTACATCAGGTTAAATAAAGAAAAAACAGAACAAAAAAACAACAACCCAGAACAGATAGCACTACGTACAGAAACAAGTGATCAAAAAGGGAAAGATGGCTCTGGGTTTTTTGTTTGTTGCCTTTTGTTGAACTGCTTCTGCGTGAGTTTCAACTTTGGTGGCATTTGTTTTGACTCTGGACCATGAGTAGGCTTGTTTTAACTGCTTCTGCGTGAGTTTCAACTTTGGTGGCATTTGTTTTGACTCTGGACCATGAGTAGGCTTGTTTTAACTGCTTCTGCGTGAGTTTCAACTTTGGTGGCATTTGTTTTGACTC
>NW_004797366.1:14533-16886 GCF_000002075.1 Aplysia californica
CTCCAACAAAAGAAAAAACAACAACACAACAACAACAAACAAACAAACAAACAAACAAACAAACCAACTTACTGTAAAAAACAACAACAACCCTCCTCCACCAATCCCCACAAGCAAACAGTCAACACACAATGGCGCTCACACGACCTGACGCAGTTGCAAGCGCCGTAAAAACCCTCATGTGACCTGATGCAGTTGCGAGCGCCGTAAAAACACACGACCTGATGCAGTTGCGAGCGCCGTAAAAACCTGTAACTAAAACAAACAAAGACGTGAGGACGAAGTTACCTGGCAGAAAATCTTTCCCGTCCACGGACTTGACCTTGAGTTTCCCGCCAGATAGCTCTCTGAGCTCCGTGGCCTGGTCGTCTGTGACGCCATAGATGTGGGAACCGTCGATCCAGGCCGTCTGCGCGTTGTACTGTTGGCGCACACCGGAAGTGTCGGTCACGTGCTTGGAACGCTCGAAGTACATGCATCTGGGAGGGGGGGGGCGGGGAGACGACATGGGAGGGAACAAAATACGACATTTCAGCTCAAATAACTATACAAATATACAACAAACAAACAAACAAACAAACAATTCCAGCACAATCGAATAACATTGGATAACAATCAACTTTGGTGTAAACGTATAGATCTAAAGAATTGTTTGTAACATGGAACAGTTCTAATTTCATGCAACTTAACAAACAACAGGTGAATGTAAATATATTTCTTGGTGTAGGCTGAGTTTACACCAGAGTGACGCTGTAGCTGTCCCCACCGTTTTAGGCAAGACAAATTATGAAATTATGCAAACTGAACCCAAAAATGTGAAATTATGCAATTCTGTTAATTTTAACAAAGAATGATAAAGGAAAATAATCAGAAATTATGCCCCAAAAAATCAAATTTGGCTAAAATTATGCGGGGTAGCTGAACTATAGTGGGGTAAAAAATTCGGGGTGCAACTTATCCTCAAATATCGGGTGAATCAATGTCATCCATACTTTGCATAGCAGTTTGTATCAATTTGTCTTAACTAAATCATATTTTTCTATTTCCTATGTTAAAAAAAACTTTTCTTCATAAATTTATATAAAATACTTGAAATTTCTGTCACACGTAAAATGGTCTTGTTCACAGCACTTCCCGCTTCTCACACACATTTTGATTACGTCACAGTTCATCAAAGACAATTTTTACTTGCAAAACTTGTTAAAAGAAATTATTGTTATAGTGAACACATTTTTTGCACTTATGGCTCTCAAAACATGCGTTCAATAAGTATGATGTCCCGATTAGAAAAACCTGACGGACTTGCTATTAAAATCAACATTGCTCCAGCTGTAAACATTTAAAAATCTGTAGAAACCACCCACTTGGATTGTTTATTAGTATTTATTTAGGAATTTTCTAGAATACAGCTTGTAGGAGTTTACAAAAATGTTGATCTGTTAAGACAAATTGATACAAGGCACGGTGCAAACATTGGAGAACCTATGTTCGATAGTTGAGGAGGTATTTGAAAATATGTCGCACCACGAATTTTTGACAGCACTATAAGAGACAAAGTCTTACTGTGACTCAGTGGTAGTGAAGTAGGCGTCGTCCTGACTCATGATGATGGGGAAACACACCCCGCCACTTTCCACATCCGGGTGGAGCTCACTTCCGGTTACCAGCTCGTCGTAGCAGCAGTCGGAAGTGGGCGTGTCTGTGGGGGTGAGGGTGATGTCATGGTCCAGGAACTGCCCCCACTGCATGACCATCAGGTTCATGTTGTTTGTCGTCTTGTTCTCGGGGTCGTGAACCAACACGCTGATGGACCGGGGGCTGGGCAGGGAGGTGCCTGGTGGGGCGGAGATAACGGTTTGTAGTTGCTGTTTTGTATTTTTTGGTAAGAGTTTTACGGCACTTGACACACAATTCGGTCATATAAGTTCCGAAGATTAGAGGTGTTACAAGAGAGTAACAAACACAAAAAAGAAGGAGGAGAGATAAGGACGATGGTTTTTTTTATAAGAAAGACGGAGCAAGCTACACAAGAGCACCCGCCAACCACCCACCTCCTATTTCTTTTTTTAGTTTTAGTGAGGTTTTACTAACGGACAGCTCGATTAGGAGACTTCTGAGAGTATCGTAGAAGGAAAAGAAATCAAATGAGGTAGTGCTTGGCGAAGCCCACGTGGGACGCTCAATGTTAAAAACAATCAGGAAACGACAAAAACACTTTTTGGGACACCTGAATAGACGTAAGGGTCTTGAACATCTCACAGGAAATATTGAAGGCAAACGAGGCAGGGGTAGGCCCAGAGCAACCTACTTAGGGAACCTACACCAATGGGTAACGAGGAAAGATCAGGGAAAC
>NW_004797366.1:18058-19891 GCF_000002075.1 Aplysia californica
AGAGAGAAAGAAAGAGAGAAAGAAAGAGAGAAAGAAAGAGAGAAAGAAAGAGAGAAAGAAAGAGAGAAAGAGAGAAAGAAAAGAAAGAAAGAAAAGAAAGAAAGAAAAAAGAAAGAAAGAAAGAAAGAAAGAAAGAAAGAAAGAAAGAAAAACTAATCTAAATGTGTCGATACTTTACTTTACTTTTCCGATCCAGCGACCATCTGAGTTCTCGCCCTTCGGCCTGGTAAAATGTGTCAATCGAGCCCCAAAACGTTAACATTTCTCTACCTTAGAATTACAAAGCTCCATCTGCAACGTACCAAGTTTTGAGATATTTGACGTCAAAGATTTTGAGTTTCAAATCATGTCATGACTTTTCGAAAGCAGTTCTTTGGATATCTTGATTATGATTCCGAGTAATCTTACGATTTTGATAAAGCAGATTAGGACATTTGGTTTCTGACTTCAAGGTTTTAGTAACTCAAAACTGCCAAAAATGTCAGATAGATCTTTGTAATTCTGAAGTACCGATTTGATCAGTAGCAAGCCATTGCTTACCTCCGGCGTTCAGAAGCCTTTTGTTTTAGCAAGAAGATATCAGGACTTGACTTTGACTCCGGTGGCATCACAAGGTTTTCATTAATCGACACTGATTGGTGTACTTTGTGAACTTGTTAGGGAGAATTCAGCACCGGGCCCAATTAACATTAACAAGAATGCCCACTTTTACTGTTATATATCCATTTTAAGTGTTTAACGCCCCCATCGACAAAATAAAGATCGTTTGGTAGGCCGGTTGCTTTGACCTGTTTTGTTAAGATCAATCCTGTTTGAGTGGGATAGAATATCTCAGTCTCAGCAGAGTTAAGGAGGTATATGTGCCTACGTAAAACAAAACAAAGCAAAGCAAAACAAAACAAATAGCAACAAAAACAACAAAAAACAAAAAAAACACGTCCCTACTTGGGCATCTGACTGACGTCTTTTGCACGCAACAAAGTTGAGTATAATATTCATAACAGCAGCACCACGTACACCGGACAAGAAGTCTCAGAATAGGATACTGGTCGTTGCTTATTGTATAGGCTTTATGCCTCTTTCAATACTGTGAGTTAATTTAAAAGGTTGGACCTCCGTTTTACGTCCATATCAACTAGGACCAAGTCAGATGGGTTGAATTGTTGTTGGTTTTTTTACATGAGTGTTTTCCGGAGCTCGCGGCTACATAATGTCATAGGAGAAAGTGGAGACGAAAGCAGACGACAGAACATTGTTAGACAGCAGGAAAAAATGTGAAAACAGAAAATTTTAGAGAAGAAAATGTTTTGCCACTAGCCAGATTCGAACCCGGGACCTGTTGAATGAGAGGCAAATACCTTAACCTCTAGGCCACGAGAGCCCTCTTGAAAACTTTAAACACTCCCCAAAACAACCCAAGTTCAGAATAACTGGTGAGGGATTCGAACTAAGGTCATCTGCTCCGTATTCCAGTTTGATACCTACTGAGCTATAGGTGTGCCTTCAGAAGAGATGAAAAACAAACACAAAGAATTTCAAAATGGGAACTAGTGAGACAGTCCGAGAGAGAGAGAGAGAGAGAGAGAGAGAGAGAGAGAGAGAGAGAGAGAGAAAGGGAAAGGGAAGGGTTTGGATGAAATACAACGACACTCATTGACAAGCTAATAAATCCACCCCGCGACTCTGCATACACACTTGAGCCGTATCAGAAAACAAATAGCCGTGACGCGTGACAACACAGGGGCCAACTGTTGCCACCCTCCACCTCCACACCCTCCCTCAATAATAAACACATTAACAGGCAGGCAGGCAGGCAGGCAGGCAGGCACACAG
>NW_004797366.1:21645-27289 GCF_000002075.1 Aplysia californica
CACACACACACACACACACACACAAATACACACACACGAATATACACGCACGCGATCATATTCATACACGGTATACACACGCACCCAATAACATTCATAATTATGCACATATAGGGCTTAATATGCTCACAGATCTACTCGCTTCATAGCCCAACATACGAACACACGTACAAGCACACTCATGCACACAAACACTTGCACAAGGAGCCCAAAGAAGCTTGTTCATTTCCCATTTTTATTCTCCCTAAATGTAGTTGAGTGGCTATAACTATGATAAATCTACTGGATAGTCCGGTTCTTCTTCATACAAAATACATGTACGTCCAAAACTGTTAAAGACGACTAAGCATTGTTGAGGGTAAACATGGTCATCTTAGATGGGTGGTAATCTTGGAAAGCTTATTTTAATGTTGTTGTTTTTTAATGCAATAAAGGGGGGGGGGAGAGTGGTCGTTTGTATAAGTGATTGTCTTGGACAGGCGATCATTAACCAAGGTTCGATGTACATGTATTTCGAAACGCCGATTCAGAATACTCAATTTCATGCCAAAGACCACACGTAGTCACATCTATAAATCTGATGTTTTTCAATCTGTTTCAGTCCAGAAATATGCGGATTAAAGGTCTTTAACTGTCAAAACACATCTGTCTTCTGCATTGTTGTGGGGCTTTTCAAGTACAAATTGCACACCTGCAACCCCTTGCGAGAACACGATAATATGGCCAGAGGGTGGAATAACACGGATGAAATGTATAACAGATATAAATATGTAAATCATCAAAAGATTTTTCGGCAGACACCAGTTATAAAAAGAAGAATATAAGTTAGATCTGTAATAATATTATACCAGGTTAGCACGTATGTAGCCTACCTTAATTCAGTCACCTGGAAGAAAAAAGTTTTGTAAATTACTAGGAAGTGGCATGGTTATAATTTGAGACAAAATTATGTCCTCTAATATTATTATTATGCTATACAGCCAAACCTGTCCCAATGACTATCTGTCCAAAACTAACCTGTACAAGCTACCTTGCTTTTTTTTCTGATACGATATTTAACATTTTCATGGGTACACTACAACAGCCTGTCTTAGACGTCCACTTTTCCTCGACGTTGGATAGAAGTCTTGGACATGTAAATGTAGGCCTATAATACTCGTATGTAATTGTAAACACTTACCGCTTCCGCGTTCAATCTGAATTATATACTTACTATTTCTTCAAGATTTCTAGATTATTATTTTTAGATGTGGAATGCGGTTACGTTGTATAGGACCAAAAACGTAGTTGGTTCAACTGCTCAGACAATGCCTCTGGTGTGTTCTCATGTTCATTTCGAAGTGCTCAGCCAACGATCTCTTTCTGCCCTGTCACTGAACAAGGCTCTGAGCTGTCAGTATTACTTCGTAGAGTTATCAAGCAGCACAATTCAACATTTTGTTTTCACCTTCACTGTATTATTACCGTGGTTCTCGACAGTTGCTGCGTAGCTGACAGCTCAAATGAAATCAAATCTACCCTTCATACGTTTTGGTCTATTGCTGAGGTGAACTTCAAGCAGGTTTGTTATGACTCACAATGTTTGGAGTGGTTGTTGGTTGCTGTTTGTCTGCGTGTTTGCCCCCCCCCCCTCCCTTTCTTCTTCAAACCTCTTCACCTCCTTTTGGGCGCCCCGTTTGCTCAGTTGGTATCCTACTGGACTACGGTGAAAATGGTCCTGGTTCGAATCCCAAACTGGGTGTCTTTGGGCTTGGGTCATTTTGTGGAGTTTTCAAGGCTTTCATTTTCAACCTTTCGGAGAGAGACGTTAAATTTACAGGTCCCGCCTCTGAAATAACCTAAAAGTTTAAATAGAGGTAGTATTACTCATACACTTACTTTCTTGCACTAACAAATCCGCTTCTCACCCGCCTTTCCAACTTGCACCCAGCCCGCTACATCGATCTGCCTTCCTGATACACTATTTCTTCTGTGTTATTTCTTTCTAATGTAGACATATCTTTACACCCCAAGTGACTCAATCTAAATAATTCAGGAGGCGGGCTTTCGACCCTGCCCGTCAGGGTCAACCCAGGCTGAGAGGGACACAACATCCCAGCAAAAAGACCGACAACAGCACTGTTTTACAAAGAAAATTCCCTCACTGGATAATCGAACTCGGATCTCCTGCAGGCAAAAACGAAATCCCTCACCGTTTCACCACAGACGCTGGTTCTACTTCTGTTTAGAACATATGGAACTGTACACAGATTGGTTTGGTTTGGTTTTCATCCTTTTTTTTTTAGAAAAGGGTTTGGGGGGAGAGGGTGTCCATTTCTTTTTTTTTTTCTTTTTTTAGCAAAGTGCCCATTTCTTTTTTTTTAGCGAATGTTTTGGTTTCGCCATTTGAGTCGCCCAGTGTCATGTATTTTGTATGACATACTCCTAGATCAGATATATACTGCAGATCAATACTTCCGTTTTGCTGTGAAAGACTTTACCTGGAGGTACTTATCAAGGCCGAACGTGATACAATAAAATAAAATGATTTTTTTTTTTGGTTGTGTATCTCCCTAAAGACTCTCATTCCTTTACAGGCTTTTGAACAATAACTCCCATAGCCAAACTTTGTATTCCTTTTAAAAAATGTCAGCCAACCAGAAAGCATACAGCGTTGCGACCTGTTGTACACACACCGCTATCATTTAGTTTATCGGAATGAGAAACGGTCTTTTTTAAGGTCAATACATTGTATAAATTATTACTTTCTGCACATTCCATAGGCCATAATAATGAGCGCAAAATATCATTCTTTGGGCACCTAAAAAAAATAAAAATAAAATAAAAACAAATAAAAACAAACTATCCGTTTCGTCGGAAACTCTTACTCTTACTTCTCTATAGCATAACCCATGGTTACAAAGACAGTGGTTTGGAAGCCAATTACTGAGACGGTACGGTGTGATAATGGCCACGCCGCCCGCTGTAAATACCGTACAGCTATTGGAGAGGCTGCCGTCCGTATTTAACGTCCATCTCCGATAGAACTGAATCAGATGAGTGAACAGGTTTAAAATCCCCCCCCCCCCAAAAAAAATCTGTTCAAGTTCAAGAAAGGTGTCTATGTGATATCGGTTAAATGCTTCACAGTCGCACACCGATGGCCTGAGTTTGATTCCAGTGTTGTTGTTGTAGTTGTTGGGGTTTTCGGGGTGGGGGGGGGGGAGTTAGTTTGTTGTTTTTTTAATAACCTAGTACAAGTATCTCCATATATTATATCTGCTGAAAATGTGTATCCCTGTAAGTCCGGATTGGCAATGACAGTTCAAAGCAGTCTGCCTCTTGCATGATGTAAAGAGTATCGATGGGGGCGTAAATGTTTGTAGTTATAAAAGTTGTTTTTACTACTTCAAGAACACCCTACAACGGAATCCTTCCCGTGTCATCAGGAATGTAGAGAATGATACCAACTAAGTTGTAATACAGCACAACCCGTGGCTACCTTCTCAACTCAATCCTTTCAGAGATGAGTTTAGCTTGTTTGTTTCAGTAAAGTGAAGCACTTCAACAAGCCAGCTGTCACGTAGTAGAAAGGAAAAGTAAGACAGAAAAAGCATAAACAACAAAGGGAAAGAAAAGAAGCAAGACCTACGAGTGGCACCCTCTGCCTACCTGAAGGTTTTGTTCCTACCCTTCATGTCTCTCTCAATACTCTCATACACCACGAGTACATCGTATTATGTGGCACGGTGTGTGTGATGTTACCGGTATAAAAGAACAGCGTAGAAAGCACCACACAGACAACAACAACCCTCTATTTCCCCATAAAACATGATAAAATATGTAACTCCATGCAACAGTTGGCTGGATGACGTTAAAGAGGTCCTCCAGAAGAATAACGTATCAACAATAGAAGCAACCCACCTAGCCTTTGTCCAGAAATTGCATCTCCCCATGACATCTGGCGATATAAGAGGAAGGGTAAAATAGGGTAAAGTAAAGTGATCAATGTTATCCGTTGTAAAAATCATGATTATACACTCCACACAGCCATTTGCACGAGTTTTCAAGGCTCTCCACCAACGAGGATCAGTCCTACTGGAGAAGGTAGTTAAATTGGAGGTCCCGCTTCATAATAACCTTACTGAACTTAAGAAAAGTTAAACTCTTTCTCTGGATATTCACGCTCTTCTTTATTATGGTGGTGCCAGACTTTTCAGAGAGGTTCTGATCGGCCTCTGTGAGTTCATCGATCATACTGACCTCAAACATTACGAGCCGAGGAGAGTAAACAGATAGCCAATGTTTGACTTCGCTTTGACCAAAAGATAATCCGTTCAGCAAGCTAACGACAGCGAGTGGTTAAAGTGTGCCATACAGGTCTCAGGGGTAGGAGTGACCGGTAAGTTGGCGAAGTCCGAACTCAGCCAACAGACCCGTCGCCATTTGCAATGTTTACTATACTCTCGAAGCCAGACGCGGGCTAATTATTGTGGAAATCTTGACGTAAATTCTAGTGAGAGTGTGGAGAGTTCTGCGACGGGGACTGGCTTACCCTACGATGGGTACCGGGGTTCTGTTTAGAACGGGTCCTCAAAGATATGAAGAATTTTTATCGAGCTAGAGATCTGTTGATGCATTTTAAAAAAGGGTGTGTATGCATATATGCGTAGGAGGGGAAACGAGGGACAGGTCTCGTTTGGGACCCTAAAATATTCTCTTGTCTATCTATGCATGAACAACAGTCTTGGAGATTTCTTTTAAGAAGCCAAAGCCTCCAAAGTAACTATTTTTCTAAATATAAATTATAATGATATGTTCTTGATGCATTTCTAAAAAAGGGCGTATATGTGTATGTGTGGGAAGGGAAAGGAGTGACAGGTCCGTTTCGGACCCTGAAATATGCTCTTGTCTATCTATGCATGAACAACAGTCTTGGAGATTTCTTTTAAGAAGCCAAAGCCTCCAAAGTAACTATTTTTTAAAAATAATAATTACAATAATATGTTTAGTTTCTTTTGAGCCACGATTTATCAGAACGTTGTTGAACTATGTAACGAACAGCGCCAATGGTGTTTGGCACAAAAACAGTGGAGTTTGATCCCAATAATCTGTTCATGCAAGATGGTCTTCATTTCAGTCACCAATAACGAGATATCATAGAGGCCTGGATTCGTAATCGAAATGATGTGGGCTCGAACCCCACCAGGGGTCTGTCATTGTGTCCCTGCGAAAGGCACTTCACACGAATTTTCCTCAGTCCACCCAAGTGGGAATGGATACCCGGCTGTACACAGCGAAAGAACTTGTCAGTTTGTTCGTGTTTGAGTTTGAGCGCTTAATCAGCTGCTTGCACTGTACGATTCCCGGAAAGCCGATAATGTTTCTGTATGTTCTGGGTCTCCTGGGGTAATATTATGATTGCAAAGACCATAGAGTAGGAGCATGCACTATAAAAATTTTAATACTGTTTATAATTATTATTCGATCTTGATGGTTTAGGTGGATGGCACCAAAGCACGACCTCAATCTCCCCCATAACCCCAATGTAGTATCCACGTGGTGAGCAACTAACCTCTGATCGATCAAGCTCCCTTTGAACATAAGCGCATACTTTTTTTTTCATTTATAGTATTTCATGGGTGGGGTGGGGGGGGGGGGAATC
>NW_004797366.1:27389-29345 GCF_000002075.1 Aplysia californica
TTGGGGGGGGGGGGTAATCTTGGGAGTCAGTTTCTAAACATTTTTTACTTCAATACTTGTTGTATCTTCTCCCTGAAAGATGAATAAAGATCGACATTGTCATTTACGTCCTGTGATTGTATCTACCTCGACACTCTGAGGAGATATGTCTTTCGGTCATTTACAAAACAAATTTTGGGAGACTGTTTACAATGTGGGGTATTGAATTCGAATTCAATATCAGTACCTATTCTTTTGTCAGTTTTCGAGTAATTCGTGACGCTGAAATGACGTGGCACTGAATTGGGTCGGCATCGACTGCGCTGAAACAAGCTGATTTAAGAAATTTTGACACTGAAAAGAGGTGCACCCCCCCCTCCCTCCGTCCGTCACTGCCCCCCACGAACGTCAAGTACTCTACAGAGTAAACCGTCCAGCCCTCCGGCACGTCGTTAATCACAACTGACGTCAACTCATTCCATCGCTTCTGTATGCTCAAGAGTAAATCCTTCACACTCACGCGGAGACGTTTTGATAGCACTGTCGTCTCGTGAGACGGGTTTATTGTTTTAGCGCTGTTGACTTCAATCGGAGACTCTCACTGGCGAGGAACGCAAGAAGCGCGATTATAATTCTGGGGTCGTTTTTAAAAGTACCGTATATGCAGTTTTTGCAATTTTACTGGAGAGCTCCCCCCCCCCCCCCCCCCCCCCAACCCACAAAAACCCTGTCCAAAACAAAAACAAAAACAAAACTTGCAAACATCCCAAGTCAATATTCTTAAGAATACAATTTTGGTAATAACTTCCTTATTACGAGGTAGTACCTTAAAAGGAAAAATTGTTTTCTAGGTAACAACGTTACGGGGTTCTTGGTTTTTTGTTGTTGTTGTTGTTGTTTTGTTTGGGTGTTTTTTGTTGGTTTTTATATTGTTGTTTTTTTCTGGGTTTTTTCGGGGGGGGGGGGGTTGGAAAGGGGGGGGGGGTTGCTCTCCTGTGAAATGGTAAACACTGCACATCCTGTACTGTTAAAAAATGACGGCAGAATTGCTGAAGGGAGATATGGATTCTAGATCTACTTTTGCATTTCTCAATGCTTTAGTGGTGTGCGAGCGTGGTCCTTGCCAAGACTGTTCTTTGCCGCTTTCTCTGAGGTTGTAAAAGATCCAGTATGATGAGTTCGGACTCTTCTTTAGGGCCAGGCTAAAACATCACCTGGACGTAGATAGCAGGTGGTGTCTCTACAAATAAATCAATAACGATTCTTTGGAGTCACTGAAGCACAATGCAGTGAAGATTATTCAGGAAGTCGGCCCATAACAAAGGTGGACTTAGTTTTTTAAAACTTTTGTTTGGGAATTTGAACTAATACCAACAGCCACGTGTTGCATTTGAAGAACTGTGTCTGTGTTTACACTTGAGTGTCTATTGCCACGAGATTTCAAGTACTCCCATCATGTTGGAACTGGCAAATAGACAATCAGAAAAAAAACCCAGCAAAAGACAAAAAGACCCTTGCTATTCTAGATATATTCATAGTTGTCTGTCGCAGATAATTTTTTATTGTGAGGTGTGAGGCAGAGAAAAGAAAACGAAGAACGTAAAAAGTAGAAGCAATTTGAAAGAGGAAAACCTATGGGTACAAAATCCTCTGATATAGAAAGCCATCGATGTTAGCATCTAATACTAATAGAACGATTTTGCTGTAAAGCCGCGATCAAATCAAACAAAACAACAACTTAAATGTGTACTAACAGATTTACTAGGCGTGATGTCAACATCTGATAGCATGTTCTTGCAGTGACACTATAGACTTCGCTCAGGGAATGTCTTATGGCATTGGCTAATTTGTCACTCATTGTCACATGTGAGGCAGCGTGGTGAAATCAGGCGCTCGTCAAAATAGTGAAAGTCAAGAAAGTGGCATTTTCCCGCAGGTCTGGAAATTTTTTATCATTTTTTTTTGGGGGGGGGGGGG
>NW_004797366.1:29464-30980 GCF_000002075.1 Aplysia californica
TTTGGGGGGGGGGCTCAACGCCTTTCATGCCCATTAAAGAACACATTAATAAAATTTATGTGTGGATTTTACTGGAAAAAAGGTTAATTAAAGGCGTAAAGGTTGCAAATGTTCCATTTCCACGGACTCTCAAGCCAATTTTCTCACTAAATTTACCTCTGAAGCCAGGTGACCTCCACCTCCTTCAATCGCCAATATCTTGACTTGTATCCAAGATGAATGGATATTCTTTTCATCGAAAGCAAGGCAAATGCTTTAAGATATTATCAATAACTCCTTATGTCCCTGATTTCACCGTGTCGTGACACAAATTATGTCTTCGAGCACAAGGGCGGGCAGGATAGGGGGTTGAGGGAGAGGGGGGGGGCACTCGTGAAGACGTTTCTGAGCAGTTCAAAACCAAGAAGGAAGTCTACCGAACCCCCTCCATTTCGCTACCCTGCAGTTACAAATTTCTAACTGCTCAGTGCTTAGTTTGAGAAACTTAAGGATAAAGGTTTTGACTTTCACAACATGTCTAGCTTTTTCGAATGCAGTTCTTTGAATATCTTGAACGATTCCGAATAATCTACGATTTTGATAGAGATAAAGGAACATTTGGTTTCAGGGTCTCAGTAACTCCAAACCGCCCAAAAATGCCCGAAAGAACTTTATAATTTTGTTGTAGCGACTTGTCATAGGTCATTGGTTGTTGCATAGTTTTTAACGCACCTTTAAACACATTAAGGTTATTTGTGAACGGGACCTCTAAATTTAACGTCCATCTCGGATAGGATCTGGACGAATGTTTGAAGAGCCTTACAAACTCAGATTCAGATATCTTTCTGGGAGGATTCGAACCCAGGGTCATCCGCTCTGTAGCCCATCATGGTACCAACTGAGCTAACCGTGCGCCAGATTCTCTTTCTATCGAAGTAATTGTGAGTATATTATTATTGTATTTTCTTGTTAACGTATTTCCATGAGGACAAAGACTTACTCTGGGGGTACAACTGTAGAAACTTTTTAATGCAGTTATTTTTAAGCCTCTGACAACACGATTTAGATTATTGAAATTAGGAGGTATGCTTCAAACATGGCTGTCAGGGCCACCTGGGCTGAGAAGTATAGGCCTACGACGTCCCAACAGAAAGACCGAGATACTCGAGGAAATTTTGTTCTCATGGAAATCGAGCTCAGGTTTTCTATGTGCTACGGCAGAATGCCTAACCGCTACACCATAGACACTGCTCTATCCTAGAATTTCAAAGTTCCATCTTCTCAGTACCGTACCTAGTTTGGACAAATTTGACGTTAAAAAAATATTGAGATTCACAACATGGCAAGCTGTTTCGAATGCAATTCTTTGAATGTTATTTATGTAACTAACGACTCCGAATAATCTTACGATTTTTATGGAGCAGATAGAACATTCGGTTTCTAACCTCCTGGTCTTATTAACTCAAACGGGCCAAAAACACCAGATAAAAAAACGTTGTAATTCAAAGGTAGCGAAGGGTTATTCTACTGTCTTGGC
>NW_004797366.1:31080-35151 GCF_000002075.1 Aplysia californica
TTATTTGTGAGCGGGACCTCTAAATTTAACGTCCATCTCGGATAGGATCTGGACGAATGTTTGAAGAGCCTTACAAACTCAGATTCAGATATCTTTCTGGGAGGATTCATTCGAACCCAGGGTCATCCGCTCTGTAGCCCATCATGGTACCAACTGAGCTAACCGTGCGCCAGATTCTCTTTCTATCGAAGTAATTGTGAGTATATTATTATTGTATTTTCTTGTTAACGTATTTCCATGAGGACAAAGACTTACTCTGGGGGTACAACTGTAGAAACTTTTTAATGCAGTTATTTTTAAGCCTCTGTCAACACGATTTGGATTATTGAAATTAGGAGGTATGCTTCAAACATGGCTGTCAGGGCCACCTGGGCTGAGAAGTATAGGCCTACGACGTCCCAACAGAAAGACCGAGATACTCGAGGAAATTTTGTTCTCATGGAAATCGAGCTCAGGTTTTCTATGTGCTACGGCAGAATGCCTAACCGCTACACCATAGACACTGCTCTATCCTAGAATTTCAAAGTTCCATCTTCTCAGTACCGTACCTAGTTTGGAAAAATTTGACGTTAAAAAAAAATTGAGATTCACAACATGGCAAGCTGTTTCGAATGCAATTCTTTGAATGTTATTTATGTAGCTAACGACTCCGAATAATCTTACGATTTTTATGGAGCAGATAGAACATTCGGTTTCTAACCTCCTGGTCTTATTAACTCAAAAGGGCCAAAACCACAAGATAAAGAAACGTTGTAATTCAAAGGTAGCGAAGGGTTATTCTACTGTCTTGGCCTACCATCCGATATTGCGTGGTCACAGATGAACGCCAGGAGCTGTCATCTTTTATCACAGTTCCGACCTACCAGTTATACTTTGTTATTTGCAGCTTTTGTAACTGGCTGTGCCAGCTGACCACAAAAATTAGGCAGCAAGCCAGGATAACGATTTTCTCCAAATGAAAGCTAGAATGTGGCGGTCCACTTTCTATACTGTTCAAACTAGATCAAAGTAGGCTTTGAATTAGGAAGCTTTTGTTCATATTTTTTAATAGCAGGAACTGAGCGAGGAGAAATCATACTTAACTGGTCGTCTATTTCTTCACCTAGAATATTAGATGGACATGAAGTTTCACTCTGATATGTCGAAATATGAGACGGGACCAAACATGGGATTGGGGGGGGGGGGGGGGGTTGATGGAGGCTGGAGTAAGAAGTTGAGACTCTTGTGATTTTGCTTTTTGCTTTTATTTTGTTTACTTTTATATGTTAAACTGTTATTGTGTTGACTTTTCTGTATTTCTTTCTACATATTATTTGTAATTTTTTTGCCCCCCCCCCCCTCCCATTTTCTTTCTTTTTTGTGGGGGTGAGGTCGGAGGGGAGGGCGGTCACTGAGAGATTGCTTTTGTTTGCTTATATATATATATATATATATATATATATATATATATATATATATATATATATATATATATATATGATTGTTATTTCTTTATAACTTTTATGGAGTGTGTGGAGCCATGCTTTGAATTGCTTACTGAACTAGTATACCAAAAAATTATATAAACAACTCACAAACTTCAGAGAAAAGATATTGCAAACTATACTTAATACTATCATAATTTGTCTTGTCATCTGATCAGCGAGCTCTGCGACGTGGCTCAACGCACCACCATGCTTCGCGCAAGACAGCAATCTGTGAGGTGCAACTGACCACTAATGAACCAGGTCGCCCTCAGCTGGAATCACAGCCAAACAAAATTATTGGGGAAATGAAAACAGGATATGGATTTTAAAAGGGTCCTAAAATAGGTGTTTTTAAAAGTCTTGCAGTTATATATACGGATATCACCTCTACCGCTGATAAGAATATGTGTTTTGTTTCGTTTCTCAAATAATAAAAGGTCTTTTGGAATTCTCTTGGCTCCTACTCTGGATAATAAGATATTACAATAACTCCCTGTGTTCCTTTCTTAATAATAAACGTTCTTTTAGAATACTCTTTGCTCCTACTCTTGATAATAACTCCGTAAAAAGAGTATCAAACGCTCAGGTGTATAGATGTCACTACTGGCATTTTAAAGACGTTTGCTTAAGTGTCTCAAACAGTCAATTTGGCTGTCTTGTGTTGTAAATCTTTGGCGATATTTTTCTTTAAGAGAAAAAAAAGAAGAAATACCAAATCGATCCCAGTGATAGCTAAGGGAAGGTTGCACCTGGTAACATCGATTCTCTGATTTGCGAGCTTTCTACAAGCAGTTTTTTTTTCTTTCTGGAAGCGAGTTACAATTGTTCAGAGGCGCTCAAGAATTTATGACTGTTTGCCGAGCTCCTATTTTTGTAACTTTGGTGCTCCAGTTATTCTCTGTCTCTTTCTCTCTCTCTCTCTCTCTCTCTCTCTCTCTCTCTCTCTCTCTCTCTCTCTCCTCTCTCTCTCTTTGGGGGGGAGGGGGTTGTTTTGTTTTGTATTTTCCTGGGGGTGGGGGTGTTTGTTTGTTTGGTTTGTTTCGGTTTTTTAATCTCACAGGGTCAGTGGCTCCTGGGTGTGTGCTGCATGATTGTGTGAGTACCTTTATCAAGTGAAACATTCTCTCAATGTTCCAACTCTCATATAAAACGGGAGATGACCTATGGTTTGAAACTCTTCCTTTCTCCCCATGTCTGATTTAGATTGGCCCTCTTGTGCAAACATTTCGGCTCTCCGTTGTTGCACGTGAACAACTTGAGTACGAACCCGGCAAGGAGAAATGTTATTATTTTTTATCGAGTCACTCTGTCCTTCTGCTGAATTGTCACTTCTCACTGAGAGAGGATCGAAGCTGTCCACTTTCTAAATATTCTAAATGGTGTCGATGGTAGGTAGAAAGTACATTATCATCACCATTATCAGCCTCTCTCACCCAGTGCCAGAGAATAGGCCACCAACATGAGCTCTCTATGTACATCATATATCCAGCTCTACCCATCTCCCTTTGGTCCAAGCCTTAGTCCCTCCTCCAAGTACTTTTAGGCATTGCGCTCTTTATCTTTCCTTAAATAGATTCGATTTTAATGCTTAATGCGTTACGTTTGCTTTGGATTTAAGGATATATACAATCAATCAAAATAAACGAGCATTAGCCTCAGCCAAAATGGCTAAAGACCCATGTGCTACAAGTGAAATCTCATCGACATCATCATCATCATCATCATCATCATCATCATCATCATCATCATCATCATCATCATCATCATCATCATCATCATCATCATTGAATACAGCAGACAGTAAAACGGATGAGACTTGGTAGTATTTTCCAAAATATGTAATGACACGCCCAACGTTTCGCCCTCTACCGGTTTCATCAGGAACGTTCAAAATATAAATGACTAGATCTACACTAGCTGTAGAAACCAAAGTGCGTACATTCATGTTACAATGCTAAAAGGTGCGGTGAACACAAATCGGAAAGGCAAGAGAAAGGGGAAGACTAAGGTAAGAAGTGGTAGAGAGAGAGAGAGAGAGAGAGAGAGAGAGAGAGAGAGAGAGAGAGAGAGATCACTGTTTATTTGTTATTAGCTGACGACAATTCATATAAATGGCGAACCATAATATCATCCAGTTTTGAATGTCGTAAAAACAATAAAATCAGTAAAAATATTCACTGCCGCTCACACTACTTCAAATTGAAGAGTAGTCAAAGTCTGATAAGAATGTTATGTTGATGGGAAAGTTATAAAAGTGGCCAGTGTTTGACAAAACTTTGACACCGCACAGTTCAGTTCTCTGGACTGGAGCCATACATAGCTATCTAGATTCTACCAAGGGTCAGTCTGGTGCTTGACCACATTTGACTTGAAATCGCTTTCTTGCTCATTTTGTACAGACAAAAAGTAGAATTTAATCAGTGAATACCGAAAATTGTGTGTGGTAGAAAAAGCGATTTTTTAAACCTTTAGATCTATACCCGCGAGTTTAAAAAGTTCGACTTGGTGGCTCTCGTGGCTTAGAGGTTAAGGTGTTGGTCTCTCATTCAAAGATCCCGGGTTCGAATCCGGGTAGCGACCTAAAATTTTTCTTCTTTAAAATTGT
>NW_004797366.1:35251-38400 GCF_000002075.1 Aplysia californica
GCAATTAGATGGATTTCTGTCGCACACAGACGACGTGAGTTTGAATCTTGTTTGGGGAGAATTTCCGGGGGCGTCGGTAGCTTAGTGATTAGGCTACCGGACTCGTAATCGTGAAATTGCGGTTTCCGGGGTTCGAGCCTCAGCTCGATCCGACGTTGTGTCCTTATGAAAGGCACTTTACACGAATTTCCAATTTGGCTCGGTCCTTTCGGAGATGGACGTTAAACTCGCAGGCCCCGCCTCTTAAATAACCTAATAGTGTTGATAGGGGCGTTAAACCTATACCATTTCACCATTTTTTCTGGAGAATTTCCATCGAGTGTCGTTGTTAGTTTCGTTTGATAATGCATCCCTCTCAGCCGGGGTTGCTCCTTACAGGCAAAATGAAAGCAGTCCATCCCTTCAAATTAGTTATCTAAATTGTGTGGATGGAGGCGCAAAACCCCCTAAAAACTAAAACTAAATCACTTACGATGGTTAATATGATTTTTTTTTTTTACACGTTAGTCAATTCTCTCGGCATTGTATGGTCTCTCATTGGAGTTGGAGTGGGTGGTTGGCCGGTGCTCTGGTGTGATTTGCTCCTTCTTTTTTTTATATAGGGGACGATAACCGTCCACCCGATATAATAGAGGGGCAGATTTCTCCGTCCCTCGGGTGCCTCGGGCAGTATCCGCCTCGCTAAACCAGTGGGCGGGGGCTCTCGTGGCCTAGAGGCTAAGGTGTTGGCCTCTCATTCAAAGGTCCCGGGTTCGATTCTGGGTAGCGACCAAAAAATTTTCTTCTCTAAAATTGTCTCCTTTCACATCCGTTCCTGATCTCTAACAATGTTCTGTTGTCTGCTTTCATTTCCACTTTCTGCCCCTACCCCCTCACCTCCTTTGCCCCCTCCTCTGGGCTCCGGACTCTTTCTGCAGCCTTTCTACTGCTACTCCTTGGCTCATCCTAACTGCTGTCTTTCTGCCACACCCCTGATCTTCTGGCAGGAAAAGATCTACACCTAGCCTTCTCGGACAAGGGCGAAAAATCTCGGAGGGCCCATGTTCAAGTTGCGCACGTTAAAGATTCCTTGATGGTCTAAAACCGATAAGAGTAGGCTTCGGCCCGCCACCCGGGCAAAATTCAAAATTTCCTACCTACTGAAAAAGTTAAATGTGTCCCGCGCGCTTATATGACCTTATGCAGTTGCGACCGCCGTAAAACACTTACCAAAAAAAAATAATAATAATAAAAAGGGGGGAAAAAGTTCGACTTTGATATTCATCTTCCTGGGTTGTTGGTTTTTAGGTTGTTGTTGGGGGGGGGTTTTGTTGGTTTTTTGTTGTTGTTGTTTTTTTCAACCAATCTGCTAAATATTTTTTTCTTATGGTCTATGGTGTGTGTAACCCAAACAAAGAAAGGAACCAGTTTTGAAAAATAAAGCGACGTGTAAGAAATGTCGACCCCACGATTACATGGATATCTACGAGACGGTAATGCCAGAGGATGTTTATGGGGGAGAAGGGGAACAGTATTACGACACGTAGGTGCATGAAGAGTGGGGTGTGGGGGTGGGGGTGGGGATGGATGGGGGGTGCGCAGGATTAATTTTGATACGATAATAATACATATTGAAATTATATTAATGTCCTTGTTGTGTAAATCTCTATGTGTACTCTTAACAACAACAGGCGTGTTTCTATCTATAAACACAAAAGCCGCTGCCTTCATGTATATCTGGTTCAGTTTTCATCTGACATCCTGTGGTCAGTTCAACAGACAGCTGCCGCGTTCTCACCAGATTCAGACACGACTGACTATTACTGGTTCCATAATGTTCCTCGTCGTCACAGCTCGGATACCGAAACAGCAATGCAGCCTTTGGGTAATTGGTTCTTTCCATTTTAATGTTGACTTCTTCCTCATTTATAATGATGGTTCAATAGTTGCAATACATATTACATGTGATGTAAAATGTTATTTTTGCTGTTGTTGTGTTAAAGCAGTTAGACCTAGTATGGTGGGGATTTTTTGTTGTTGTTGTTGTTGTTGTTGGTCCTTGTTTTTTGTTTGTTTGTTTAATTTTTTTTAAAGCAATGTTTGATCTTTAGAAAGTCATTCGTGCCGTTTCGTTAACTTTGAAAATAATTGATTAAACGTGAACCACAAGTTGTTAACAAAGTAAGACGTAGTCTGGAGTTAGGGGAATAAAGTTTGACCTATGTTTATGACCTAGATATTTGCATTAAATGTGTGCATCGTTCGCTTATTTTGTGAACATGATCTCGTTTGGTTCAACATATTGTCTTTTTGGTTTGATCAAATCTCTTTTGATCTCTTTCCATTTGATTTAGCTCCTTCTTCTTCTTTCTCGGAGGGTGGGGGGGGGGGGAGGTTCCAACAACGTCCCCGCACCTTTTCTTAAATTTCACTACATTTAATCTTCTCCCGTCAAGTGATTCTCACCGGATCTCATACGTCCGGTCTGGTCAAAGCAATCGTTTGAATAAACTGATTTTGTATCTAAGAGTTATTCTTGTGTGTTTGGGGAAAGTCTAGTTTTAGAAAAGCGGCGAAAACTAACATAAAAACCAACTAAACAACTTAATGCATAACCGAATGTTTTATGTAAATGTAACAGGAGACAATAAAGACAGCATGTGCAGCTGGGGCAATTCTCAAAAGCATAATTTTTCAGAGTAGAACATTCCCAACCCTATGAAAAAAGATCATGAACAAACCAAATACATGTAGAAATTCGTTCATTTGTAGGGGAAAGCAAAAAGGTAAAGGTCTGAGAACTTCAACAAAAAAAAGGGTGAAATTGTATAGATTAATTCCTCACTGTAAGGTTATTTTAGAGGTGGGACCTCCGAATTCTAAAATACATCTCCGATAGAACCCAGCCAAGATTTTGGGCACATAGAGTAAGTGGTTTTATCTTACAATAGGCCTCTGTTCATTTGCCTTGTCCTTGATTTTTAAAGTACATGTACACATCTATCTCGGATAGACGTCGAGAAATTTGCGATTGAATGGCTGCAAAAGTTTTGTGGCATCCAAAGCTTGAGTGTCCTTGGAACCTGCAAACTGAAGGAGTGTGTGTGTGTGTGTGTGTGTGTGTATGTGTGTGTGTGTGTGTGTATGTGTGTATGTGTGTGTGTGTGTGT
>NW_004797366.1:40623-41902 GCF_000002075.1 Aplysia californica
CCTTCTGGGACAAATAAAAGTGTAACTTATTATTATTATTATTATTATTATTATCCGTTGCTTCCTAGGTTTCTACAATTTGATTTTGAAGCTCATTGAGCCATTTTCTTTGATTCTACGATTATAAGAGTCTATCTAGGCACGAGAGGCTTTCAATACGTTTTTTTTCCCCTGGCTATAAAGGAATTGTTGTCAAACAATGAAATTTCCAGACTGTGGTGTCTATTTTAATTTTCTGAAGCATTGCGTCGTGGAGTTCAGAAAATTCTGATGAGTAGTTTGGAACTTGAGAGCACGTTTTAGTGAAGGCAGTTCTTGATGACAATGCTGCAGTGCACAAAGCGATGAAACAACTCTTATAGCAAAGCGGTGTGGTTGCGAAATTCTCCACTCACCCACCCTTTTCACCCTCTGACTTTTTTTTTCTTTCCCAAATTCTTTTTAAGAACAACAACCAAAGCAAACAAACCCAAAGGACAACGTTTTCATTACATCGTATGAAAGTGTTATCTGTCCCCGCGGTTTTATGCAAAAAATATATAAAATTATGCAAACTGAGACCAAAAATGGGAAATTATGCGATTCCGTTTTACTTACAACTCATTGAGGACGCGCAATTTTTCACCACTGAAAACGCGTTGTTTCGGGATACTTTAAAAATAGACTCATAATTTCCTAATTCATATAAATATTTCAATTTTGTTTTCTTTATCTTAAACTTAAAAAGGCAGCCAATAATGTGCTTGCTACGAAAGGCAAATTCGTATTTCTTGTGTATAAAGGTTGGAAATGTACAGAATTATTGGCTTTGGACTGCTGCGGATCGGACGTATGTGCCCGCTACGTCTTCGAAGAGTTAATCTTAACAAAGAATTATAAAGGAAAATAATCAGAAATTATGCAAAACATGATCAAATTTTGCTAAAGTATGCGGGGTGCATAAAACCACGGACGGGGACAGTGTTTTATCTGCAGGGGAGGAATGGTTTGAGTACCATTCAAGGTCACATAATGGTCAAGGACTTCTGACCAACAAATAAGTGCAAAATTGGGTCAGTTTGCAGTTTGACTACACATGAATACCATGTAGAGAAGTAGCATTGTGGTCAGTATCAGATTTTCACTTTTTAACTTGAATCCTTCATAGTTAGGATAAAAGCGTTTTGAAGGCCTCACGTAGGTTTGGAAATATGAGAGCCATATATCGGGCCTAATAAGTAGGACTGTCTCTGTCCCTTTATATATATATGACACACAGGCATAATATATATATATATAT
>NW_004797366.1:42730-43909 GCF_000002075.1 Aplysia californica
TGTTGCTGTTGTTTTTTTGCCACTATTGTTGTTGTTGAAAAAATGTTGCTATTTCTTGTTCTTGTTCTTGTTCTTGTTCTTGTTCTTGTTCTTGTTCTTCTTCTTTTTCTTCTACTTCTTGCTGTTTTACTGACGACAGCAATAATTCATTCGGTTTTTGAGTTTATCAAAATGTCTATAAACTTTCTTCGAAAGCGAGGTGGCAGATATCAGTCAAGTGCCACTGCTGGCGTGCGCCATCTATCTTTTAGAGGGAAGCAGCCCATACTTTACAAAATATATTCAAACTTCCTGGATAGTTACATCCCTTGTAATCTTTTTTTTTAATGATGAAATATGTTCCAGAACTGTACGCTGAAATGTTATGCTTATTTTCAGCGTCAGATGCACGAAAAGGGGAGAAGAGAAGTGCCTTTTTAGTTTTAGTAAAGGTTTTACGGCGCTCGCAACTGCATAAGGTCACATGAGCACCAGAAGTACCTTTTGACATCATCTTATAAGGATAACGTTGAAAAAAATATATATTGCTTGAAAAAAAGTCAGGATTGTCATTTAAAGTCTGAAGGTTCGACATAAATGGTATCAAATGTAATTTACAACAACAAAAAGAAACAAACAAATAAAAAAAAAACAATAAAAAAACAATCTCATGCCAAACACAAACAGCCTTTTTTTAAACGTTCTTAATAAGTCGAGCATGGTCATAGACCTAACCATAATAGAATATTTCTTTTTAGGCTGACGTCTTCTGAGAATCACCTGTATGGCAAATCTGTTTAAATATTTCATATTTGAACTTAATGTTCTCCAAGACAAAATTATAGTGTGGATATATTTGTAAAGAATAGAATAAAACATTCCAAGAGACAATGCAGTGCTTTTGTTTGTATGAGTGCAGGTGTTTTGCTATGCTTTGGCTTTGACTGTGACTGGGTGTAGATCATCGATCTTTTAGTTTACTTGCGGTCACTGTAAACAGGCGTCTGTGATGTAGAGATTAGGCTCTTCGCTTTTGCACGCAGGAAACTATAGTTCGATTCTCGAAAGGGGAGAAATCTTAAAAGAGTAGGTCCTATCTCGGTCTTTCTGCTGGGATGGTGTACCCCTCTCAGCGCGTGTTGCTCTGACAGGTGGAGTTGGAAGCCCACCTCCAAAGTAATTTGAATTGTGTCAATATGG
>NW_004797366.1:47655-50806 GCF_000002075.1 Aplysia californica
CACACACACACACACACACACACACACACACCAAGTAAATACATGTACTGTCCCCGGGGTTTTATGCACCACGCATAATTTAGCCAAATTTGATAATTTTTTGCATAATTTCGGATTATTTTCCTTGTTCGTTCTTTCTTAAAATTAACAGAATCGCATAATTTCACATTTTTGGGCTCAGTTTGCATAATTTCAGGATTTTTTTTGTGTGTGCATAAAACGGCGGGGACCGCATGTAGACCCCTGAAGCTGGCTGTTCCCAGTGTGTTGAAAATAACCTATTTTAATTTTAGTAAGAGTTTATTAGCACTTTTATCACAATAAGGTCATATTAGTGCCGACGGGAGGGTGCGGTGGCAGAGCGGTTTGTGCGCTCGTCTCCGAAGCGGAAAGTCCGGGTTCGAGTCTTGGTTGGGACACGGATTTTTTTCGCCCCCTCCTGCCCACCCAGCAGTAATGGGTACCTGACTTTGAGTTGGGGAAGTAAAGGCGGCGTGGAAGTGGAAAGGAACTGGCCACCCTACCACAATATGCCGAAGGCCCAGGAAATTGTCTCACTGACAAGGCAATCCTCAATGTCCGGATCGGATGCGGGAACAACTTTACTTTACTAGTGCCGACGATTAGAGGTGTTACAAGAGAGTAACAAATACCAAAAAGAATGATATGAAATCAGGATCATTGATGTTTGATAGAAAAGAAAGAGCTAACCACACCAGAGCACCTGCCAGACACCCACACAAATAATCATACCGGTACACGAATTACTAGTTTAAAACCGGCATGCATAACATTAACAACTTTCAAATTACACGGGCGGGTTTTACAGCCCCAACAAGACACTTTTGTTGAATAATATTTAAACATTATGTCGTGGTATGTGACCAATTTCAGGAAGAAAGAAAGTGTATTTAATTTTCTTTTCTTTTTGACAAGGTTTTCTTTTTTTTTTCCCCCACAGAGCAAGAAGCTCCCCCACAAAGACCTTGAGGAATATGAGTATGAGTCTCCCCTACAGCCAAGATGTGACCGCACCCTTACAGTTAGAGAACTCAACTACAAACATACATGCCAAACTTCTTCAGCCTATATATTATGTTATAATATGTAATACAATGAAGTCAGCTTAAACCTAACACGCTTAATACAAAAATAATGGTAAACCTAAGGAAAATAAAACTCCTAATTTATTTTCCGTTATTTGAGCGACCTTTATAAACTGAAACACTGGCGAAACCGAAGAAAACCCAGTGGTCCTGCAGAATTGGGGGGAAGTGGACTCCACTGTATCCACTGACGATAAAAAAACGTGCCAATGTATCTATTAGGTATGAAATTAAGTCTTTTTGGTAAGTGTTTTACGGCGCTCTCAACTGCTCAAGGTCATATGAGCACGCGGGAAGAAACATTTTCAATTTGGTAGGAAATTTTGAAATTTGCCTGGGTGGCTGCCGAATTTATCAATTTTGCACCACCAAGGGATCTTTAATGTGCACAATTTGCACAAGGGACCGCAAAGATTTTTCGCTCTTATCCGAGGAGGCTAGATGTTAGATCTTACCTGCCATAAGACCAGGGGTGCGGCTGAAAGACAGCAGTAAGAAAAAGCCAAGGAGTAGTAGTAAAAAGATTGTAGTAGAAAGAAAAGAGACAAGAGCCCAGAGGAGGGGGCAAAGGAGGTGAGGAAGGAGAGGACAGAAAGTGGAGACGAAAGCAGACGACAGGACAATGTTGGACAGGAAAGGGGGTGAAAGTGAAAGGAGACAATTTTATAGAGAAGAACATTTTCCGTCGCTATCCAGATTCGAACCGGGACCTACAGAAAGAGAGGAGAACACCGTAACCTCTCGACCACGAGGGCCCCCTAGTTTTGTGTTGAAGTTGAAGCGGACTCTACTGTATATACATATTATAAAGTAACAATATTGCATTCTTTTTATCTCATTACTGCACTGTTCGAGACCCGCACATTACGTCATGTACATGTATTAATCCATTTTATTTAACTTTTTGATTTCTAAATCAATCAAGGCTCTCGGCTCTAAACAATATAAATATATATATATATCTTATCCTTCCAGAATGTGTTTGCTTTCTTTGCTTCGTAATTGGTGCGCTGCTAGTTAGCTCAGTTGGTATTATAATTGATCATGGACTGGATGACCCTGGTAGTTTGAACCTCATATAAGGTGTTCTTGAACTACAGTTCATCTAGGAGTTTCCAAGCTTCTCTTCCCAAGGGATTTGATCCTGTCAGAGATGGGCGATACATTCAGAGAGTTCACATTCAAAATAACTGTTCAGAGTTGAAACCGGCATGTAATAAAGTTTTAGTTTTTAGTTTTAGTAAGAGTTTACGGCACTTGCAACACAATGACGTCATATAAGTGCCAAAGATTAGAGATGTTACAAGACAGTAACAAACATAAAAAAGGAGGGGAGATAAAAGACGACAGATGTTTGATAGGAAAGAAGAAGCAAACCACACCAGAGCATCCGCCAACCACTCACACATTTAACATAAGTCATTTCAGTACTGTGATGAACATGCAGTACAGTTTTAAAAGAACGGGCAATATTATATAATGCAAATATTCAAACCACATGACATAAATCAAGAGAAACATTGAACAGTATGAAAACAGTCTTTTTTTTTTGTAGCAGTCGCTTGTCTAAGTCCTTGCAAGAAAAAAAAAAACGTAAAAAGTATTCCCTTGCAGCCAGTCTTTCACAGAGTCCACTTAGCTTTACAGAACAGTTTCAAGTCTCTCCGCTCAGCTACATGACAGGAGACAATGTTTTTGATCCGACTGAGGTCATTTTCTAGGCGGGTAATCATTGTGCTTAAAAAAAACTCAACAAATTCTTGAATACCACGAGTACCTCAAATAAGGATACAACTTGGCAGAGTGGCAACAGCAAACATGATGGAAATATTAGGATCAAACTGTCAAACATATGTGAGGCAGCGCGGTGGAATCAGGCTCTCGTCAATTTTTGGGCATGTAGAGTTATTGGTATCATCTTAAAGCTTGTTCAGTTGTCTTTATTATTTGGATTTTAAAAATGTTCATTTATCTTGAATGCAAGTCGAGATATTTGCGAAAGAAGGAGGTGGGGGTCACCTGTTTTCAGAGATAAAATTAGTGAG
>NW_004797366.1:50909-51886 GCF_000002075.1 Aplysia californica
TCTGTGGTAACTGAAAATTTACTTTTTTCTGCCTTTAATCAACGCTTTTCAGAAAAATCCACACAGAAATGAGTTTTTTAATGGGTATAAAAGATGTTGGGCCAAAAAACATAAATTTGATAAAAATTCACAAACCAGTGGAAAAATGCAAGTTTCTTCACTTTGATTATTTTGACGAGAGCCTGATTCCACCACGCTGCCTCACATATATGATAAAAGTTTGTTTTAGGATCCAACAGGTTATGTTTGTTTGAGGAAAGAGATGGCAGAGAAGCACATTGTTATTGACACAGTAACATTCATTTCATGCTGAAAAAAAGCAAGACAAACGGACAGAAGGAAAAAAATAGGGAGACTAGACAACCAAAGGTATGTCCTCTAAACAGTATCCACACATAATGTCACTATGTTCTGACAAGAAAAAAAACATAGGACAAAATGGTAAGAAAAAAGATCAGAAAAGTTGCGCAAAAGACAATTTATTTAATTCTCTCAAAAGAAACCTGAAATTCAGCAACATTAGGACAAAAAACATTTGTATTTTAATAAAAGTTACACACATTCAAGCCATTCAAGGCACATTTAATAAGACAAAACAGTCTAGCAAGCACATAGCGAACACGAAATAGTAAAAGGATTTTCAGGTCCCAATTGAAAAAAAAAACATTAAGTATAATAATCTTTGCATTTAGAACACATCTACACAGAGAAACTCGTACATTATATGAATAGATTTCAGTGACCTGCCGATTTCGCTAAGTGTGTGCTATACTGTGCTTTAGATATCATGTACCAACAGATACAATGTACTCACATTTCTTCAAATCAATGTTTCAAGCATACTCATGAAACAGAGTGGACAGTCATGTATTCATGATACATTCTTGTATCAGCAAACCAGCATTCATGTCGGCAAAAGATAACATGTTTTACAAGACTCATTGGAAGCAGCTGCAACCCCCCCCTCCCCCCCACAC
>NW_004797366.1:52177-53545 GCF_000002075.1 Aplysia californica
CCCCCCCCCTTCTCTTTCCGTTTCTCTCGCTATCTCTTTTTGTCTGTCTGTGAGGCATGTCTGTTTGCCTCTCTCTCTATTCTCTCTCAGAGCCCGTCTATTTGTCTGTTGGTTGGTCTGTCTATTTTGTCTCCCTTCTCTCTTTCCCTTCACATCACAGGACAATTTAACTTTTAATTTAAGTCTACAGTCTCACTATCACCCACTCCCCACCACCCTGAGCTGATTAGACACCAAGCCAAGCATATGTGTCAAAGCCTCTCTAGACAAGGAGCTGCCACCTTTCCTTTGTCTTAAAGCTTTCTTTTTTTAATGCTGATTCTCTGGGGGTCAGGCGCAGCAAAGAAAAACAAATACAGTCCAGAAGGCCCATCTTCTGAACAACATATGTCTGTATATCTTGTGGCATATAAAACAAACACAAACATTTCTTACTTTCTATTTCTATTAATTTTAATCATCAAATCTGTTAACTTTCCTACTCAGACAGTGACCTACTTGTTTGGACCACCACTTAATTTATGGCCTTTTAACCAAAGATTACCAATCTGTAAGTCGTTCAGAAGAGAATTTAGTCCCACAATAAAAAACAGTGTATCTCTATGAAATATGTAAGTACTGTAAGGTTTTTGAATGGTGCAATTCAAATTTTCTAAAAGTGAACCTCTTAAACTTAAAGATAAAGGAAATACAGTATAAAAAGAATAGCTCGAATTTGTCAGGACCGGTCTTGATAGTTCGAGGGATCCGTAGTTCAAGGGATATCTTACAAAGATAAAGACTTAGACTGCTCACCTCTCTAGCTTCAACAGTACAAGGTTTGCTTCGACTATCAAGGCACCCCGGAAATAGCAGGTCACAAGAGAGTGACAAACATACAAAAGAAATAGAGGAAAATGACAACAATAGTAAGGATCAGGAAAGAAAAAGCAGCAGTTCCCTGTTGTAGATCAGGCACAGTTATGAGCGGGACATGAGTCAGCCTATTTACAATTCTACTATGTCCCCTTTTGGGAATGGCCTAAAGACACTACAGTCAGTGGCACTGCCCCGGGGGGTTCAAAATAAGTTGATTAGAAAGGAATCTGGAAGTTTCAAGAACAACTGGTAAAGACCTAAATAACTTTGAATCTTTGCACAAGACAAACATTTGAAAATAGGTGGAAATATATTAAGTGACCATAGCCACTCATTGACATCACAATTTCAATTAGGCCTATTGACCTGTAGTAAAAGACTTATTTTCTAGAAAGCAAGAACGGACAGTTATGGGCTTTATAGAAATTCATTTGTACCAAAAGCAATGAGGTCACTGATCATATATAATATACAGCTATAGATGAGAGAGAGAGAGAGAGAGAGAGAGAG
>NW_004797366.1:53645-87135 GCF_000002075.1 Aplysia californica
AAATCATAACGCACACACACAGACCCCCCCACACACACAGACCCACACAGAGCCACACACATACACTCTCATAGTCGTCGTAGGTAAGACAGAGCCTAAGCAGGATTAAAGGTAAAGCTGTGTGTGTGTGTGTGTGTGTGTGTGTGTGTGTGTGTGTGTGTGTATGTGTCAGAAGTTCGGAGAGGTAAAAAAAATCTGGATTTACATTCTTCATCGATCAGGGGAAGCCTGTTCTGTTGTATACGTAGATTACAATCCCGGAGAACGGTTTCCCAAATTGGGAATGTGGGTAGTACAAAAATAAAGAACAGAAGAAAAGGGTAATGATGGGGGTTCAGGACGTAATAGGCCTACATGTTATGTTGTGTGTATGCAAGAGTGCACCAGACCCTTGTAACACCCACCGCCACTGTAAACGACCAAGACAAATTTCTGCCTGAGAGACATGAAGATCACAACAAGTCCTGAAGTCATTCCAGGATCTGTGAACTTCTCAGGAAAACCATAACAACAAAAGTCCTTTGGAATTGAGCCGTAGCTAAATAAGGCCCAACAAGAACCTCATGTCAACTATTGGAAGAACATGCACAATACTGACAAATAAAGGCAAATACTTGTATATGATAACAGTTTACAGATTCATACACATGGCAAAGACGTGTTAAAATTGTTGGCATATCATACCAGAAAGACAAAGTCTGGGTCACATTTGAGTTTGAGCAATTCATGACTCACACTCATAGAGATGTCCTGATTCACAGAAAAAATACTTTCATAACACAGAAGAAAAAAAAGATAAATATTCGCTATCAATCAAGAAAACTGTCAGTCCTAAATCACAGCACAAAACTTTTGGAGCTCAATTGCACATTGGTCACTTTGAGTTGACCTGCATCATAACATAGTCCACTTTGTCCTGGACTCTCTTACAGCCTGTGGTGGAGAGATGAAGGTCTCCAAACGTTGAGTAACTGAGCTCTCTCAAGATTTTCTCAACTGCATCGGAATTGCTGGAGAAACCTTTTGCCACGAGATCCCTACGGATGCACTGAATAACATGAGACTTTTCCAGAGGAAGAAAAGGAACAAAAACATCTATAGTACTGGATGCTAGAGTAAAATACCATTCACTCTCGGATTTGAAAATATCCATGAACTTTGAATCAGAAATTTTTTCTCTGATTAACGAAGATGGATGGGCATGACGAAGACTAAGAAACCTGCGGTTAATTTCTACAGCGTTAGCATTGGACAGTAGAAGTACAATGACGGGTGCGGCGAGGTGACACGGCTTTGACAGAGAGTGGACAGCCTGACCGATGCCAGAAACAACACCAGGGGGTGCTTTGTCCATCTCATCAATGACAAATATGCTGACCTTACATTCTGTGACATTTCCCATGATCCACTGCTGTATCTGTTTAGAATAAATTTCATTGTAAACTTTGTGGGGAAATAAATGAGGTATCACGAACTGCATAACTTTCGAACGCTTTAAGTTCTCCGACATAATTCGGCTCATAAAATTCTTCCCTACACCAGTGCCACCATGGAATGACATCACCAAAGGTTTACACAAGTCTACATTATTCTTCCCATATGAAGCTCTTTTGGAAGAAACCGAGTATTCCTCTGAAGTAGACGGTGTGTTGAGCTGATGAAAGTATGTTTCGAGTTCTGTTGTTACCATGCGAGAGGCAACTTCTTGCCCAAAGACATAAGATTCCAGATCAATTTCAAGAGATCTCTTGTCAAACAGCTTGCTTGCCTTACATCTTTTGTCCTGCCAGTCATGAATGTAAAAAATTAAACAGACTATTATAAAAAGAAATATTGTCCAAAGTGAGACACTCTTGCAGGTACATTTTGATGATTTTTGTCCTACATCCGTTTCATTAGAACCAACTCTTAGCTTCTTTCTCGGAGGACCACGCGGATGACTCATTTGTCCAGCAGTCTTGGTATTCAGAGGAGTAGCAGAAGCTTCTGGGGTAGCTAGAACATTTCCAGATCTTTGTCGCAATGATCTTTCATTTTGTACATCCCTCACATAGCCTGGGAAATGAGAGAAAGTTGGGTCATCATCGGGGATACCATAACCTGTTTTCTTGTTTTTCCGAAACGCAACAACCCCTCTCACAACAGTAGCTGCGGGTTCCCAGCTGTGAGATCGTTGGGTAGCTTGAGAGACTTCACATTCCTTTGACGCCATCCTTCCCCCGTTGTCATCTGTTGGTTCCTTCCCTCCGACGCTCATCGACATGACAGCACTGACAGCGCGGCTCACATGCTCAAGGGATGCTGACCATCGTGGCGACATCTGACGATGGGCAGAATCTACAGTTGGACAACAACAAAAAATCACCTTGTGAAGGAGAGACCTGTGCTTAAGGGGTATTGTCAGTGTTTGGGGTACTATTGTATACTGTGCATAAAGTAAAACCTAAACATAAAATTTCCCTGGAGAGAAAAATTACATTATTAAGCTAATCTCTACTAACTGCAGCTCAAGAGTTCACCACAAGATGGTAAAAGCTGTCACAATAGGGATTACTTGTGTCGCATTAGTAAGAAGTCAGAGATGTTGCATCAGATCGCATTGGTTCGGGATAGTACACATTGCTCTGGGGCACAAAAGCAAGAATAATAGGGTTAAAGTGTTTACAAGTAAGTACGTTTAGTTGATCCATAGCACAACACTTATTCTTAGGATTCGAAGAGCTATTTCTGGCCTTAAAGTTTTCTAACAGACTGATTGAATTCATTATGTCTATATAATGCCCCTTCCCCATTCTTTACATTCACATTTCCCCTTGTTGATACAACAAAATATATGAAAGTCATTGGCGAAACATATGTTAGCTGTTAGCTTTCATTTACTCCACTAAAACAAAACATGAAATACATAGCCTACATGCTCTGACAAAACAAAAAAACACATTGCACCTGTCTTTAACTCATCTTTATATTTTTTCAGGCCATCTCCCCTCAATTTAAAGAACTCTTGAAATTTGTCAAATATAAACACAAACAAGACTCCCTCCCTGTAACACATATGATTTTCAGGTTGCTTGATATAGCAAAACGAGCTAAACATGAAAAGAAAAGTAAATGGTCTGACCTTGGACGGGTGAGTTTGAGTCGACATCCATGTCGGAGGCATCACTCTCTCTGTTGACAGATGGCAACGGAGGAGAGAGAGAAGCTTGGCGATAAGATGAATGTCTGTACACAGGCTCCTCACTGTCAAAATCCATGGGCTCCATTCTGAGAGAACATGACATTTTAGATATAAATTTCTACGTCTAGACCTAGCACAGGGGAAAAGAAAGATGAGGTTGAATTTGGAGTTAAGAGTTTGAGACAAATTTTATACATGTAGCTCTGTCACTCATACAAGCATGACGATTCTTGAGTTGTTCAACTCAATTGCCTGGTAGCTTCCAAGGGAAAAATTCTGACAAGAAAAGATAGAGAATAGTGTTAGAAAACTATATCAAACTAAAAATGTCTAAAAATTCAGATGGGGGGGGGGGGGGGGGCAGTACAACACGCCTCTATGGTATGAAAGAATCAATTAAGACATGCTAAAGCATTTCCGTGCTTATCAACATCTGGGAGTATTCTTTCCTGTGGCACTAGATTCTTGGCAGGTAGCTGTGGTTGCTTACTGCACATACACAAAGGGAAATTA
This sequence comes from Aplysia californica, assembly GCF_000002075.1. Classification (NCBI taxonomy): domain Eukaryota; kingdom Metazoa; phylum Mollusca; class Gastropoda; order Aplysiida; family Aplysiidae; genus Aplysia; species Aplysia californica. Next base: position 57,340 of record NW_004797366.1, read on the forward strand.
TTTCCAAGCTTGCTGATTATGTATTCTAACAGTGCATCGACTTGCAGTTGTAAGGCTGTCAAGGCATTTATGAAGATGTGTATACTTGTACTACAGACACAGCAGTGTGTTGAGCATGTAGCATCAGTGCTAAGCAGAGCATGGACCCGCTCAGTTTCTCTAAGGGGATGGGTGGGGGTAGTCGCGCAGAGCCGGCATGGCGTCTGGTAAGGCAGGGTTTCGTGTGATGGGTCACCACTCTTGCCTGCATCTTCACAAATGGACGGTACCTTCCGCCTTTCCTCATCTTTCCTTACAAGAGGGATCCACCCTACAATGCTCTTGAGGGCTTTGAGCAAGTGTTCTTCAACAAGAATGACAATGGATGGATAACTGAGGGTGTTTTCCTCAGTTTTCTGAGGGATATTTGCATCCCTCGCCTAGAGAGAGAGGGCAAGAAGAGGCCTTGTTTGTCGATAGCCACTCCAGGCATCGCTCGCTCAAGGTTTGACCTCTGCAGCGAGAACAGGGTAATATTATACAATTATATTGCCTCAAGGCCCACACCAGCCACCTGACACAGCCTCTGGACCATCAAGCCAGTGTGGCAAGAGGAGGTGAGGAAGTTCGTGATTTTACTTGGATTACTTGGATTCAGAGCTAGTAATCATAGCAGGCGGCACATGTCTATAGCTGCTCATCTCTCATTTCCAGAGTCCACTCCAGGGTCTTTCTGCTAATTGTCTGACTGTGACTAATACTAATAGTGACTATTTGGACATGAACAATGACGAACATGATGCTGTGGAGCATCCCAAGCCAAATACATGCCGGTAAGCCACCAAGTCACCAAGTGCCTAGGTCATTTCATCTGCCTGCGAGAGGTCACGGGGGAGTCCTCGCCTCACACCCACACTGGGGTGGGAGCTAGCTATTTTCAGCAGCGGGGGGGGGGGGAATAGCGAGACATGTTATTTTCACCCGGGGTGAGAATAAAAGTGGCCACAGAGAAGTCCTTACAGGGAATCAGAATAAGATTTCCCAGATTTAGATTCTTGATTCATATATAGACTTCTAAAGTCTAGATCTAGATCTATCTCAAACCAGTCACACTAACTTAAAGCCATCTAAGTGGCGTCGGTGGCCTAGTGGTTAGGCTCTCGGACTCGCAACCGTAAGGTCGTGGGTTCGAATCCCGTCAGGGGCCCGACGTTGTGTCCTTGGGAAAGGCACTTTGCACAAATTTTTCTCACTTCACTTCACCCAGGTGGAAATGGGTATCCAGCTATAGACAGTGAACGATCTTGTCAGTTTGGTAGTGTTTGAGCACGTGAAATCTGCAGCTTGCACTTAGCATACGAAGTGTATATACAGACCCGGTAACCGGGAACAAAGTCACGAAGTATACAGACTCGGTAGACACACAAAGAAAAAGAATGCGAGCGATACACAGAGACAGAGGAGAAAGAGAGAGAGAGAGAGAGAGAGAGAGAGAGAGAGAGAGAGAGAGAGAGAGAGAGAGAGAGAGAGAGAGAGAGAGAGAGAGAGAGAGAGAGAGAGAGAGAGAAGTGCTAGAAAAAGGTAAATGACATGCCCCACTTGGCAGGAGGGAACGAGAGAAAGATAGAGAGGGAAATAGGTGGGGAGAAAGAAGACACACAAAGAAAAAGAATGCGAGCGATACACAGAGACAGAGGAGAAAGAGAGAGAGAGAGAGAGAGAGAGAGAGAGAGAGAGAGAGAGAGAGAGAGAGAGAGAGAGAGAGAGAGAGAGAGAGAGAGAGAGAGAGAGAGAGAGAGAGCGGCAGAGAAATAGGGAGGGAAATGCTCAATTGAAATATGACAATGTTCTTTTCTTCAAATTGTGATTCCTCCAACTCCAAAACGGAGGAAAAACGATCGTTCATCGAAAAGACATCCGCAATCTTCATTTAGATCTAGATCTAGGCTAGCCTCGAAACTAGATCAATAATTTATGTCAGTCTATCTCATAGATGTACACTATAAGCTAGACCTAGGCCATAGAATAGATCTAATCTAGATATCTAGAAGAACCGAGGTCGGTGATCTTATACTTTAGCACGTTAAATTCCCAAAGTCTACTAATCCCCGACTCAGACCTTCAAAACTTTGAACTGGGCCTAAAAATGTGCAAACTACCATAATTTTGTCATGAGCAGATCGTATAACAGCAGTGGTTTTCAGTCTTCCATCATGATTTTGGAAGCCATTGAGTTATAATCTTGATGACATAGAAATTTGATCCAGATCTGTAAGTGGTCGCTCGTTTCGGAAGTCCTCAACTGAAGAATTTAATGTGCTAAAGTATAAGATCACCCCGAGGTCTACCTTAGTGTAGAATTCTGAGGTCTATCCTGAGCCAAGAGGGCGCTGAAACTTTCCGAAATCACAAAAAGAGTTCCTCTACCGGGTCTGTATACTTTGTGACTTTGTTCCCAGTTACCGGGTCTGTATACACTCCCCTATTCCTATTATGCCATTATGCTTCCGCGGAAGCCGAGAATGTTTCTGAGTGTTCTCAGAGGGTCTGCTGGGGTAATAATGGTTGGGTAAGATTGAGGAATACCGGACCTGCGGACTGACTTTGCCTATTTGCCTCAACCTTCGGAATTCATGATTTTCCCCAGTTTTTAATATCTCTCAATGGTGAATCTCGGACCGGTTGATCTAAATCTATTTATTACAATTTTGTCAGGGGGGGAGACCCCCCTGCCCCCCCAACCCCCTCCTCCACCCCAATCACCCGCCCCACATTCTCGCGCAATAATGTTACGAGTGGTCGGGTATTCTTCAATCTTCCCTAATCATTAGGCTAATGGTTGTAAAGCACATAGAGCAAGCTTTTTGAGCGTGGATAGGCGCTATAAAAATGCAATCATTATTATTATTATTATTATTATCATCGACATCATTATTAGGCTATTATTATTTAGTAAGTTACTGAACTGAGCCTCTATGTTAGGGTAAAACTCCCTGAAATTGAAACCTCAGGCTCAGGGTCCTCAGTCTAGATCTAGATGTCTACTTACCTCGGCTATATAATGCTATATTATTATAATATTGCTGGCCAGACTTCGATAATAATGAGTTTGTTATGTCATCTCCTTGCCAAAATTAATATCGAGACTTGAAACAAACTATGACATGAATCATGTGTGTATCTATTCTGTGGGCCACTGTGATTCAAACACGTCTACCTTCAACCACTCTGCGTCAACGTTCGACTTTTTTACTTCATCAACATAACCAGAGACACTAAAATATACAACACGCATGTAACATAACAGGAAGAAAGAAAATGTAAAAACGAAACTAAAAGTAGACCTGGCTCGATAACACGATCCAGTTTGAATGCCGTAAAACTAAATACTCGATTTTATTTTTCTGAAACATGTTACAGTTAACCCAAAATACATTAATTGTTACTCAATACTTTCACAATAGTTAAATTGACACAATATCGGAGTTTGTAGTCAGATTTACGCCCTTTATCCTATGCTCGATAGCAACCGGATTTTAAAGAAGGCGCTTTGTGATTGGCTGATTCCCTGCTTGTTTCGAATTTTGAAACGATTGTAAACAAGTTAGTCAGGAGAGTGGAGAGTCTACACAGTTGTGTGCAAGCTGAAGTTATAAACATAGGCCTAAGACTAGGCTAGAGATAGATTTAGAGATTTAGATTACTGTTAGCTTTCAAATTTATCAAATAGTAATGTAGATCTATTTGTGCATTCTTCAGGTGAAAACTGTGCTTGTAACTGAACATTCAGGTAAGTTTAATAATTTGGAAATCTATTTCAAAGTTCAGTGTTCTTTCTGACGAGCTGAAATCAGATGACCCAGCAGGCCCACTAGGCCGGCTACGCCCAGGCCCAGGTCTAGAGAGTAGCCTATAGGCTAGATCTAGAATCTAGATCTAGATAATCTTCTAGTCCTACTGAAAACAACTAGAAATCTGGATCTAGACTAGATCTAGGAGTAGGTCTAGATCTAGATTCTAGATTAGTTTGTTCGGGAGGACTTCCGTAACGAGCGACCACTATGAATGAGACAGAGCAGAATTGAGGGCTAGGGGTAGGGGTTGGGTTAGGGTTAGGGTTAGGCCTCTTCTTTATTGTGTTTGATGGGGTGGTCGCTCGTTACGGAAGTCCTTCCGTTTGTTCGAACATGAGCGTCTTCTCTCTCTCTTTCTCTCTCTCTCTCTCTCTCTCTCTTTCTCTCTCTCCCCCTCTCCCTCTCTCTCTTTCCCCCTCTCTCTCTCTCTCTCTCTCTCTCTCTCTCTCTCTCTCTCTCTCTCTCTCCTCTCTCTCTTTTCGTAATCATCAATGGCCATCAATATCAGTATCATGACTAGGACCATCATAATATTCATCATATTCTAGATCTAGATCGTCTATGTATTGGATGTAGGCCTATCTAGAATCTAGATTCTCTAGATCTAGAATGTAGTCCTCCTTCCTTATATATCAGTAGGTCTGATGATGCAGCATGAGTCACCCGCTGAGCATGATCTAATCTTTCTAGATCTAGTGTCACATGGGGAATGGAAAGATTCTCCAAGCCTGCAAAGGTCATCACTCACAATTGACTTTGTGGTGATGACTCCAACTCGGTAAGATTGAACTGTTGACCTTTTCATAAATCGAAGACTCACTTCAAGGTACGTCACTAGTCAGCATCAGATCATTCAAGAAAACATAGTGGTTGCTATTAAATGTTCTCTTTTTTATTTCTGCAGAATTGCCAAAAATGTCTGTCAACCATGATGCCGGTGGCTCTGGTGCCCCCATGAGAAAAGCTCGGAGATCTTGGTTTGACAATCCACCCACCCCTGAGCTCGCTCTCCCTCACAATGGCATGGAAACCAAACCTCCTCGGACGAAACGCCGCAGTTTGGACAGTGTTGAGACTCTTACTCTCACACACTTCACCAGTCCACCGAAGATCTCGTTTGGCAAGATCCTGGTTGGGAAGAGCAAACTGAGAACACTTCTGATCCGCAACCCTCACGACTATGATCAGGAAGTAGTTGTGGAGCGGTTCCCCTTCAAGAAGAACTTCAAGATTGAACATTCAAGGTGAGCCAACCACTCTTCTTGATAAGCAAACTGTTATAATTAACCCAGCTCTGATTTCAATTTATAGGGAAAAAAAGTAAATTGAATACTGTAGTATTTTACAGTGAAAGGAGGGAAAGCAGACTTTTAAACATGATTATATTAATAGTCTACTTAACCTTATATCTGTTTTATAAAACCAAGGAAAGGTATTCTGAATGTTGAAATATGTAAAAACTGAATGAAAATTTTAAAAAATTTTAAGTGATTTAAATCACTGATTTTTATTTAAAAAATCAAGTTGATTTAAATTTAAAAAATCAACTGATTTAAATCAACCCAACACTGATTATAACATAATAGTCTGTTTACTATATATATATATATTTGTTCTTTGCATTGAATGGTGGATATCGTTCCCTATCAAGGTTGTTGATGGCCTCTCAGTTGTGAAGCATTAAAAGTGCCATCAACTTAGAGTTCATTTCCAAACATCTCTTTAATGAGCCTATTTATTTATCCCTAAGGTTGTCACATTTTCTTGAAATTTTATAACCCTCTTATTTTTGTCATTACGAATGCTCGATTTTTATTTGTTTCTCTCAGGTTTGTAGTGGGAGCTGAGGATGTGTTTGAGCTGGAGATTACCTGGAGTCCAGAGGAGGATGGAGGTTGTCGTGAGATGATCCAGTTTTCGGTCAATGGTATTTTCAGGCTCCAAGCTTTTGTGCTGGGAACTGTGGAGAAGCCGAAAGCTCCTCGGAAAGTGGTAGGTTACTTTGAGTACTTTGAGAAAAAGACTGTTGGTTATGAAAGTATTCTGTGTTTTTTTGTTCTTCTATTCTGGTAAATAAGTTTGATGTTCTTTTCATAATTGCCAAATCATAGGAGAGGGGAATGCATCGACAAATTTTTAGAGGGTTACATATTACATGTTTTTTGGAGTCTATCCTTTGATTTATTGGTTGTAGTCTGTTTCTGGTCTCCAAAAATGTTCTTTTTTCTCTCGTGTTCTGAGCCCATTCTTATCCAAATGATGCTATCTGGTTAGTAGAAAAAGGTGAACTTAATTTAAAATGACTTTCGTCTGGTTTTACATGCAATTCATTTTCGTATGTGTGTGAGATTTAACAATTTTGTAATTTTTAATTTTTAAAAAAAAATTTTTTTTTTTTGGGGGGGGGGGGGTTAGTTGGTTCCTGTTTTCTACATTGAAGATAGCTTAATCATAATCAGCAATCATGTTTGATTTTCTAAATACACCAGCTTGTTAGAATTAGTAACTTTTGCTCTAAAGGTAATGCTTTTGAACATGTTTTCCACAGAGGCGCTATCCCATGGGTCCAAGAGTGAAGCAGCCTGGCACTGTGGTGCAGACATCTGCCCTGACTCATATCAAGTCAAGCTACAGTCCACGGAGAAGCCAGGAGGCTCGAGATCTCATGGCCGAGCTTGGTAGCAGGGGACAGCGGGGAGAGAATAAGGAGAACAGTGAGATCCTCAAGTCACAAGAGTCCAAATATTTGACTGTTGCCAAGGAGAACTGCAATAACCCTGAGCCAGCTGGTCCTACTGTCTTTGCTGAAACCCGAGCGGATCCTTGTGCTGCAGAAGTTTTTGCTCCTCGGCCTTCACATGAAGGGGAGGAAGCATCAAAATCCCCTTCCCCGTTGGAATCGACGGCAATTTTTGCCAAACCAGATGAAGCATCCAAGCACAGACGGCAATGGAGGAAGATCTCAGATATCACATCACCTGTCCTTAACACTATGAGCCCCATCCCACTCAATGAGGGAAATGAAAATGGCATCACGGTGGATTCCTATTTTCAGGCCAATGAAGCAAGTGCTGAGAAAGCCAGGGAGAAGCATAAGGGGCAGGCTGAAGCTGGAGAAAAGAAAGATAATGCTGCACTGAACGCAGCGGCTGTCAGTAGAAATGAATATCTGAAGGAAACGTTTGTGGTACCCCTCCTGCCAGCTGGCAAAGTTGCAGACACAACCAGCAGTATCAGGAATGATCAGTCTCGAAGAGAGGATGGCAAAACATTCTGCACGGAGGACATAACACATAAGTCAACTTCTCAGCAAAGTAAAACAAGAGTTCTGACGCCTAAGAAAGGCAAGGATGTTGCTCATCTTATGAGATCCAATTCTGTGGACCTGCCTTTGTCTGATGCTAAAAAAGTCAACCCGGCTAGTGGTGGGACCAAGTCTAGAACGTCAGCAGATCCTAAAGAACTGGAAATGATGAAGAGAATTGCGTGGAACTCTCCAAATACCTCTGAGAATCAGAACAGTACCAAAACAAGCCCTGCCTCGCCGAATACTATGCTGAATGAGTCATTGTCATTGATTTCTCAGATGAAGGTAGGATGTGTGAGATCCTCAGGTGGAGTCATCTCCCCTCCAGAGGGTAACAGCATGAATTCCAGCATCATCTCCCAGGGTATGGGTATGGTGAGCCCAAACTCCTTCATGGAGGACATGAAAGCCATGGCTCACGATCAAAGCGGGTCGGGGACTCGTAACGAACCTCCCAGCCCCTCCGCGACTCTCAATAATTCCATTCCTCATAGGGCAGTGGTCAGCCATTTGCAGAATGTTCGGGTGTCTCTCACATATTCTCCGAAGACTGCCCCCTCAGGAAGTAGTTCTGGAACTCCGAAGAAGCGTCCCTCTGAGAAGTTTGGCACGAAACGTCGCTCCATCTCCTCACAGTTCAGGAAAGAGGAGGTGCAGATGACTACTGGAGTTGTGAAGAAAAACCAGAGACGGCTTTCTGGCCAGAAAGAAGAGTGGAAGAGAAAGGGGCCTTGTGCACAACGTGGATCTGCCAGCACAGCACAGGAGGTCAAGCGGAACAAGTCTGTTGGAAAGGTCGGATGCCAGCAGGTGAAGGTCAAAACACAGAGCACTACAAGTGCAAGAGAATCATCAGCCAAGAGGCAGGAATCTGATATCAAGAAGAAGAATCTGAAAAAGAAATCTCCTACTGTAGCTAAACGGGAGGTTGCAGAAAAGCTGACCACCAATAAAGTTGTGAAACTGCAAGGCTCTCCATTTGAAAGTAATGTTACCGAGAGAAAAAAGAAAAAGGGTACTCCGAGCTCGAAACCCGAAGTCCAGGAAGATAAGTTGGTTTGTCCATCAGTTGAGAAACACAATGGTGAGACAGATGAACAGGTGACTCCAGTGAAGGAAGGTAGCGCTGTGGATTCTGGTACCATCGTCAAAGGCAGATCATTTGATGTCTCACATGAAAGAAGTGGAAGCTTTTTTGAAAACCTTCTCCCTGATGATGATGGAGTTGATAAAAATGAAAGCAATGGTGGAAAGAACAGTTCTCTGTCAAGAAGGGGCAATCTCTTCCCTGACTTGAATTTGGCTGATACAGTCACTGTCTCTCAAAATGAGATATCATTAGCTGAAGATTTCTGTCGTGAAATAGCCTGCAGCACTGAGGCAACTCTAGATGCTGGTTCTCTGAAGACCTCGGAGCAAGGGACGATGCGAGCAGATGTTGCTGGGACCATAACGATGGCAGCAGAACAGAGTTCTTCCTATGTCATCACGCCTCGTAAGTCTCAACTGGACAGGGTTGTCAATGCTGCTGAGCGGTCGTTGTCTCCACAAAGATTTTGTCCAGTTTCACCAAGTGCGTTGCCGACAAGTCCAGGCATGGCATCGGAATTTTCTCGCCGTGGGACAATGACAGTTACAAAATCACGGCCCTCGGATGCCTTACTAGCGGCTTTGAACAACAGGAAAAGACAAATGCTTTTGTCATCAAGGCAAGACAGCCCAGGTACTCTCCCAGGAGATGACACAGAGACTACTGAGAACATTCGTATTCATGTGGAGGAACACTATGAGGAGATTGACGGACAGATGTATGTGGTGGTGAAGGAGACCACGGACGTGGTCAAGTCAATGACAGAGACATACATTGAGGCAGTCCCTGCGAGCCCTCAGCAGTTCAACACTCCACCACAGCTTCCCACTAGCCCCAACCCAGACTTATCACGCAGGTCAACCCACATCATACGAAGCCCAAAAGTCATTGATGTTGCAGCCATGAACAAAAGAAAACTGAAATTTTGCACGTCTGTTGAGACTTCTGCCACTTCTGATGGAATGGCGGGAGTCTGTCCGGAGATGGGGAAGACACTGAGTGTGCCAGTCATTCCTCAACCTGGGGGTATTATGCCTGAAAGAATGGAAACTCCAACAGTATCCAGTTCTACCCTTGTAACTGAGGCGTCTGGAAATGAGCAGAATACAGTGGAAATGCTGTCTGACGAGCTAGGAAAATCAAATGACCTTCAGAAGACAGAGGAGGTACAACAGCATCAATTTGAGATGGTGAAAACTTCAATGACTGAGGCATCAGCTCCTCCAATCACATCAGTTTGTCTGATGTCCAACAAGATTGTGGATTATGAGGATATCTCGGAAGAAGACAGCGTGGGAAACGTGACGAAGGACTCGCTTGATTCTAGTAGAATTTCTACATTTTCTTCTGACTCTCTCCAGGTGCAGCGAAAAGAGTATGTTGCATCGTCCCTGCATCAAGAAATAACCGTTGTGCCTTTGAGTGAGTCTCCACTTGAATCACAAGCTGTGAGACAATTTGCCTGTCCTGAAAAGATTTCGGATGAAACTAATAGTGTCCAAACTTCCTCTTCTGCTGTAGCCCAGAAAGAAACTTCTGAGACACAGGATCCTTGTGTAGATCATAGGGAGATGTTTATCACAGAGAGAAGAGTTTGCTTTGTGCCAACCGTACTAGCTCAACGACGACCCAAGAAAGTCACAGAGAAGAAAATGTTGAGGCGCTCCATATCAGCTGATGGACTGATGCCAAGAAATACTGCATTTGATATCCCTGTTGCTGATGAAGAAAGAGAAGAAACTCACTCTGACCCAGTACATGCAACTGTTCCCCCCGACTCCTTGGACAATGCCAAGTCTGACACTGCTTGCAGCAATCCGAAAAGGGCCTTGTTTGTCAAACCCACCACACGGGCTAAGAAACCTCTGTTGTCAAGGTCGTCTCAGGGTCAGCTGCCCACTTCTAAAATGCCTGGTGGTCAAGCCAGCACTCTCAAGGTCAGAAGCCGTAGCCTGAGCAGCTTGACTGGACCATCGGATGAGAAAGTTCAGAAAGCTGCTGTAGCCGACTCGAGCATCAATCGCAAGCCAGTCAGACCATCTAAGACTGTCAAGCCTGGTGAGCGTTTTTGTTTTTTGTGCTTATCTGTTCAAAAACAGTCTCTTCTTATAGAAGCAGGTAGTTGGGGATTAATCTAACGCCATATATATCTGAATATCTGCTCTTTCTACTTCTATTCAGTACCACTATTATAACTACTTCTGCTCAGGCTAATTTTGTAATGAAATTACATCAACATGCTACTTTTCTTACTCTTGAGCCTACAACCCAGAAAAAAAGTTGTAGAAAAGTGTTACTCCCCATTGACACTACTTACAACATTTAGGAGATGGGCTGCTTTGATTTTGCCAGTTAGGACCTACCCTAGCTGATAGGAATACAACGCTGCAACAGAAAGAAGGAGATAGTACGAAATAAGTTCTCCCCACAAGGGAATTGAACTGGTGTCTTCTGTGTGCAATGGTGAAGCGCTTAATCAGTGCTTCACCACACAGTTCCAACCCTGGCAAGTAAATGAATGTTCCCATTGTGTAGATTACTGCATGTCACCTGTCAGCCTGGCTGTGTTTGTCCCTTTGTGCCCCACACCTCTGCCTCAACAAGCCTTCATCTTCCCCAGTTTCTGCTTTGATGCGTTATTTCATGAAGTTGTAAAGTTACTACTGCTGAATTTTACATTCTCAGTCTATGATATATAGCAGGTCTTTCTTTATTTTTCTTTGCCGCTATTTTATTCTGCTAGTGCATACAAAAAATGCTTCTACAGTTGGGCATACAAAGGTGACTTCAGTTCTAAGCTGCCTAGCGTTGTGTTTCTGAGGAGTGTCAAACTACATTGTAACTAAATTGCTCAGGGGGCAAAACTCAAATTACACTAAAGGTTGTGGGTCAGACTGGATGAACACATTGAGCAGTGGAAAAACTAAAACTTACTGGATGAACACATCAATGGGAAGTGGAAGAACTAAAACTTTTTTTGAAAAGTTATATGAATTAAAACTGACAAAAGTTAAAATAATAACATTATTATTATATCAAGGCATGCCAATTGTCACTCTTCTTATAAGCCGCTTTGGAACAGCTGGATGTTTTTGCCATCTTTACCTGGCAGCAAGTTAATTTATATCTGGGATAAAGTTCTTTATTGTGAAAATTATCAGGATAGACTACCTAAAGTTCTCTTGCAGGATGGATAAAATATATATAAGTGTTTGCCGGTCCGGATTTGGCCCTTAGGCCTTGAGTTTGATACCTGTACTTTTGACAGACTGAGATTAGTCACTAATCCATTTGTTTCTCTGTCTCTTACCCTGTGTACAGCACCAAGTGGCTCAGTCAAGAAGAAAGGTCCCAAAGGAGTTGCTCAGTCGAGACTTATCCTGCTGAAAAAAGCCAAATCTGGTAAGTTATCTCAGCGTCTTTATTTTTGTATAATTGTATATATGCTTGATTACCCATTACGTGATGACACAAATGTCATTTTAAAAGGATGCCTCGCACTATAAGGGACAAAGGGTCTGTTTTTTTGTATGACCAGAGCCTCTATCATCAGATTATCATAAAACAGGGTTGGACAGAAAGAGTAAGCACCGAGAAAATTAAAAAGATACTGTTTCCTCTTGAGAACACCTCTTTGATATATATTTTTTTTTATCCCAAGCCTCTTCAGGGTTGATATATTTGTAAATTTTGTGGCAAAGTTTGCCATTTTTTATTAGGTACTTCTGGTTCCTTTTTTGCCCTGGATTTTAGTTCACTAACGGAAACAATTAACACTTGAATGGACATAAAGGTCTTGAACATTTTGTTCTCAAAAGAAAAATAGAAGTCAAAAGAGGCAGACTTAGACCAAAAATAAACTATTTAATGACCTTGAACAGGTAAGTGACAACAAAAGACCCCCGACAGTATCAAATTTTTTTAGAGCTTTCAAGCAGAGAAATGAATGGCAAACCATAATCATCAAATATCTGTTTCAGATCTGGCATTTAAAGAAGAAAGGTAATGCTCGTATAGGAAAAAAAACAACTGACGCCCGATCTTTTCCACTGCCGAGCACTGAGTGACATCAGAACAAACCTTCAGCCTCTGAGACCAGATTTTTATTTATTTCCATTTTCCTCACCAGGCACCCCAAGACATCCGATGCCGTTTGCTGCTCGCAACATGTACTACGATGAGCGATGGATGGAAAAACAGGAGCGAGGTTTTGTGCAGTGGCTCAACTTTGTCCTGACACCCCCTGACGAGTACCTGGCTGTCACAAGCAAACCAAAAGGTAATGGGACAGGAGATTAGAGCCACTGTGAGAGCATCTCTTGGACCACAATTACCCAGGGTGTTTTAGGGTCTGCTGGGGTAATAGTAGTTATAAAGCACAAAGAGGATGCTGTAGAGCATGGACATAGGCCTTGTGCTATGTAAATGCAATTATTAATTTCTATCAAGCTTTAAAATATTGCTGTTTGCTGTGTGGATTATTTTCTAACGAGACCAAATGTTTTTATCTCGAGTACCAAAAAGGAGTGAGTATAAATTATAATGGTGCCTTTTATTATTGCTTTTACTAAAGCTAAATAGCGGATGAAAAACAGAAAAAAATGGGCTGCTGAAAATGCAGTGGCCTATTTACTAGTCTTAAAATGTGTGTGTGCGCCTTGAGAAAGGTACAAAAAGTCGCTTCAGACCGTTTCAAGCTACAGGCTGATAATGAGACAAAAATCACATTTTTGACCAAAATGTGTTTCCAGAAAAAAATTATAGATCCTCCATTTTTTTTTTACAATGTGCTCAAAGTGTTTTCTTTGATTTGACTTCTAAATAATTTATTTTGAGGATAGGGTTTAATAAAAATAATAATGGAAACTGCTTTTAAAAGGTGTTAAAGTGGGTGGTTGGCGGGTGCTCTGATGTGGTTTGCTTCTTCTTTCCTATCAAACATCTATCGTCCTTATCTCCCCTTCTTCTTTTTTATGTTTGTTACTCTCTTGTAACAGCTCTAATCTTCTGGGGCTCATATGACCTTATAATGCAGTTGCGAGCGCCGTAAAACCTCTACTAAAACTAAACTAAAGGTGTTAAAAATCTATTCTTGAAGCACGTTTTCTCTTCCCTGCTATGTTTTTCCATTGATGATGTTGAAGTAAACTAAATGTCAAATTGGACATGAATTTTCCATGAATAAATACAATTAAAAAATCGTGGGGGTTTTTTTTAAAGTTTGTATTTGTTCTCATGTTTGTTAAACTTAAAAGCTCATTTTCTCAAAATTCTATCTTTATACCCAACCTCGCAAAATGTGCAATATCTCAAAAACTACTTGTGATATAATCTAAAAAATTCAAATTCAAAGACCACTGTGTTAAGCATTGAATTTCCTGTAAGGTACAACCCTTAACTCGAAATGGTCAAAATCCGACTTTTGGTACCTTTCTTTAGGCACCCACACATACATCTCCTTTTTGCATAACTCTGCTGAAGGCCTTCAGCATAATAATCTGGTGGCATGAAAAGAAAAGTGTATTAAAGAGACATTTCTGAGCTGCAGTTTCTGGCTGTTTTATTTGTTTCTAAGTACTTCAGTGAGGCTCATGAGATAGCAGACCTTTTGTGGAGTAAAACTGCTTGGGTTTTTAATATAAGAGTATGTCAATTTTACTCTTCTAGCAGGTGCTCGGACAGCGCCACTGATTACACCCTATTTCAAACAGTTCCTGATGTTGCTATTTTTTCTGCACTGAATAACTGTCATTGCGTCAATGTTGTTCTCTCTCCTACAAAGTGCTCTTCTGTATTTTTCAGTGGACGCTCGTGCTCTCTCTCTGGACACTCGCAATGTGGCTCCAAGGCTGGCTCCCACTAAAGAGATCCTGTCCTTCCGAGCATACGCAGCTCGCAGGCGTCTGAACCGGCTGCGGAGAGCTGCATGCGAGTTGTACCAGTCGCAGAAGGTCGTCGAGATCATTCGCCGAGTGGAGGTAGAGGTAGAGAGTCGCAGGATTACAGTGCGCAAGGAGAAGATGGTGCATGCTGACCTCGGTAAGGGAGAATTTGTTGTTATGGTGAAAATAAGTGTATAGTCTATAAGTATACAAAAGAATGCCTTTATTTTTAATCTAACTATTGCTTCATTATGCATCTAAGAACCACTGCTCTTAACAGTGAAGAACCATTTAAAGAATGCCTTCTATTTTCCTCTGTCACAGACACAAATCAAATGGACATGGCTTTTACGAGTTAGAGCCAGAAAGGCTTGTTATGTTATCATTAAGACAAAAGTTCTTTACTCTATTTCTCCTGAATGAAAAGAAGTAGTTCGCACTAAGAGTAGAGAATGAAGAAGTTGACATGAAGCAAGTGCCATTTTGCTTCGTGGTTGCAAGTTAGTCCTTGACTTCTCACTCAAGTATTGCACATTATTATTTGAGTATTTAGAGAACGTTTTACTTTCTTATTTTCTTAGAAAAATTTTTTTGGAAAAATATTAATATTAATTTATTTTCCTGACCCATAGAAATAAATTAGACGAGGGGAAAAAAGCTAGTTTACTGAAATTCTATTTTTTGTTTCTCCCTGAAGGAATCAAGCAAAAGATGCTGGATCTTCTACTTCAGTACAGCTCCTTGTGGCTTCGTGTGGGACTCGAGGTAAGAGTTGGAGAGAAAGACTTTTATCAACAGTGCCAGAATCATCTCTTCTAGTAGAGTGAATTTAATCCCCTTCGGGTTTTGTAGCAATCATAAAATGTGTTTAGAGGAAAAATTTATTGAATTAATTAAATGTTTTTTTTTTTCTAAAAGCTGAAATGAAAGTACTGGTCTTATTTTTAAGATTCTTTTTATTTTGTTTTAGTATGGGACCAGTTAGTTAGGGTGTGCTTCTATGGTATCTTTCACCCCTTCCACCCCCTATCTTATATCTATTCAATGTCTTACCTTAATGGTCATACTAAATATTGTAATCAACTGTTACCGTGCTTTATGTAAATTTGGAAATCAGTGTGTCAACTTCACTTTTAAGGTGAGTTTGGAATGTGCTCCTTTATATTAAAAAAAGCCATATACATCATGTTTTTTGTCTCACAATATTTTTGGCTTTATTTGCACATGCAGACAGTGTTTGGAGAAATTCTAATGCTCCAGTCCAATCAAGATGTCGTGGGTCTGTCCAGATTTATTGTTACCCGTCTGTTGAGCTGCCCAGACATAGCTGCAGAGTATTCGCATCCAACAGTTCCACATCTGTATAGAGATGGTAAGTGTGGAGAATTTGACTATCAAAACCCCTTTTGATCACTGTAGTCAAGAGCAGAAGGAGTGAAGGAAAGAAAAGACCGCCTTGTTTGTCAATGCATGTTCATTTGTTGTAAACGAGTTTTTAATTTGGGTGTGCTGGTAGTTCACTTGGTTTAATGCTGGTCTTCTATGCTAGTGAGCCTGTCTCTGATCTCTTTTTCCATCAGTCTTTCTTTCTTCACACCCTTTCTCCTTCACAGCATTCTCATTATTGTGATGTCTCTTTGGTTTTCAAAACTCACCACTGATGTGGCGAGGCAGAATCAGAGGTGCATGTTAAATCTTTGGTCATGCCTCTAAAATGATTTAACTAAGTAGAACAAAAATGAGCATTAGAACTTGTAATGTACCGTATTATTTGATTATCATTCATGACTCAGAAGTTGAGATTATGGGCAGTTATTTTGATGTTACACTATAATTTCTAAATCCAATGTTTGTCCTGGCATTGCAGCTTTCCTTGTGCTAGGATTCATCCATCTCCTTGGTGTCGCATATTTATAAATCAGCTCTTTTGACTAGATGTAGTCTTGTTACAAGCAAAATTGTCCACTTCCTTTTCACATACCTATAGGCATGGTTGTCTGTTTATCGATGGGCAAATCTTTGCACCTAAAGACGATATACACTGGGGATTTGGTGGCCATGGGAATGAAGGATTATGCAGCACCAATATGGGATAGTGATGAGTACTGATACTGTTTGCTGAAGAGGTGTGAATTTCTGTTCTTTATGGTTCAAAGTTCAGGACACATTGCTGTGCTTACCTTCTGTTCTTTAGGTTTTCAAACATTTATTACGGAATTGCAGATATAAGTTAATTTGTGAACATTTGTACGCTACAATTGAGAAAAAATTATGTTTTTGGGAACAGGCTTTGCAGCAGCGGTGTCCAGACACATGGTGAAAAAGTTTCTCCTGATGGTGTACTTCATGGACACAGCAAAGACTGACAGACTCATCGATCACGACCCGTGTCTATTCTGCAAGGATGCTGAGATCAAGGTTAGTTGCTTGGTTTTTATATTTTATACTAGCAATGACAGTTTGGTGACTGTTCTTTTGTAGTGAATGATTAACATTCATCGAGTATATAGATTTTTTGGGGGGTGTGTGTTTTTTTACATCTAAATCATCCCCATCTTATTTCTTTTACTGAACTTTGTGGAATTTTTCTTCCCACCAGCGGGTGGTCGGCGAGTGCTCTGATAGGATTTGCTCCTTCTTTCTTACCAAACATCTGTCGTCCTTATCTCTCCTCCTCCATTTTTGTGTTTGTTACTCTCTTGAAACACCTCTAATCTTCGGCACTTATATGACCTTATTGTGTTGCAAGTGCCGTAAACCTCTTACTAAAACTAAAACTCCCCACCATCTTTTGTTACAGTCTAGCAAAGAGATTCTGGTCCAGTTCTCTCGAGAGGTGCTCAGTGGGGAAGGGGACATAACCCGACACCTGGCCTACATGGGGTACACGGTCAGCCAAGTCCAGCAGCCCATCGATGAGTTTGACTACGCAGTGGCTTGTCTCAGCAAGGACCTCAAGGATGGACTGCGCCTTGGGTTAGGGAATGTTTCAGAATTTACCATCTTCTTTTTCTGTTTCCTATCTTTTTTCCATCAGCTTGTCTGTTTTTTCCTTAGTTTTTGTCAGTCCATTACCCCCCTCCTCTCTCTCTCTCTCTCTCTCTCTCTCTCTCTCTCTCTCTCTCTCTCTCTCTCTCTCTCCTTGGGTGGTTGGCGGGTGCTCTGATGTGGTGTGCTCCTTCTTTCCTATAAAAAATCTATCAACTCTATCTCCCCTCTTTCTTTTTTATGTTCGTTACTCTTGTAACACCTCTAATCTTCGGCACTTATATGACCTTATTGTGTTGCAAGTGTCGTAAACCTCCTACTAAAACTAAACTCTCTCTCTCCCTCCCTCCCACCCTGTCCTTTTCTCCTTTCCACTTTCCCCTTTTTTTTCTGCCCTCCTCCTCTTTCTTCCTCTTTCAATCTGTGGCTGAAAGCACAGATCTCTGTTAGCTATTACCAAACTTCTCACACATACACCCATCCTCTTCAACCTCTCACTCTTGTGTTTTGGATTTGGAAACTGGCAAAAATCCACGGTTCAGCATATTTTTTCCTTGATTCTAAAGCCATATAGGTGTTAATTGGTAAATCATTGAAGGATAGGAGCTTTTCTTTATTTGCTGTTGGTCATAGACAAACTAAAAGACAGCTGTATGCATGGGTCAAACAACAGTTGTGAGTCTATTTTTTAAGAAATATATTAAAATAAGCGCCCTTGCAATGCTAAAATCCATCTGTATGAGGCAGGCAAGAAACATAAACAGCTCCTTTAGCTTTGAAGATGGAGCATGCTGTAGATTAAAGATGTTATGAACATCTTCAGAGGCATAATCAGGGATGAGACAATCACCCAGGGCTTGGATGTGCCAAAATTAGAGAATGTGGCGAGGGACAGTCAAGCATGGTGTGTCGACTGCTCTCCGCCTTATATGTACCTGATGGTATATTGAAAGAGTAAAGTAAAAACTGATTGTGAGCTCACTGAACATTTGGTTTCCTTAAGCACGGTTATTTCTTCCTTTTTTCCTTAGCTTTGGCTAGATTGAGCAGGTAAGGTAGTTCCACTGTATACTATTTTAATAGAGATATAAAAAATTGAATGACTTTTGTTTTAAGGGTACTTTATGAAAGGTTTGGCTAGATTGAGCAGGTAAGGTAGTTCCACTTGTATACTATTTTAATAGAGATATAAAAAATTGAATGACTTTTGTTTTAAGGGTACTTTATGAAAGGTAGTCGCCATAAGGAGTGGTCGCCATGACAACTTTTATTTTATCTACGTTTCCTTTTGACCTGTGTCCAGCCGAGTCCTGGAGCTGTTGGCCGGGGACAGCAGCGTGATGGGTAAGCTCCGAGCCCCTGCCATTAGTCGCTTGCAGAAGGTACACAACATGGAGGCTTTCTTTAAGGCTATGGCTAAACGTGGACTGGAATTCAACACTCTGGAAGGTAGATCTGTCTGTTTTAGTCATCGTTTCTTGTCAAAATATGTGTATGTATGACTTAGAAATGGGTCTGGAAGTCACAGAAGGTTAATTTGAGCAAATGGAATATCGTGAAAAATGTTTTTTTGGGGGGGGGGGGGGGGGGGGGGATTTAGATTCGTCAGGATATCGCCTCATCAACCATTTTAATTCATTTGCAAAAAATACTCTGCGCCAATTATTCATCTAAATATGTTTTTGAGAGCTTTTAAAAAAACTCGCTGTTCTTAGCTTAATGTGACCTTATTTGGTTATGTCTTTGTCTTTTGTATGTGTAAATATATAAAAATGTTTCCTACGGTTCTTTCCAAGGAAATAGTTATTGAAAAAGCCTTTAGCCTAATCGGATAAAAAATATCTGTCAAACTAGGTTGTCTCTTGACATTCTTTGACACTAAAAATATCTCAATAATTTATGGCGTAGGTAATTGATCAACTACTGGTAAATAAATTGAGGCCCCCCAAAAAACAGTAAAAAGATGCAAATGCAATGAGTTAAATGGGCTTTTCATGAGCTCAAAATTTTGTTGTTTTTTTCTTTCCACCAGGTGTCGCTGTCACTGCCAGAGACGTCGTGGACGGTCATAGAGAGAAGACTCTAGCCCTTTTGTGGCATCTGATCATTCACTTCCAGGTTAGTTAAACTAAAACGTATGTCAGCGATCTTTTGTCTTTCAAGCCCTGCAAGCCCATGATCAAACGTGGCTCACTGTCGACACTGTTCAATATCCTGCATTTTTTTTTTGGGTGTGGAATGTGTTACTCTATTTTGATTATTTCTTACCATTACTGAAATGTCGGTTATAAATATTAAACTCAATAAATACTTCTTTCAAATTAATTTCTGTTTCTTATCTCTGTATACCTTTTTTATTTAGAATAGGTAAACCAATATAGATGTAGAATACTTTGAAGCACAAAAAAGTGCATCTTTTGCCATATATTATTATCATCACTCCTTTGCGAGCTGATACATTCTCCCTATCACATTTTCGTGTAAATCCACCTACAACTGAATTTGGAAAGAGAAATTCTTTTCCTTTGTGACCATTGTAGGGAGAATTGATGCCAACCTCTGGTCTCATCACACAATTCTAATGTGTGTGTGTGTGCTAGCTTAGTTTGTTACTTTTTGCAAATGATCTTGACCAACTCGCATGGTATCATGGTCAACTTTGAGCTAAGAAGATGGAATTGGCACTGTTATTTACATCCCTGTTGATATGAAGAGTTTTTCTATTGTCTCTGATTTGTCTTCCCAGAATTCTGTGCAGGTGAATGAAGAACATTTGCGAGAGGAGATCAGTCTGCTGGAGAAGTCGCTGCGACTGACGGTGGCTCTGCAGAGTGTCGGAGCCATCCTGGCCCGCGGCTGTGAAGGTCAGTGCTTTCTAAAGTCCGTCATCAGTTCCGCGCAAAAGGGGATTGTCTACAGATAGATTTGTACTTGAACATTGAAGTGATTCTGTTTTTGCATAACATGTCCTTGTATCAATTGTCATAATATATTAATGCAGAGTACAGTTCATCTGTAAAAATTTGACATCAAAGACAGTTGTTATCTTTCTCATCCTTACTGACGTTGTTGACAAATTTATTCTCATATGGCCTTTATTCTCTTTCACCAGAAATCATTGTCGCATTTACTTTTTTTTTGGTGACATCTTGAGGACATTTTTAAAGCTTATTCTGGCATATGATGAATGATAATGATATATAATGGAGTGCATTTTGACTTTATCGGTCACTTTGGGTTGTTTTTTTTCCACTTCCATATGGCCATTTTGTTATTGGTGTGTTTCTCTTTAACTCAAACAAACTGCCGTACTCAAACCAATCACATACTGATGTCTTTGTATAATAGCTAGGCCCTTTGCCATACGAAGTTTGGTCCTGTCTGGGGAAGTTACTCTATCAAGTATTTCTGTCTTTCTGTTTTGGATGTTGCATCAGAAGGCAGGGTCAAAACAGCTTGCCTCCCAAATTATCTAGATTATGTTGATGGGACTGCTGAACATTTACGATAGTTAAAAAATCAATTTT
Organism: Aplysia californica; assembly: GCF_000002075.1. Taxonomy (NCBI): domain Eukaryota; kingdom Metazoa; phylum Mollusca; class Gastropoda; order Aplysiida; family Aplysiidae; genus Aplysia; species Aplysia californica. The sequence goes on from NW_004797366.1 coordinate 77,967, forward strand.
CATGACATGTCTGATGCCTGCTGTTCTCTCTTGTATTTTGTTCCCCAGCCCGCAGAGACTCTGGCGACTCCAATCTTCCCCAAGACAATGAGATGATGAGATTGGTGTTCCAGTGGTGCCGCCTGGTCGCCTTGCACTATGGGGTTAAGGTATGTGAAATCTGCCTGTTACTGAAGGAAAGGATGCATTGCAATAGAAGATTGTATGCAATTTCAAGTCTCGCGTCCAGCCATCATAATGTTCTCAGATGAATAGCTTTATCTGAAAAAGGATTGAAATTAGATCTTTATTGAAAAGTGCTTGGTTAGTTTTTCATTGTGATTTTTGGTTCTTTTAAAAAATTTTACTGTATATTTGTATGCTCATCTGATGTTTCAGGAAAAATACTTATATTGTTTTCACACCGTGAAATGTAATCTTCTTGTATTCCTCTCTTACATATATTGAACACTTTGTTTCCCATGTAGTGCTCTATTGGCACACTAGAAAGTTCAGTTGTTTCCCATGTAGTGCTCTATTGGCACACTAGAAAGTTCAGTTGTTTTTGCTTTTTTTTTCCTTTGTCCTTCAAAATAATGTATGGCGAGGTCCTACACTAAGATGTTGATGTGTGTTTTAAAACAAAATTATCTGTATCGTCTAGTCTCCATCCAGTTAAATGTCTGTGATATCTTTTTACGGACTTAACCGGGTACTTCATGAACCATGGCCCACAAATCGGGTTTAATCTGCATCCAATGTCCTCAGGTGGAAAATTTCACTGTGTCATTCTCGGATGGGCGAGCCCTTTGCTGTCTGCTCCACCATTATCACCCAGCTCTCCTGCCGCTAGAAGAGATCAACTTCCGAACTACTGTCAGTTTCCAGGAAGAGGCGGAGCAGCGATGTGAGGCTGGGGCAGACCCGGACACGAGCGCTGACTGGGGGACTGGAGGGGGGCTGCTGCAAGGGGGTAAGTCTTTTTTTCGTTCTCCTGTATCTTATCGGAGCGGGTAAGGGGTTATTGTTGTACGACTTTTGTATTTCTTTCTTTAGGTAATTTTTTAAAGTTAGTATTTTTTAGGAAATCATTGAGAAACGGGTTGATTTTTCTAAACATGAAATATGTCTTTCTTTGTTGTTTCTGTCTTTGATTTAAATTACGAACAAAAATCATGTCACACTTTTAAATGTCATTCACTCTGAAAGTCACTTTCTTTGTGTCTCGAAAAATCATTTCTCTTATTTCTCTACAGAGGATGACCCTGAAATGTTTGATCAATTGCTGGCAAATGAGAAGGCCAATTTCAAAACACTATATGAAAAGGTGAGTAAATTTGCCTCTATATGCAGAGGCTGAAGAAAGAGAAATTGTGTTGTGGTGCAGTGGAATCAGGCGCTCGCCCGTTTTTGGGCATACAGAGTTATTGGTTGTTGTTGTTGTTGTTGTTAGCGATCCAGTAGCATATGAGCGTTGACTCTTCTTCATGATGCCATTCTGTAATAGCTGCATGTCTGTTCTAATTGTTGTTTTGAGGAGTAGAGACAGTTAGATGTGTGGGGTAGCTTGGGAAGAAAACATCCCCTTAAATCAGTTAGTTTTCTGCAGAACAGATGATGTTCCTCTGTCTCTGGGGAGTAGTCACGTAGTGGGCAGGCAGCATACTGCTTTACTCCAGTTTGGTTGAGATGTTGATTGAGGGGTACATGTTGTGTTCTAAGTTGGAAGATTATGGATTGATCTCACCTCCTCAACTCATTGATTGAATCTTTAACCAGTGGTTTATTCATGTGGCCATACATCATCCTTCCTGTCGTACCTGTGGTCCCATCGTTCATCCAGTCTTCCTTGAGGTTTGACTTGATCATTTTGCAGCAGGTGGTGAAATCAGTAGGAATATCAGGCCGAGGGAGGCTAGCTCCTTTCTTTGCCAGAGCATCAGCTCTTTCATTTCCCGGTATCCCAGTGTGGGTAGGAATCCATTGTAGGACTACTCTGATCTGGTGCCTACTTATCAAATTATGTAGCAAGTGGGTTAGTGTCAAACAAGTAGTTGATGTAGTTTGCTGTGTTGGTGATGGCCTGTTATTCAGCAATGAAATTGGAGCAGAAGGACCCGCTGGAGACCTCTTTTTTTATCCCGTTGGGCAAATTGATCACTGACCATATCCAGCGTTGATTGTTGCCTTAAAGGCGGGTCCATCAGTGTATCAGTGGATCCATGTTGGTGGATAAGAGTCTATTGTTTCAAGGGCAGAATATTTTAGTGCCACAGGATATGTGTTTTTATTGCTCTTGTCCAAAAGTGTTTTCCTAATTTCTGGCTTTGCTATGGTGAGAATGTGGTGGGAGAGTTTAGGGAACTCTTTCCAGAGGTTCTCGTCTTTCAGAGAGGTGATGTTTTTCTTTGAGATTGAGGACAGTGTTTTTATCTTCTCAATCCTAAATTTTCTTTTTTTTTTTTCCTTCTCAAGTGTTCTTTTGATGCCATTGGTTGGCCCTACTTTTTTTTACCCTCCCTCTGCTGTTTCTGTGTATCCATCCTGCTTTTCCCTACCACAGAATGATTGTTATTGTGTGGATGTGTATCTGTTAACTCAAAGAAATAAACAATGAACTGTGTCTGACCCATCTCAGGTGTCAGCCCTCGGAGGTGTCCCCCTCATGCTGAAGTCTGGAGACATGTCCAACACCATCCCAGACGAGAAGGTTGTGTCGACGTACGTGTCGTATCTCTGCGCCCGACTGCTGGACATCCGGCAAGAAGTTCGTGCAGCGAGAGTGCTGCAGATGGCTTGGAGGAGAAAAAGGCTGAGGCGAGCTCTACGGGAGAGGAAGGTATGGGGATTTTGTCTACCTTGGCTTTGCATATTCGCAAACTGTTTTAGGTGGCTTGTTTTCTCAATTATCAGCTCGTGAAAGCCTGGTCAGTGAATAGCTTTTGGGTATTTTTTTAGTCGTCTTAGATGTAGAAAGTTGAAAAAGAGTAGTCCTGATAGTGCCAGAGACCTGATCCTGATAAGTGGGGGAAAAAAATGTGCATAGGTAAAAATGTCGTATACTGCCAGCTATTTTATTGCTCCACTGACAATAATCACAGTAAGTCTTTTTGCCTCATTTGAAGTATGCTGTACCTAGTCTTTGTTCTTATGATGTGAACAAGATGCTGAGACAGGATTATAACTAACTAACATTCTCTTGCTTGAATAAAGTAACCATCATTGTGTAAAATACGTAGCTAGGGTACCAGGGCAAAAGGGACAAATATATGCAGTGTTGCTTTGCTAGTTGTGGTAAAATTGGTTTCTTCAATTTTTCTTGTGAAGTGATAGCTGGTGGTCTCTGTTGCTGTGTCAGTGTAATCAGTCTACTTAGCAAACCATAACTCATTAGTTGGCTCTAATGTACATTTGTCTTCTTTCCTCAGATAAGAATTGAAGCAGCTGTGAAAATACAGCAATGGATTCGTCCACTCTTAGCCCAGAGGTTTGCCCATCAACGTGCACTTGCTGCTGTTCGCTTGCAGTGTGCATGGAGACGTTTCCGTGCCTGTAAGATGTTGGCTCATCTCCGACAAGAGAAACTGGCAAAAGCTGAGCTGGAGAGGAAAGCATCGGCTGCTACTACAATTCAGCGCACATGGCGTGCGTCTATGATTCGCAGGAGAGAAGCTAAAGTCAAGGAGATGGAGAAGAAGAGAGTTATATATGAGATGCAGCAGAAAGCAGCCACAACTGTTCAGAGGCATGTGCGAGGTCTGCAGTGCAGGAGAGAGTTTGTGAGATCAAAACAAGCAGCGGTCTGTGTACAGTCTGCTTGGCGGCGCCATCAGGCAAAGAAGAGTTTGGAAATGTTGAAGAAGGAACGGGTGAACAAGTCAGCAGTCGTGATTCAGAAGTTTATGCGAGGGAGGCTCTGCCGTAAAGGATTCCTTACCTCAAAGCAAGCCGCCGTGACTATTCAGAAACAGTGGAGAATGAAACTAGCACAGAAGTTTTTGGTTTGTCTTCGAACACAGAAAAAGACGATGGCTGCGACTGTCATCCAGAAGCATGTCAGAGGAAGGCTGTGCAGGAGAGAGATAGAGGGACTGCGTGGGTCAGCTCTCATCCTTCAGAAACTGTGGAGAGCAAAGAAAGCCAGGGAGGTAGTAGAGAGTCTACGCGCTGAGCGACAAAAGGAAGCTGCGGTGCTTGTCCAAAGCGTGGTAAGGTGTGCCTCTGACAGAAGAAAGTTTTTGAGGCTGAAGAGGGCTGCTGTGTGTGTGCAGACACAATGGAGATGTGTGTTAGCACAGAGAGAATTTATGAGGCTCAGACTAGAGAGGCAAACTCATGCAGCTGTTGTCATTCAGAAGAATTTCCACAGGTTCAAAGCTAAGAAAGAATTATATGCCTTGAGGTGTGCTGCTGTAGTCATCCAGAAACTTTGGAGGGCACGGCAGGCAAGACTAGAACTGAGAAAGTTACGTGGTCAGCAAAAGGACAGAGCTGCTTTGATACTTCAGAAACATGCGAGAGGGTTTCTGTGTAGGAAAAATCTTCAAAGGTCACAGATGGCAGCCCAAAAGATTCAGGGCTTGTGGCGAGTCTGTCTGGCACGGCGAGAGTTGTTGAGGCTTCGAGATCAGAGGCGGAAGAGTGCCACCATTATTATACAGAAAATGTTTAGAGGCTTACAACAAAGACAAGCTTTTGCCAAGATCAAGGGGTCAGTCATCACGCTTCAGAGTGCCTGGAGAGTGGTCAGGGCTCGCAGGCTGTTCCGGAAATTGAGAGAAGAGAAAGAAAACAAATCTGCACTTTGTATACAAAGCAACTGGAGAATGTTTCAAGCCAGGCACTCCTTCATAAGGCAGAGACAGGCAGCGGTTCTAATGCAGTGTTACTGGAGAGGTTTTCTGACGAGACGTCAGCTGGAGAAGTCACAGGAAGCAGCCATGGTCATTCAGTGCTGGTATCGAGCCTGTGTAGCAGCTCGGCACCAGAGACTTGAGTTCATAGAGAAAAAACATTTGGCTGAGCTTGTACAGAAGATGTGGAGAGGTTATCTGGCCCGCAGGAACTATCAGAGAGAAAGACAAGCTGCAATTGTCATACAAGCACATTTCCGCTGTTTCAGAAGGAGGCTCAAGTTTCTGGCTCTCCGCCTGGCCTCCGTGATCATCCAGAGAGGTTACAGAAATTACCGGTTAGGGAAGCAGACTCGACAGGAGTACATCGCCATAACTCAAGCCGCATGCACGCTACAACGATGGTACAGGAAGTGCTTAGAATTGCGACATGCTCAACAAATTTCTTCTGCCATAAAGATACAGGCTGCCTTTCGAGCCTACAAGACTCGTCAAATGGTTACAACTAAAAGAAATGCTGCATTGGTTATCCAGATGAAATTCAGAGCACACCTGCAGATGAGAGAAGAAAGGAGAAAATTTTTAGAGCAAAAACAAGCAGCTGTAACTATCCAAAGCTGCTTCAGAGGTTATAGGGAACAAGTCATGTATAAAAATATCCTCACATCTGCCATAAGAATTCAAGCTCTTGAGAGGAAAAGGCAAGATAGGAAGAGGTTCTTGGCTTTGAAGCAGGCGGCAGTGATTTTGCAGAGAAGGTACAGAGCAAAAATGCTGGGCCTTGTGTTCCGAGAAGCTTTCCTGTCTATCAGATCTTCAGTCATCATCATACAGAGATTCTATCGAGCTGTAAAGGTTGGGGAACAGCTAAAGGAGTTGCTAGATACACAGCGGGCCGCTGCAATCAAAATACAGTCAACATACCGGGGCTGGAGTCTTCGCCAGGACTATCTGATGTTGCGTGCCGCATGTGTCTGTTGTCAGCGCCGGTATCGAGCTGTCCAACTTGGCAGGTCCGTGAGACAGGAAATGAAGCATCGATGTGTGGCAACCAGAGTGATACAGAGAGAGTGGAGGCGATATCTTTGTGTCAGAGAGGCCAAAAGAGAGCTGGAGGAGAGGAGAGAGGAAGTGAGGAGAGAATCGCAGAGACAGCAGGAGGCTGAGAGATTAGCAGAAGAACAGAGGTTGATGCAAGAAAAAGCAGAAGACGAAAGGAAAGTTTTTGAAATGCAGAGATGTCAAGCAGCAAGAGTTATACAAAAACAGTTTGTTTTGTACCGTCAAAAATTGTGCAGTGAGAGGAGAGAAAAAGCTGCTGTTATGGTACAAAAGTGTTTCAGAGCGTATTTAGTCAGGTGTAAATATCAAGAGACAAGAAACAAACTCTTGTTCTTGCAAAGGCTGATCAGAGGGTTTGCTGTCAGACGAGACTTTGAGAGACAACGATTGGTAGCAGTTCTTATACAGAGATGGTGGAGAGCTACTTTGTTGGCCAAACACTGTAGGCAAGAGTTTGAGTCCAGTAGAGATGCTGCTGTCAGAATACAGACCATGTACAGAATGATCAGGCAGAGACGAGAGTATGCCTTGAGTCTTCAAAGAGTCACTAAAATACAAGCCTGTGTCAGAATGCATGTTGAGCACAAAAGATTTATCCATGTGAAATGTGCGACTATTGCCATACAGAGGAGTTTGAGGAGCTATCTGGCAATGAGGAGAGACCGGCAGCAGTTCTTGGCTGCTAAGCACAGTGCTATTAAGATCCAGTGCGAGATTCGCAAGTGGTTAGCATGTCGCAGACACAAGCAAGAGGCATCAGTCGTGGCCTTGCAGAGCCATTGGAGAATGTGTCAGCAAAGAAAAGAGTTCCAGGATGCTCGTGAGGCAGCCATGACTCTCCGGGCATTATGGGAAAGTAGTCAGGACAACAAGCAACAGCAGGAGCATGCAGCCCGCAGCATACAGCTGCTGTTCCGCAACTATATGAATAAGAAGCTTTGCCTCGAGCACACAGCGGCATGCATCATACAGAGGGCATTTAGAACATTCCATCAAGGCAGACTCCAGGTCAAAGCAGACGCTGCTTCCATAATCCAAAAAGCTTTCAGAAAACATCTTGCCCACAAACGTCAGGTCCAGCATAAATCTGCTGAGGCCATCCAGTTAGCTTTCAGACAGCACCTCATTCAACGACAGGCGATCAAGAATGAGTCGGCTGTTGTGATCCAGAGTCAAGTGAGGCGGTACCTAGCATGCCGTAGATTCCAGGCTATCCTGGGGTCAGTGGTCACCCTCCAGGCTTCAGTAAGGGGCTGGTTGGCCAGGCAGAGAGCCGAAGAGTTACGGAAAGAGCAAAGAGCTCTCGTCTTCCTGCAGGCTCAAGTACGCGGCTACCTCGTCAGGAAAAAAGTGTTGGTGAGTAGAAGAGTGTCTGTTCTTTTGATGCTGAAGAGTTTAAAAAATTATTTTTCAAGGGTACAATTAAGGCTGTTATTTCTTGCATATATCCTGGTAATGAGACTCTGAGTAGCTTCAGAAAGGGAAAAAGTATTATCGACATTTTTTAAAGTACCGGCTAGATAACTGAATCTCATTAGTCATTTCTATCCCTTGTTTTCCATAGAAATGTGCACAATCTGATTGGAATAGAATGTTTAAGTCTCTGATGTGTCACAGATTGTTAGCCCATGTCAATCAACTTGCTATCAAGTATGCACTTTCCTAAAAATGTATGCCATAATAGAAAAATGTTGATGTGTGGAAGGGATGTTAGGCTCTCTATCATAATTTGGTCAACCTGTTCTATACAATTTGATTATTTGATTATGGAAGTCCGTTGTCTTGCTTTCATCTGTGGATTTAGTTGAGACTGCCATTTTTTTAAAAATTATTAACTGATTAGCGTGGAAGAATTTGATTATTGTTTCAATAACTCCTTACACAAATTTTTATATCTGACAGTAATAAGATTTTGGGAGGAATGGAATAATAATATGTTGTATAAAACTGTATTCAGACAATTAAGTTTTGTAAATTCAACCTGTAGTAAATACTCGCTGAAACAAACTGCATATATATTGCTTTGGGTCAATGATGGAAACTGAGTTCAGATATCAATTGGTTATTCTCTAGTGTATAATTCTCTGTCTGTCTAATTTCTGAAGTTCCTAAGTCATGCAGATGAAGTTTTGAATTGTTTTGACTGCTTCTTTTTTCAAAGTGAAATTTGTAGAAGTATGTGTGTCACATCATCGTTATCATACCAAAGAGGCTGGTTCCTACCTCGTGGTTTGAAAGAAAAATGTTCGATGTGTGGCACTCGTGCTTCTGTTCAGGTCCTGCCTCTCTCTTTGCCTGAGCTTCATTGCCAGCTGCCTCAATCTGATCAGAACTCCTCTTTCTTCTCTTGCGTCCAGCCTGTGCTGCAAGCCAGACTCGATGCCATCCAGGAGGAGAGAAAACAGCGGAAAGCATCTACCAAAATTCAGGTATTTCATTCTTTGTCCATTTTGTCATCTCAGCCTCTCTGTCTCTCTGTCTCTGTCTCTGTCTCTCTCTCTCTCTCTCTCTCTCTCTCTCTCTCTCTCTCACACACACACACACACCCACACACACACACAAACACACACACTTCTCCCTGGTCGAAATGGGTACCCTGCTATAGACAGCGGAAGATCTTGTCAGTTTCAGTTTGAGCGCTTTATCGACTTGTTGCAGAGTATGCTTCATCCGTGTTTGCTTGAATCTCGTTGTTGCTTTTGTTTAATTTTGTTTTGTTTTTATGTTACGTCAAGTTCAAAATGACTCTCAGGAAAATAACTCTCAAAATTTCATTTCAGGAAAAGAGTGACGTCACAGATAAAACATGAATGCCACTGTGAACGACGCAATCAAGTATCAATTCAAGCACGTTCGACTGCAGGTTTCAGATTACCAATCAACCCTTTCTGAAAAAGCTTGCGTGTTTTTTTGACTGGGTATGGTTTTATACATTTGCCTCTAAATAGATTTCTAATCAGTCACCCAAAGGAATCGGGAAAATCGCAAAAAGTGAAAGTGAGAGAAAGAAAGAAAAAGAAAAAGAAAGAGAGAGAGATATATATATAGAGAGAGAACTGGAGAGAGAAAGAGATAACGGAGAGAGAGAAAGGGATAGAGGAGAGAGATGGAGAGAGAGAGCGCGAAAGAGAGAAAGAGGGGAGAGAGGAGCGAGAGAGCTGGGGAGAGAGAAAGAGTTACAAAAGAAGGAAAGAGAGATACAGAGAGAGATACAGAGAGAGATACAGAGAGATACAGAGAGAGATACAGAGAGAGAGGGGGGAGAGGGGGGGGGC
>NW_004797366.1:87235-113284 GCF_000002075.1 Aplysia californica
CTCCCTCTTTCTCTCTAAAGGAGTAGGGGGTGAGGGGAGAACATTTAGGATGGGGGTAAAGAAAATGTCAGCACAAGGTCAAAATTAAACACAATCATATTTTGAATTCTCTTGTATTTCATCAAACTTTCCCTGTTGTGCGATCAGGGAAGTCTTCAGTGCTGTGTTGTCCTCGTGGAATGGATATTCTTCGAAGTCATCAGTTCCCAGCACTTTGATCTCTCTGTGGGTGATTAGCGGGTGCTCTGGTGTGGTTTGCTCCTTCTTTCCTATCAAACATCTATCGTCCTTATCTCTCCTTCTTTTTTGTTTATGTTACTCTCTTGTAACACATCTGTTCTTCGGCACTTATATGACCTTATTGTGTTGCAAGTGCTGTAAAACTCTTACTAAACCTAAAAACTAAGATGTCTCTGTTTAAGATTTATGAGGGATTTTAAAATAGATGACATTATGTGGGAGGTGAAAAAAAAAGTTTTTCATCCGTTTTGCAACCAAGAGCTATGAGAAAAAAATCTCTACACAGCTTATTAAATAAATTACAAGCATTTCCTAGGTCACTTGTAAAAATTAGAAGGTAATGTTAATGTTGGTCTGTTGTTTTCAGGCGTTGTGGCGTGGCTACAAAGTACGGCGGAACAGCCGTAGCCGCAGACTCATCCAGGCACGGAAGAGAATCTCAGAGTTGAGTCAAGAAGCCACTGAAGAGAAGACGCTGGGGTCGCGTATGTCGTCTGCCTTGGACTACCTGCTGCGTGACAAAGACGTGGCTTACATCCTTGAAGCCATGATGCACCTAGGTGAGGCGTCCTCCACATAGTTTACCGTTCTCCAGATTTTTTCCAAAATTCCAAGTTTCTTTTCATGTTAACTGAAATTTGATGAAAGATTTTTTTTTTTTTTTTTGTTATTGTTGTTTTTTGTTAGAGGTTACCACTTTGCTTCCAAAGTTCAAATTCCATTGCTTGTTTGTTCCCTTTTTACAGAATAGTGCAGGAAGCAAAGTGCTGTGTTGGAAAAGCAGTCACTTGCTTTGTTGGGCATACTTTTGGTGAATGATATATGAAAGCATTGTCAAAATTGTTGAAGAAAACTACCCATTGTCGAGAAGAAAAGTGGTTGTCTGAGAAAGGTGAAAGGCTTGGACAGTCAGTTTCATTATAATACTGTATTATATTATAGCAAAACCTTAGGAAGGAGAAGTAGGAAGTGGCCTTTTGCCCAAGTGGATGTCATGGACAGGTGGCAGTTAGAGCAGGTTTGACTGTCTGTACATCATGCTGACTCACCTCACATTACAATTCAAAAGTAAATTGTGGTCAGGAGCTTATAGAAGTTTTCAGTGTGGATTGCATGTGGTTAGAGAGTGGCACTTTTTGGTTTTTACCTCTTAACTATCCTACTCTCGTTTCCATCATGTCTGTCTTGCTCTTTTCTGGGGCTTTTTAGTCTTTTTCCTCTGTACTACCCCACTAGACTTTAAGGGTCATCAAAGATAAGTTTCTTCTTCCTGTAGGCTGTGAATATATTCGTGCCTGCTACATGGATTTTCCTACTTGAGCTTAATGTTCTTTGCCTTTCAAGTAATCAAACAGTTTTCTCACGCATTTAATGCTGGGCTGAATTTCTTCAGTTTTAGTTTAGAATTTTGCCTGGACTGCTAGCCTTTACTGCCCGGCCTCTATTTTGAGACTTTTGACGCCAGATCGCCACTTAAGAGGTGTTTTTGGTTCCACGGTTTAGCGTTTTGGGTATTAATTTTGTCAACCCCAAGACCCACATCTGGTCCGGTGCTACAGTTACTTCCTATTTATTTCACCCATTTTTTTTTTTTAATTCTCGGACCAATTACTTTAAGGTATCGGATGGGGGGGGGTACATTCAACCTCATACCCCTGTACTAGTAGGAACATAGGAACAAATGTTTTATTTCTCCTTCAGTGAATAAAAGATTAAGAGATTATGAAATTCAGTGATCTTTGTAAGTTACTGTGACATCTTTTCCCATTAAGGAACAAATTGGTTTCATTAAAAAATGTATAGCAATGTACAAAAGTTTAATAAATGCACAGAAAATTGAGGTAGCCAACCCGGTACCGGTACTGATGCTGAGGGTAATTTGCCATTTACACCAAAAAAAAGAAGTTTCATTGAGATATCTAGATTCTAGATATAATATTTCATATGATCGTCTGTCGTGGCAAGCTGGAAAATAATAATCGGGGGGTGCAAAACAACTGAAAGGGCGGCGCTTCTTCGATACCTTAGAGTACAAATAGTGGGAGCGTTCGTACAAACAAATCCATCAATCTTTGAATGAATTATAGCCTTCTAGATTACACCCTTCGCTGCCTCAAACTGAGCGTAAAATTGTGGAATCCCTGGTGTACTGAAAGGGTTAAAAGAAATGCCTTACTTCTTGACTGACAAGTAGGCCTACCCTTGTACCCAGGTGCTTTGACTTGAGAGACAAGCACATTACTGTAGACTAACAGGCCTCCATAAGTTTGTCTCACTGTGTGTTCCCCCAGAGGTGTCCACCCGCCTGTCCCCCGTGTGCTGTGAGCGCATGATAGAAGTGGACGCCGTGCCGGCCCTCTACCGACTGGCCGCAAGTTGTAACCGCAGCATCCCGCACATGGAGATCATCAAACACACCGTGGATACGCTGCTCAATCTGGCCAAGGTTTGTCTCTTCCTCTATCCTATGGTCTAATTCTGTTACCCGACAAAAGGATTTCACAATTCGCTACTTCTCTCTGACCTCATTCAATAATTAATGTCTCTCCCGTCTTGGTCAATGACCTGAAATGGGTGTGTGTTAATGTCTGTCTATGCTTGGCCCGCAGGATCTTACCCTCTTTTATTCCTGTCTACCTGTCTGTCTTACCTTCCCCCCAGCAATAAGTGACTGGGATATTGGTGTTTTCCTGTTATTTCCATTATTATAACTAGACACTCACAAAGCAACTAAAGCAAAAGACACCTGGGGATTCTTTTTCTAGAAAACAATATCCTCAAAATCCAGACATTTATGTCGTTTTCTTCAAGCAAAAAAGAGGGTGAGAGGAACAGTTATTATTCTCAGCAATTGTTGTCTGTTTGACCTCATATTAGTTTGTGTCTATAAAGTGTCAAAACTTAAGTCATATTCTATGAACTGACAATGGATGCCACTATGAAAGACAAGCCCTCAAATGTCTCGTAATACGGATGAAGGGGAATGCCAATATTTTCTATATTTTTGTAATTATTACAATAAAAACTGCTACTACTTCCACTTCCAAACTCTATTTTTGCACTTGAGTGTTTCAGCTTCTCGCAGCTTCTTGGCGTTTGCCTTAATCAGTTTAGTAACTGATGTCCTTGTGCATTGTCTTTTAGGTTGGAATTTTCCCTCCTTGAGTATTTAATTTGTTTTTTATCCGTAGTATGACAAAACTGTTGCCGTGGTGATGGAACCAGAGGAGAGTATCTCAACAATCATGGAGCTGATGCTGATCTATCGAGAGAAGGGTCCCATCTTCTACAAGTGCTGCATGCTTCTTGGCATTCTGGGACTGGACCCTCGAAGACGACAGGTGACTTATTTTTCTTAGAAGTATTTTAAAAAAACTATTCTTTAGTGGAGATGCACATACTAGTGGATGTGCCTTTGCTGTGGTCTGTTTCCTTTTTTCACTTGGTAACTGCTGAAGCGGTTATCAAAATGACTCCTAATAAATTAAAACAGGACAACATCCTGTGAAACTCATTTGTGATTGACATTTATATAGGAATATGTGAGGCAGCATGGTGAAATCAGGCGCTCGTCAAAATAATGAAAGTGAAGAAACTTGCATTTTTCTGCAGGTTTGGGAATTTTTATCGAATTTTTTTTTTTTTTTTTGGCTCAACACCTTTCATGCCTGTTAAAGAACACATTCCTGTGTGGATTTTAATGAAAATTGTAGATTAAAGACATAAAAGATGTAAATTTTTAGTTTCCACAGACTCTCAGGCTAAAGAAATTTTGAGAGCCATTTTCTCGCTCATTTTACCTCTCATACCAAGCAATTCCTCCTTCAATCGCCAATATCTTGACTTGTATCCAAGATAAATAGATATTTTTTCAATCACAAGCAAGGCAAATGGACAGGCTTTAAGATGATACCAATAACTCAATGTGCCCCAAAATTGACGAGCGCCTGATTCCACCACGTCATGACACACATGGTGTAATGGTTAATCTTTTTACCACTGCTCACACAAGACATGAGTTTGATTCCCAAGTGAGGAAGTTATTTCATGAGAGTCACAGTCTGTCTGTTTGGATGCTGTATCTCAGTTTGCTTGAGGGGCCTTGATGGGCAGGACGGGTGCAGTCAGTCTTCAAAATTATCTTAACAGTGTCTTTGGGGGCATAGAATTTGTACAGCTGTAAATTTCTTTTGTAGGACTTCTTCAATGTCCAGTATGTTCCAAAGATGGTTTGTTTTTTGGTTGAGTTTTTTGGTGGTATGACGAGTTGACCATTTTCATCTTTAATATGTGTGTGAGATGCCAGTATAGTATGTGACCATTATGATGCTGGATTACTAAAAATGGATCTGTTCAGTACATGTAACCTGAATCAAAGAGCTTAGTAGGCCTTCAGTGCTCCCGGAGGATATGTTCTAAGGGCATACGAAATATAACCGGGCTCAATTACCTTACATTTACATGAATAGAAATGCTGCAATATTCTCTCTTTCCCTTACCCTCTCCTCTCTCTCTCCCTTCCCCCTCTCTCTCTCTGTCTCTCCCCTCCCTCTGTTTCTCTCTTTCTCTCTGTCTCCCCCCTCCATCCCCACCCACTCCTTCCACAGGCCTTGTGCTTCTATTCTTGTCTACTTAACACTTTGCCATCACAAGGCTCATATAGTAAAAACCCTTGCCATCAAAGGCAACGGCATTTTGGGGAAAATCCAAAGAAACCGGGTGGTAAACATTGCCGATCGGCGAGATGTGATGACAAAGTGTCAAGGACTTTTGTTTTCTCTCTCTCCTCAACACACTTCTCAGAGTTGGATTTTGTTGGAGTTTTTTTTTTTTTAAGGGTTTACATCTAAAAAGTAACTTAAAACATCTTATATATATATATACCAAACTTTCACATTGTAGAAAGTTTTCTGCCCCACAAAGGGGTCAGTTTAATTAATTACAGTTTTATCCTTTCCTGTTCTTTCTCCTCCCCCCCACGCAGGTAATCCTAAATCAGGCTCACCTCATCGAGCGTCTACAGAGCATTCACTCACTGACGTTGCGAAAACTGAAGGTGAGCCGTACTCACAAGGCAACCCAAGCCAAGATGGCCGCCATGAAGTCTTTCAACTGCACCATGCCAGTAGCCACGCCCACCAAGCGGCGACGAATCCGTCCCCAGTGGGTCCTGGCTAAGGACACGATGCACGAATTTGATGACCCCCTGACCTCGATCAGCTTTGTGATGGACGTTCTGCATATCGGCCCCAAGCTGTGAATATGGGAGGTCTATAATGGACATTGATGGATATTGTGTTATAATATCCCGGGCCATGAAAAAAGGGGTTCATAACTTGATGTGAATACACGCAAGATACTTTGGGTGCCTGGTTGGCAGGTGCTATTGGTGTGGTTCGCTCCTTCTTTCCTATCCAACATCTATCATCTTTATCTCTCCTCCTTCTTTTTTGTGTTTGTTGCTCTCTTGTAACACATCTAATCTTTGGCACTTATGTGACCTTATTGTGTTGTAAGTGCGGAAAAACTCTTACTAAAACTTTTTTTTAAAAGATACTTTTGGGGTCTGTCAGCCCTTGATCCAAGATTGGAGAGAGGTTGGGGGTTGTTCAAGATGATGTTCATTTTTTAAAATGTTTTTTAAGCTGTTGAGTTTTGGTTTTAACATGCTTTTTTGTGGCATTAACTGATTTCTATGTCATTGACTGTATAGTAGTACAGCCTGCGCCTCTTTCTTATGTGGGGTTTTTTTTTTAAGGGGTGGGGGGGGATGAAACAGACTGAGGGACATTCAGTTTTTACTGACTACTTGTTTTGTTGATAGTATCAAACATTGTGAGAGGTCCAGCATGCGATAGGTGGACACTCCTTTGTAGTCTGCTCTCTCCGTTTCTCTTCAGGGTTTCCATTACCTTAATCTGCTTATTGGTGAAATGTGGCCATTTTTATACCGAACATGTAAATTACTACTATTTACCGACACATCACGACCTTGGTGCTTTCTTGTCGTATCTCCACTTTTAATAACATTAAAGTGAAAACAGTCCACAGCAAAGAGAGAGCTTAAGAAGATGTCACATTTTCGCTGTTTAAAAAATATGGAGATACGACAAGAAAGTATCGAGGTCACGCCATATGGAAACTGAAGATGTTTCATTCGTTTTATAACTGAAATTGAAACTTTTAACACTTTGACCATATGACTGGGTATCTGTTAATAGTGTTAGGTTTACATGTGCAATTGGCAGTAGACATCTGGACAGATGGTTAGAGAGATTGAAATGCCAATCTTGAAAGTGTGGTGCTTTTACATTTATGTACATGTAGTTCTCAATGTGCAGTTTTAGTTGTATGAGGCTTTGATAAGTTTTGCATGAGTGTTAACACCACTAATTTACTACTGCCTTTGGATTGGCCATTTTCTTCTCATTTTACGACTCCTGTTATGAGTGACGGTTTTCGATGTATGATTTTTCCGATATGAGAAACATGACCAATGGCACAGCATGCCTCAGACTGCTTTGATGCTTATCTGTTCTCTGTGAATGTCTTTGGCTTTGGGTTTAAGATTTTCCGATCAGAGAGAGAGAATGAGCTGTGGTAGTCTTATTGTGGATGATTGTCCCTGTTTTCTATGCTATCCAGAGCAGCTGTTATTCGGTAACCGCAGTCTTTTTGCAGCATATATATAATGCCATTGTTGGGAGGGTCATTTTTTTTTTTTGCGATATGATCAACACATAATTTCTGTGAATTCTAGTCTCAATTAAGCAGAATAGGACACTGGGTGCATTCGTGGGAAGGGTACTTACTGATACTTCATTTCCTCAAAATTTTTCTTTCTGAGCTAAGGACATTTATTATTTGAAGAGCTTGCCGATAGTATAAAAATAAATGAGTACTCAACATCTACATACCCAAGACTGAATAATCCCTTACTCCAACAGTGAATGACCCATGAAGTGATTTACGATCTATCGTACTATGAAGTCTTAGATTACTAACCGATATTTGAGAATTATTATCATGATATATATATGATATTGTTTTATAGCATAAGTTATAACTAGATATAATAATATAAAACTGCTTTTAAATACGATAAAGAATGTTATTGCTTTAGTACTTCCAACATAGCTTTGGTGTAGGTAATCAGCTTTTCATAACAAACATAGTACTGTATGTGTTTACTTATACTTATACTCACAATAATTTGCTGTAAGCAGGACAATTATATTAAAAGGTGACAGGTTTTGATTTATAGAAAAGAATAGGAAAGGTAAAATTTTTACAATTTGTTGTAGTTTTATTATTTCATATTTTATTTATACTATAGTTGCCGTTCTTGTTGGACCAAAGATGTATACAGAGTCTTATGAACCATTATCTTTAACCTTTGACTTCTTTCATGCTCATTTTTCTTGTACTAGAACCACTGCCAGACCGCAGGGGAATAGTGAACTACGTACAGTCAGGCACAGATAAAACATGAAAGCGGAAAACTCAAAACCACGTGTAGCTCGAACAAATTGACATTCCTTAACTGATAATGATATAATAAATCTCTCATTTTTCATTGACAGTTAACCTGAATTATGGATGCGTTGGACACATTTGTCAGTCCCCGATGTGTTTAAGTCATCCATGCCCTACTATATTATGTCTTTAGTACCTGTAAACTAAACATACCAATAACAATCACAACACTACATCCATCCCCTACCATCTCTTCCCTCCCCCTTCTCCTGATGCTGCCTATTTTCTACATCTCTGCAACTTCACAAGTACACTGCCGCTATATGGGGTGGTTCTGCATTTTCTGGGATGGTTCATTTCTCCTTTTTTATCATAATAATAATAATAGATAGCATTTGTATAGCGCATATCCCCGCTCAACAGCAGGTTCTATGCGCTTTACACTATATTATTACCCCAGCAGACCATAGAACACTCCGAAACATTCTCAGCTTCCTGGGAAGCATACATCATCACTATTGAAAGCATTAATTCTCTAATGTGGTCTACTTCTTGTGTTTCCTGTTTCAGTGTTATTGTTGTTAAGACTGATCTCCCTGATGTCTGTAGTGTGTAAGTGGTTCGCAGATGTTCTGGTGTGGTCTGCTCCTGTCTTCTTCTGTGTTAATTTTGTCTTTTCTTGCTTTGTGGGCAGGTGCTCTTGTGTGGTTTGCTCCATCTTTCCACCAAACATCTTCCATCTATCTGTCCCCTGGGTTTTATGCACCCCGCATAATTTAGCAAAATTTGATCATTTTTTTGCATAATTTCTCATTATTTTCCTTTTTATCATTCTTTGTTAAAATTAACAGAATCGCATAATTTCACATTTTTGGGCTCAGTTTGCATAATTTCACAATTTTTCTTGCATAAAACGACGGGGACAGATCTATCATCCTTGTCTCGCCTCCTTTTCTTTGTGTGCTCTCTCAAGTAACACCTAATCTTCAGCTCTTACTCTTATAGGCCTACTTGACCTAATTGTGTTGCCGGTGCAGTAAAAAAACAAACTTACTCGAACTTGTTTTGCTTTCTTGTGAAAAAAAAAAAAAATAGGACCATTGTGGGGTTGGTTACCTCACTATATCTCCAAGAACTGTCTGTGTGCTGTACTGTATCATTTTGTACATAGTCTTTTCACAACTCCTTGATCACGGGTGGCTGAAGGGTGCCACTGGTAGGTCCTACTTCCTTTCTTTTTAAATTTTGATTCTGTCTGTCCGTCTTACTCTTTTGACGGGTGCTCTGGTGTGGTTGGCTTCTTCTTTCCTATCAAACATCTATCGTCCTTATCTCTCCTCCTTCTTTTTTGTGTATGTTACTCTCTTGTAACGCATCCATTCTTCGGCACTTATATGACCTTATTGTGTTGCAAGTGCCGTAAACTCTTACTAGATTTCTAAAACTAAACGTCTTACTTTTTCCCAGCACTAAATGACCATTGTTGTGCCAAGTGCTTCTCTTTCCTCAAACTGACACCTTGATCAAAGTGCAATGTTTCATTGGATGTAGGCTCATTTTATACGGTGGAACCAGGCACTTGTCAATTTTCAGGCATGTGGAGTTCTTTGTATTATCTGAAAACTTATTCATTTTCCTTGCTTTCAAAGAATAAAATACTCATCTATCTTGAATAGAAGTTGAGGTATTTGCGAAAGAAAGAGGTTGGGTCGCCTGGTTTTGGTAACAATAGCGAGAAAATGGCCACCAAAATTTGGTAAATTTGATAGCTAAAGGAAAATGACATATTTTGTGCCTTTAACCAATGCTTTTCAGTAAAATTCACATAAGGAAGTGTGTATTTATTTGGACATAAATTAGGTTAAGCCAAAAAAACAAAAATTCGATAAAAAATTTCCACACTGGCAGATGAATGCCTGTTTCTCAGATTTCGTTATTTTCAAGCCTGCCTGATTTCACCACGCTGCCTCACATATTGCCTATTTTAGACTCCACTGTCTGGTTTTGTGTTTTGCTTGATATGGGTGCTCTTGTGTGGTTCTTTCCTACCAAACATATTAATATCATCCTTTTAAGTAAGTCTCTCCTCAGTGGGTGGTTGGCGGGTGCTCTGGTACGGTTTGTTGTTCCTTCTTTCCTATCAAACATCTGTCGTCTTTATCTCTCCTCCTCCTTTTTTATGTTTGTTACTCTCTTGTAACACCTCTAATCTTCGACATCTATGTAAAACTCTTACTCTTACTCTTACTAAAACTAAAAATCTATCTTTTTTTGTATTTGTTACTCTCTTGTTACACTTATTATTTTTGGCACTTATATACCCTAATTGTGCTGCCAAGTGCCATCTTCCTTTCTTTTCTTCTGCTTTACAAGAGCATCATCACTACATCAACATGTTTCTCACTTTATGGACTCCGAAAAGTTTGCTAGGAAAACTTCTGTTTCAGTTTCAACGTGCCTTTACTTACTACTCTATGCAAAGACTGAATGGAGACACTCAGACTTTCACTTTTACAGTGGAATGCTATCAAGTTACAATTATTGTTAATAAATACAATGCTGTTTCATAACAAAAACCCTGGCTTGCGTTTATTTTGTCTCATGATGGTGAATTCCCCACCATTTTTATTATACATGCATATATTTAATATATATATATTATATTGCCTACGCCTACGCAACATGATCGGTTGAAGGGACGACCTAACAACAACGACAGGTGATTGAATTATGACGGCTCGCCCACATATGGCCTAAATAAGGTAAGGGAGGGGGGTTTAGCTTATTTAGAAGGTCATCCTGTTTTGTGGCTGATTTTGCGCAAGGGTGACAATAAGACGAAATGTATCAGACAAGGAAGACCGAGTGCCATGTTAAAACAAACGCTGACATGGGTCGCCACCACTAGGAGAACGAGCGACGTTTCTGTCACATGTTCATGTTGGCGTCCATTGTTACTTTGTTACAGACTGGGTAAATAGTGACCACTCTTCTCACTTACGCTTTGCGCATGAGTTCTGGGCGGGGCTTATCATACTTATGGTTTATGAAAGATCACAGGCTTACCTCACCAGCTGCTGAAAATTGGTACCTATTGGTCAACAGTGGGAGGGGCCTACGCAACATGATCAGTCGGAGGGATGACCTAACAACATAGACAGGTGATTGAATTATGACGGCTCGCCCACAACGCCACGGGCCAATGCACAATTTATGACAAAACGTAATGGAGTCACTAAGGTGACCGTCTTAGACAGGTGTTATTGCTTAGTGTGATAGGGGTTGTGTGTTAAAATTGGTGGCCGCGTTGGACAGTTGCCCGTTTTACAGTTAAATTATATAGAAAAAACGCAAGGGGGGAAATGGAAAGTGTCCGTTTGTACAGGTGGCCGTCTTATAGAGGTGGCCGTCAGGGCAGGTTCGACTGTATATTATTTATAATATATATATATATATATATATATATATATATATATATATAAAAAACACACTTTCTTATATACCGTGCTTGCCCTTAGGGCTCTCACTCCATTTTAGTTACAAACTACACAATATTGACACTATACTGATGATACATAGTATGCGATGCAGATGCCCAGCACACTATCATCAACACACAGTCTGAGGTGCATTTTTTTTTTTGCTTGACACTTAACAAAAAAGGTGTCACATAGTTCTGAGTCCTCTACTCGGTACAATCTAAAGGCTATCAGTCTGATTTAATGAGATGAAAGCTTGTCAGTAATGTTAGTATTCTAATACACCTCACCATCCCCAATACAAACTTCTATTCATCTAAGGAGTACTGGTGTAACCCGCCCAGCCACAAGGTTTCAGACCTGTGTCATATATTTCTCTATATATATCAGAGTCAGAGTGTGCAGGTGAAAAACACCCAGTCACTTCCACCAATAAGGCATGAAATATGTCACTGCGGAAAAGGTTACGTTTAGTTATATATGAAAGGGACTCTTATGAGTCCCATCCCCATCCCTGTCATTCTTAGAATGTGATATACCAAGTAAAAGGAAGAAGGGAACACTGACTTTGCAGACATTCTTACAGATTTAATGTCTCTACAATCAGTAGCATGTTCAAAGAATATGAATTTCATATACAACAATCCTGATTGAAAACATGTATCACAACACACATCAAAGTTTTAATTAAAAACTTGGGACTTGGAGAGCAGTTTTGTACACCCAACACTTATGCCTTGAGATCTTGGTTGGTCTACACAAAACAATATTTCCTTGAACTTGAAGTTCTGGATCTGTTTTTGCAAGCTAACGGCCTTTCTACACCAGAGATGGGAACTGTTGTCAGCAAATTAAAAGACTTATAAGAAAACAAAAATCTGTACCAAAGTTTTGATTTTATCCATTTCATTTTGCTGGGATCATGATGAAAGTCAGTGAAAGAAAAGAAAAGTTTGTCTTCACATCCTTTTCACTATAAATTAGACAAGACTGATCTCCAAGACTTCGAATGACCTCTCTTGAAGAAAGAAAAAAATCATGAGAAGAAAACTTTACAATTCTTTCTTCACGGTTGCAAAAAGAAAGAGAAAAATGTCAACCTTTGCCATCTGCAATTATACACAGTCCAAAAACACTGGCTGAAACATCTCAACCATTTAAAATTAAAAATCATGGCCATAGAAGTACAGCTTCCTCAACTCTCAAGTTTAGTTTCTAAAATACATCATGCAGTTCACCGGTCAATTGAGTCGGCCTTAAGTGTGGGGGCTACACCCCCAAAGTCCAAATTCGGCCCAAAATTATGGAATTTTAGTTGTAGGCATTTTTAGCTTCTCAGTCTCTCCTACAACTATTTCATCGTATAAGAACCCCCAAAAACCGTATTCTTTCCCATACCGGGCGTGTTTGTCACCGCCATTTCCTCATAAAGTCAGTATTTTATTTTTCTTTATCGCCCGTTTTCTCAAAACGCGACTTTTCTCTATACTTTTTTAAATAACTCCACCATTTTTCATCCAATCTGCATGAAATTTTCACAGAATGAAGAGAATATGTAATACTAAAAATGTATCTGTTGAATTTTTTATTTCTGGAATAGATTTTTGTTGGTGGAGTCTGGAGTGAGGATTTTCACTGATTTTTTGCAAACTTGAATGCGACCTCAGGAAAAAATAAATTAAAAATTTTTCTAATTCGTTTAGGAAAAAAAAACAACGACAAATTTTTAGACCTAATGTTTGTGAACATGCATGCAAAAAAACAATTAATTCCCATGAACGATAAGTGCGGTATTCATTACGTAAGACATGTCAACAAAATCCAATATGGCCGTTGTATCCATGGAAACGAAACTTTTTCTCAAATTTGATAGCGGATTTTAAGACTCCTTAGTATGCTTGTTATATATGAGTGAAATTTGGTAAAATTCGGTCCAGTAATAAGCGAGATAGCTTTCAGGTGTAGCCCCCCCCCCCCCCCTTAAAGTAAGAAATAACATACCGGTACTCTGTTCATAACTAGCACGAGACAAGATATTAAGTCTGTAATTTTCTGCCCCAAAAGGACAGTCTTTACAGGAGGTTGGCTAAATTTCTTGGCAGTCAATACTGAAACGTCATAAAATTTGAAATTAAATGCTCCATTAAAAGCATTAAAAGTAAAAGCTCAAACTTCAAATGAGTTTCATTCACAAACTGTAGCAGCTTAAGCATATATATGGAAATTTCATTTATCGTGGTATTTTCCCTTCACTCTATGCCCCATTGAGGGCAAATGTAGAGTACCTGCCTCTATCCAACCAAACTTTTGTCATAGCCTATTGCGTGTCTAACCTTTTCCTTAGATGAATACAGTGGAACTCGGATTCAACGAAAGGAGTTGGATTCCCAGATTTTTTTAATTCACTAAAATCAATAAAAACAACTGATTCAACGAAAACATAAATGAGCGGGCTCGGATTCAACGAAGTTGCTCGCACGGTGAACATCCCTAGCTGACGTGGCTTCTCTCATTTTTCTAGTGCAACAAACCTTTTATCTATTCTAGGAAATCATCCATGGCACCTGTTCATGGACCATTATTTACTTCGCCTATATTGTCTTATATGCAACCAGTCAGCAGCTTTCTTTCATACAAATACAAGCATTGTCGGCATGCATACATGTCTTATCATGTCAGGGTTGGAAGGGCGGCCAGCACACGTGTGACTGTGCATGCGTGAGCGAGTCTGAGGGGGGAGTCGGGGCGTTGAACGTCAGTGAATAAAGATAGATCTACAAACGCATTACAGTTTAATTTTTTTTCCCCGGCTATTGATCAATATAATATTACAATGAAAACCTAGTCTTAACATAGATCTACGTAATGAAAGCGCGATGGTCTGTGGAATCAAACGTTGTCGTATGCTAGGCTCTACACAACAACATGACTTGTACGGAAAACAATACGTTATAGATAATAGATAACACAGGTGTGCAATTGAAAGAATCTGCCCTTTCGAACAAATTGTGCTTGGTAGAGTTCAGTGTACTTTCCTGGAATTTTTCAAGCATTTCTTCTGCACAGGATCAAAGAAACGAGAATGCCTCTCATTTGAATCCAGACAACTTTTTTATCGAGAAAGTCGAAAGCGTTATTATACATTACTTGCTCAGTGCCTGTAATTATCTACACAAAAACCCAATGTTTGCTATAATGAACACTTGGATTCACGAACTTGAAGGGCAGACCTGACGACTTCGTTGAATCCGAGTTCCACTGTATCATCACTAAAACTAAAACACTGATACCGACAGCTCACAAAAAGTATCTTATAATCATAACATGACTACATATACACATTATTTTGTTCAAGAAGCTCCCAATCCCATTGTAATGATACTAGTGGCTAATTAAAAAACAAAAAACAAAACAGTGCCAGTGCAGAACACAAAGAGCTCCAATCAATAAGTACCATTAGCATTCAACTCAATCACAGCATAAGGAATTGCAATACATAAGAACGCTTTTCACTTTCTTTATAACAGAAAGAACAAGAGCAGAGCACTGACCGTTCTTAACATTAACAATATATTCCTTTCAACCACATTGTGTCTGTTGCACTTCCTGCAACAAACAACCATAATTGCAAAAAGTGTCAAGACAAAATATGTGCAAGTTGTGTAATAATACATAACAGGTCGAGAGAGGTAAGCTGGAGATGTTGACAGACCTGATTTCTTTCCTGTGTGCATGAGCACATGTGCGTGTGTGTGTGTGTGTGTGTGTGTGTGTGTGTGTGTGTGTGTGCAGGAGGTGAAACCCCACTGGTGATTGATCATTATGCTTGAACATCAATGCTGATATTACATTATAATGTGTGTAATATTTACTTCAGCCATTTTGCCTTTCTTTCTTGTTCCTTCTTTATTCTTCCTACTGGGCTATAGGTTTGTTTTCGAATGACTTATTTGCATCTAATTCATCATTGTACTCTTCTTGCCCATCGGTAAACGAATTAAAAAATCGTCCAACCAGTTCATAATATGACCGCAACTGTACCGATGCCCTTCAACCTAATTAATAACTCCAGTAAGAAAACAGTAACCTATAAGCTCTAAGCCATAACTTACATCAGACTGAAGCTGCACAGATCTCTTAAAGTACAACAAAGATTTATTCAGGCCCAGAAATAAAGCAACAATACTGATGCACAAGGTACAAAATTTGTTGGCACTATGATGACAGTTATGAGAGTATTAAAAAAAAAGTCTGCTGACTACCTCAGAGCCCTTCAGACCCAAATTGGTCCAACCCTGAGGCAAGATGACGGACGAACAAAGGAACGCCCTACAGGTCATGAACAGCTGGCAAGGGAAATACAAGAATAAATTCCACCTAGAAACCTAATGGAATTTTTCAACTGGGCAACAGCACACAAACCATGAAATGATACTGTTGTAGGTTAGTGTACAAAGTAAGTGTAAACATTTTTTACAGCTTTCCTCGACCAGATACATTTTTTTCAGCAGTCTATAGCACTTTAAATGGTTTTAAGTAAAGCACATGAGTAAAAAAGGCTTGAAAATTTTCACTACAGCCAAATCACAAACAAAAGCCTAAATAGCACACAGTTAAGAATTCCTATGCCAGCCAGGACAGAGCCCTGTATTGATGAGATGATTGTCTACAATGACGAGATTGAGAGTTCTGTACAACAACACCATTCAGCCATCTTGGCCCTCTCCTCCTTCCTCCGAAGGTTGAGCCAGCTGTTGAGCCTCTGGTAAACTGCAGGTCAGTCCGTCCTTAGGGCAGCAGGCCATCCTCGGAGATGCAGGGTACGGACAGGCCCTGCTCGGACCTTATAGGAAATATGAAAAGGACACATTTTTACATAAACATATAACATATATATGCTTAGCTTACACAAATAAGGGGTCAGAGAAGTAAAATCGCTTTTAAAAAAAAACTAAAATTCATCTGTACTCCATCTTTTTTTCAACAAGGCCAAGAATAAAAAAAGGCATTGTGCATTATCGTTTTAAAAAATTAGTTTATTAATGTTTATTTCATCTATTTCAAGTAGAGTTCACCACTTGAGTCATTTTCAAAGGAGGAATAATGCTAGAGACTTTCTTTTCCTCTATTTCTATTTGAGACAAATGACACCAAAAGAAAAACGTGTACAAAATTAGGCCGTTCGTTTTAAAAAATAAAGAAATACAGGTTGCCTTTAAAAAAAAGGACCAACAGTGGAAACCATATATAACAGGCCCGGTAATAACAGGGATGTTTAAAATCCCCGTTTTTTTTCGACTCTTTGTCTCTATTAAAAGTTATGGGCAATAACAGGGCCTCATCGGAGCCCAACTGGTTATAGCAGGGACAAAGGCTCGTTAACAATGTGTAAAAAGTAAGAGAGAGAGAGAAAGGACGACCGGTCGGCCTAGATCTAAGCCTAAATACGAAATAATCCAGACTGTTGACAAAAAGCAAGCTCCACAGGCAGAGATTTGTCGTCAGTTCGACATTCCACAAGGGTCTATTCACACCATTATCAAGGATAGAGAGAAGATAGTGGCAGCATACTCCAATGGAATGCTCTGGATCGAAAGGAGATGAGACTACCCGATGCTGATGTGGTTTAAGGAGGCAAGGAGAAAGTTGGTGCCAAAACCCCTGTACGTGTGGCTAGGGAAACAAACCCATGAATAAGTACAGCTAGATTAGTCCACAAATGCTCACTTTCCTTGCATTTCTGATTTAACAGGGATCGGATATAACAGGACTTTTTCACTACTCCCACCATCCCTGTTATATCAGGTTTCCACTGTATTTAAAGTTAAAGGGCAATATCTCACATCAAGAAATGCCGTTGCTTGGTTACAAGAAAAGTTTGGGAACACCTTGTAAGCCAAAAGCTTGCAAATGAATGGTCACCACATTCCTCCTACTTGAAGCCCTTCGAATGTTTTCTCAGGAACATTTTGAAAGTCAACGGTTTATAAATAGGCCATGATTTACTCAAACTAAACTATTCTATTCATGTGTGTCTCTTCAACTCAAACAAGCAAACAAATAGACCTCAACTCTTTAAAAACAATCAATGCATGCAAAAGCATGAAATACAGAAAAAAGCAACAAAAAAGAGGATACTTTACAGCTCGGTTAACCTGCATCATCCCGGTGTTGGCCACCGCTCTCCGCATGATCGTGGCTGCTGCCGTTGTTGTGGGGGTGGGGGGAATGTTGGTAGCATTTCTTCTTGTGACCACGACAGTGAGGAGTGCAACCTTCATCATCAGAATCATCCGAGGACGATGAGGAATCAGACTCCCCAAATACTTTTGGCTTTTCATAAATGCAGCAACCTGAAAGTAGAGATTATAAGAGTAAAAAATTTCAAGGACACACTTTAAAAAAAAAATCACCACATGTGTTGATTAAAGCTTAAAGTGAAACATGGCTTTACCCTATGATATTTTGAGTCTTGCATTACACAGAGGAGATAACAGCCCAGACTGTCTTGCAGAGAGGAACCAATGAAACGAAATTATAGAAATACATTCGTCGGGCATTGTCATTTGTTCCAAGCTATCTGGTGATCAGTTACAAAGAACCTTACAATAAAGCTATTATCATTACAAGAACTTTTGAAGATGGGCTTAAAAGTAATGCCTGCTATGCCATAACTTTTTACTCATTGTTGAATAATGAAAACGGCTACAAGTACAAGTACTTTCTAACCATTGGACCACCATCACAGAAAATGTCCATTCTTCAGGACATTCACTCTCAAAATTGCATGTGTCACAAAGCACAGTTGAGTACCTCTGTCAGAGTTAAAATGCCAACCTCCAAAGAGCTTTTTTTAAAACAACTTTAGTGACGTCTTTCATTTACATGCTCATGTCTACCTGATGATAGGTCTGAGGTGGCCTGAGGACTGATGGGCATCAGACTTGTAAAGGGCTTCTAAGAAAAGGAATTAGAAGCCAAAATGACTGATCCTGTGTATTCAGACTAGATGTAAAATGCCAGATAAATTGTCTGTTGGAGTCAAATTGGGGTTTTTTAAAGTAAAAAATACAATAAACAATGAGGCAATAACTGACATAGGCATGAGACTCACATTTAGATTTCTTTTTCCCCATGAACTCGTTGTCCACTGTGTCTGTTGACCATTTCACTTTGTGATCATTTTTAGGTTTTTGCAGCCTCAGATGTAATACAGGAGGGCTCTGGGGAAGAAAAGAGGGACCATGCTTTACTTTCATTAGCCATCAAGACACAAAAACATTTCACAAGATCAAACCATTCCAGTCAAGAGTAAAAAGAATTAAATAGAGGAGTCCCTTTCAACTGAACATGAATAATCCCAATTTTTTCTTTTACTTGCATTAGGCTAGGGCAACCTAAAAAAACCCCGAAAACCCAGAGGTCCCGGTGCTTCTAGTTTACAGACACAACTGTATTATATTATAAGACCTACGACAAAATAAAAAATAACAGCCAATGAGAGTTGCCATGCATTGTGGGAGTTTTCAAGATGGACAAACCTTCAAGCCATGAGTCACATGCATTGTATTAATCCAAGTTGATTTACTACGGTACCAGCTGTTTCACTCCATGTCATATGAACAGGGAAGTTTACTATTTATTTAACATGGGTCTCCTAAAATAGGGGGAAAAAACTACTTCACATACACTGACTGGCATGTCTTAATGGAGAGCTGAACATCATCTGAGAAGTTTGATCAAAAGTATTGATAACCATAAAGCAAGGATATTATGGCTTCGCTCTCCTATTATCTTTCAAATTTTTTCTCGCTTGTTTTGAGGTATCAGGTATCCTTGCCAGAATAATACAACAGAAATTAATTTCCACTCTCACTCCGACGGCAGATTTTTAAATACTCTAAGACTAAAATGAAAGAAAATAATCGATTGTGTCCTCATAAGAAAACTTTGTTCTACAGATGACTAAACTGTTTGAACCATCCAGCAGAAAAACTTGCCCAATCTCACTGATACCTTTAAATTTATGACATGCAAAGGCAAAAGATTTCCGATAAACTTTTAGAAAGGTTTGTCTGTTTGTTTGTTGAGGAAAGAGAAGCACATGATAGGTACAATAACAAGCATTTAAGGCTGAGAAAAAGCAAGAAAGAAAGACTGAAACAGCATTACACTGGAAAGAAGAGAAAGAACAGGACTAACAGTGGCACCCCCAAACAACCTCCATATCAATCAGCAAGGAATGGACTGAAGTTTCTTTACCACAGAAAAAGAAATTTTACTAATTCACTATGGGCATTTAAATAAAGAAGCCATTGACCACTTCAGGCAGAAGTTCCGGAAAAAAACCCACCGCAATCAGAAGCAAGTTAAATTTAAGTTTCAACAGAGGATAAAAATTGAACTGGGAGGTAGTTTTTTTTAGACGAAACGTACACATTTTACAAAACAAATATCCCCTCCCCCCACCCCTAAATCATACCAAACTCACTCCTGACCCCAAGATCAGCTTCCTCTTTCATTACATGCTTGTATAAAAAATAAATCATGAATAAATATAATATACATTCTTTTGATGGGCCTATGATATGGCTTTGGGCTGAAAAAAAATTATTTAAAAAAAAGACTGAGTTACAACTGTAAACAGTATAGGCCCTTATACCTTATGTAAAATTGGTTCTCAAAAGTTATGAGCATTCGCATCAAATACAAAATTAAAATAATATTTCAAAAGGACTTAAAGGAAGGGGGAATTTTTCGGCCTACTTTACACATTCATTTTAATGTTTTTGTTGATATTATAGGCCCCAAGAGCATGCTTTAGTAACACAATGCAAGGAAAGTGAATCTACCCCTGTCGCACAACCTTTGGTTTATGGTCAATTGACTCCGCGAAAAGCTAATTTTAATTCAAATTCAGTCACACAGGCCCTCCACATTATAAGCATGTGACAGCGCATGGTATAGTAGGGTGCCTTTCATGACATCACTGGCTGTGCTTTCTTTCAAGATCATTCTCTTTTCTCTATCAACTCTTTCATTGCTTCTATGAGACTGCTCAGCAGAGGATCTTAGCTGACAATGTTGAAGAAAAAGAACAATGCAGCTCAAATTGCAGTTACTGAAAGACAAAAGAAAAGTAGGCGAAGAAAAAAAGTCAAAAAATTGAATTTGCTGCAAGCATGGTATTCTTAACTCTACACGACACTCTTAACAATCATCGCTAATTGAACAACACTCTCTAAACTGAAAACTCAGCTAAACCAAAGAAAATCTGAGATAATCTGGTTTTGGCCTGAACGATAACAATGGAGTGTGGGTTTTGGCTCTACCAATGATTACTTTCTAGTTCTAAACGATTACTTTTCGACATATGCCAATATGATGTTTGATGCGTGGGAACAGATATCAAACCTTGCAAAACATCAAATTGTGGTTAAATTCAGGGGGGCATCCCCCCCCCCACTCCCTTTTCATATTTTTATTTGATCAGGGAGGGGCAAAATCCCCTCTTGTTAAAAACAAGTGAAATATTACTGCTCATTTTGTACTGAAAAATAGCAACGCATCTCTCGCTCTCTTTCGGATAAAACATCAATACCGAATATTTAAGTCAGTGTCGATATCCAGTATTATAGGGGCCAAAACCGGAGAAAGCCCAACATCTGGCGGTCCTGCAGATTTAAAACAATGTCCACTGTACCTGGTGGAATTGGAATTAAAATACAACGCTACTTAAATGTCTTGAAATGGAGAGAAGAGGGCTGTTGGCACATCCGGCCGCACGCAAAATCCGGCCACCCCATGGGAACACTACTTTCCGTACCTTGTAAGAGGTTCCCTGCATGACTAATCCGAGTCGTGCTGCGAAAATATTTGTTTTCTAAAAAAAATATTTGCTGCTTCCGGTTTCCGGTCCGCTTTTCCAGCAAATACCTCTTGGCGACCCTTTTGTTGCAAGTAAGTTATATCCAGTCCATCCTTTAGCTAAGATTGCCCATCTGATACAAGTTCAAGGTGAGTCCTTAA
The DNA here is from genome assembly GCF_000002075.1 of Aplysia californica. Taxonomy (NCBI): domain Eukaryota; kingdom Metazoa; phylum Mollusca; class Gastropoda; order Aplysiida; family Aplysiidae; genus Aplysia; species Aplysia californica. The sequence goes on from NW_004797366.1 coordinate 108,460, forward strand.
TAGGTCTGGGAACACCCCGAGAACCATTATTTTCCGACTATTGTGCTAAATTTGGAGTATTTTCATGTCAAACGTGTCTCAAGTGGGGTGGCAATTTGAATTGTGAGTTTAGAAAATTACACACTACGGCCGGATTCGCTGAGTGGGGGGGGGCGAAGTTGAGCCGAATCTCCAACAGGCGGCCAGATTTTCCGATTCGAGTACCACTAGATCTAGATCTAGTGGTGGTCGGCTAATGTTCAAAGAGGCCTAGAAAAACTAGATCTCTACATCTTGATCTATGCCGAGTTGCCTTTCCTGAAACAGTGTAGCTTAATCAACCTCTGGTTGTCGGAAGTTCTGATAGCCGCATGGGCAGCGTGTTTGCGCCTGAAGTCATACAATTATTTTTATGAGTATGGGAACGAACCCCGGTCCCGGAAGTTTTTTTGTTTTCTTTTGTTGTTTTTTTCCCCCCTCTTCTTCTCCTCCTCCCTAATGACTAACAATTGTTCCCCACAATTATAATTTAGCGAATAATCATGCACATTCTGGTTTTGTCCCCAAGAGAAGCTTTTACCAACAAAGTATAGTAACAACAGAATAGGCCTACTTTTCCTTTTACCAGTTTAGGCCTGGTTAAAGTTCAATAGTATAGGGATTTTCCTTGGTCTGTAAGTTGAATCATTTTTTACTTTTTTATTTTAACCTAGAGAGGCCAAATTTCAGCTCCACAATTGCAAATTTTCTTCAGCTTCAGTGGCCCTCTTGTGGCCCCCAGACCCCTGCCAATTATTATTAATATGTGCCCTGGTTGGGGGTCCAGGGCCAAGATGATTCCGAATATGAAATCAGTTTTAACATACGGTAATTCTTTTTAAAATTTTGAGTCCTGAGTTTAATTCTGTGCGGCGGCAAATTTCAAAATGAATCTTCGTCACAGCACGTCTCCCTCAAATCTGAACGTAATTGCACGGAAAATATCAAGCCACGCGACAGAGTCTCCCAATCATCGTTCAATCGTCCAAATTTTGTACAATCTTGTGGTTACACTTACACCTAACTTTAGATTCTATCGAATTATCCCTAGATCGTCCAGTTTTTGTACAATGTATCGTTATGTGTGTAACCAGGACTTTATCCAATCTATCGTCCAGTTTTCTTTCGATCGAGGAGATTCCTCGTCTTAAAGCCACCATGTCTCTTTGTGACGACAGCGATTTGCCTGTAGATAAATATCTACTCTACTCTCTATACAGTGGAACTCGGATTCAACGAGATCGTTGGGCCTGACCTAAAATCTCATTGAATCCGAGTGTTCGTTTTATAGCAAACACGAAGTTTTGTGTAGAGAATTACATGCACTGCTGAGCTAATGGATAAAGAGAAGTCACAAGTAGTGCCTGAAATGCCTGCATATTATGAGCTGTGTAAAAAAAAAGACAGATTCGTTCAAATACACAAGCCTGTGTCATCTCGATTGTTTACCAAGAAAAAGTTGAGTTGCTGTGTAGAGCCGACGGCAACTTTTGATTCCATAGACCAACACACAATTCATTACTTAGATCTACGTCAACACTAACTTATTATTGTAATGATCAGTTGCCGGGGGGAAAAAGACTGACGCATATGCGACGTTCAACACCCGAACCGCTAGTGCCACCCCCCCCCCCCCCCCCCGACACACACACACAGCCACATGTGTGCAGGCCGCCCATCCGACCCCGACACACCCTAACGAGCCATCTTTAATTGCTTCTGGTGACCTCTTGACAAATAAACATTTATTAGAAGCGTTATAACTTTGCAGGCCGGCCTCAAATTCATCATGAGATATAAACTCTGCTCCTACACAAAATGCCATTTTGCCCGAAGTGATCCCGGTCTCTACGTACCCAGCCTGAGCTGGAGTCACGAGTCACAGGAAGTCGGAAGTGATGTCATGCTGGACAAGAATCAGAGTCCGAATAACATTTTTTCATATTCGGACTCGAGTCTGAATGGATCTAGATCTAGTCACTTCGTAATACAATCACGCTCCTTGTTTAGTCTGTTCAACCGAAGTCACCCCAAAAATCGATGCATGAAACACACGGTCGCTGCAGTTGAAACCTCGATAGTATTGTAGTCTTTTATCCCACAAGATTATGCTTTCAAAAGAATTGTTGATTCAAATTTTGGCCTCCTTGACCGTGCTACACAGCCAGTTTGCGGTACCTAAACACAGAGACTTAGCTTGAAAAGTACAACTAGAAGAGTGATCTAATTTATAACCTTTCTTCACCTTTACTTTACTTCCAGAAAGAATCCGACAGAAGCTGACTGAAGGCTAAGTTAAATTGGAACCATACTTTCATTTCTCTATTCCTACCTCTTCATAGATCTAGAATCTAGATCCTAAGATCTCTTTATCTAAGAAGCACATACACATGATACACATGTGTGTCAAACGGAGTGTTACCTCTTGTTCTTCACTCTTGTCGACAACAACTGTCTCAGTCGCAGTTCCTGAATCAACCGGTTGGGTTGAAGTTCCCGGTTGAGCCTCAGCCATTTGGTTTCTAAAAACTCAGCTCAAAAAGTAAACAATATAATAAAGAAACTCACAGACCGGTTTAAAGGTATAAAAATCTACTCTGCCTGACTGTCTTACAAGTACATGAAGTTCAGCTCCAAGAGACGGAAATGAGCAACCATGAAGTCATGAGAAGTAACTAAAGAAAACGATCTTGGCTTTGAAAGTTCGGTAAATCCTGTCAATAATAATGCTTAAATTGGGAGTAGTGTCCCTTAGACTCTTTTTATTATTATTATTTTTTGTTTTTTTACTTTACCTGCTTTGTGGCGATGGAGTTTTATGAAACAACCTGTCATTTTCAGGGGGAAAAAAGAAGGAACAACTGAAAATTACATTATTCAATGATTTTTCTGTTTGTTTTTTAACCTAGATAACTAGATATTCTGAAGATGACTAGGCTTAACTAGGCTACCCTAACTTTGAGAGACGTATCGACAGCATATCATGACACAGGCAACACAAAACTGCACGTTGGCCTACCAATACACTGTGGGACTGGCAATATGTATAATACTCGTCTTTAGTTGTCTTTATTTTTATTTTCTTCGTGACCCGATCTTGGGGTGGTTCTGGGTGAACCCAATAAGTTTATAGAAAGCTCCTAATTGTACCAGCACATGGATTCTTCTTCTTCTTCTTCTTCTTCTTCTTCTTCTTCTTCTTCTTCTTCTTCTTCTTCTTCTTCTTCTTCTTCTTCTTCTTCTCCTTCTCCTCCTCCTCCTCCTCCTCCTCCTCCTCCTCCTCCTCCTCCTCCTCCTCCTCCTCCTTCTTCTTCTTCTTCTTCTTCGACAACTCCATCGCCACATTTATAATTGTCTGCTTACATAGAGAGGTAGAGTTTAAAAGACGGAGAGAAGAAGACAGAATGCAGGGAAAACATTCGTATGGCCCTAGGCCTTCTTCAATCGACATCCTTCAAATTTTGAATTAAAAGGACTAAAGGGGGGGGGGGGTCCGTTGCCGGAGGTGGGAATTTTGTCATTCATTATTATTATCTTTTTTTGCGCACGCGAATGCTGTGCACAACACCCCTAATTCCCCAAAGGAGAATGAGAAGAAGAAGAATAACAACAACGACGGGACAAAAAAGAGGCCAAGATGTAGCCCAAAACATACAAATTGGAGAAAAGCAGGGTGTTTGCCGTGCATTGACTTTGAGAGAAAAGGGGAAATAATCACGATGTAGGGAACCTGGGACACACACGAAATAAAGTAGGAATAACTGTAGTAATCTCCCTTATATCTGTGTTGCGCCAGGAATAGCACGGCCTTTGGTCCAGTTCGCTGATGACGTCAGAGCAAAGCGCGACCTTACAACACAGACCGACACATGGGGGAATGTGCAAGCCGCGTTTCTCCAGTGAGTGACAAACAAACGCTCAGCATCATGTGCACCGACCGTGTCAAGTTGTAAAAAACATACCCAGGGGTGCCGAAAAGGTATGTCTTTCACATGAAGGTAAAGATTTATTTGTTTGTTTCCTCGATTTTGAAAGAATTTGACCACACCTACTCGAAGAGGCGTGACCCACTTCTAATCCGTAGTGCATTATAGGCCTAACGTAGAGTATTCAGTAATGAGATTTTTGTCGTGTTACTGCAGTTGGGTGCAAGACTCGCCACAAGACGCCGTTTAGTTCCTGGATCGCGAGCCGTGGAGTGTTTTCCTTCCTTTATCTTGTGAATTGTGAGTTAAATCAGTAGGCACTCGGAATCTAGGTACTTTAATGCTCTGAGACAAAATGTTTATGTAAGTTGTTAGTTACAGTGAAAAGATCATAATAATATGACGTGAAATATTAGCTAAATAGAAATTAGCTACTTGTGCGATGGTCATTAGGCCTTAAGCCCTTATGTATTTATGTAGGGCTGTGTAAGAAGTGTGTAATTTAAAGTTGAGTCGTTAGTTATTAGATTTAGATCTAGATCTAGAATCTAGTAATTGTTTGAGGAGTATAGATCTAGACTAGATTAGATCTTGTGATTGTGCAATAAAAAGTGTGTGGGGAAAAAGATCAGATAATATTTGATTTCTGGTTCGACTTGAAATAGAATGTACCTCTAGATTAGATCTAGAATCTATATCTATAAATTCTATATCAACGTTAACAGCATAATATTTATAATAGGCTAATAATTTTACAACTAAATGATGTGTTTCAGTTCTGTATTGTTAATGTTATTCTAAGGGTTTGGGGGGGTCCAATTGAGTCATGACAGTACAAAATGGTACCTTCACCTGTTTCGAAAATAAATAAAATAAGGGGG
>NW_004797366.1:113528-117116 GCF_000002075.1 Aplysia californica
AGCGCTTGCAACTGCATAAGATCATATACACACACACACACACACACACACACACACATTCGAATAATAATAATAATAATAATAATAATAATAATAATAAGATCACCAACACATACACGCGTACACAAAAAGAAACTGTTGCTTTTGCAGGTGCATCCATAAGCATATCATATCCTAATAAATTACATTCATAATTCATTCTTATGAAATTTATGACTTCTCTGAACAAAATTTGAACAAAACCGCGTAGAATATATTTTGCCGAGCGTTGATATGCGCTGTGCAAATGCAATTACTATTATCACTAAAAAGTTGTGTTTCCATAATATTGTTACTCTGTCTTTCAAAGAACGATGGTAGAAAGTTTGCAGATCGCACACCTGCTCTTATCATTGTTATTATTACCGCTCTGGGTCCGATGTTACTTGTACATTGGGAACCGTTTGTTTCGCCAAAACTGTGGCAGCAGCATGGTTTGATTTGCTAATTTTGTACATTGTTTGGGGGTTTTTTACTTTTATTTTATTTGCACAATGTAGGGAACATTTAATTTTTTTTAATGAATTTTGAAAGATAGTTACATATTGCATGGGTCACAAAATGCATTGAATTTTCAATTTGTTCATGTTGAGAAAAAAAATTCTTGAAACAGTTCTAAACAAATTAATAAAGAAAACATGGGGGGGGGGATACTTTTTATTGGAGAGGTTGGGTTTTTTTTATTGACGGGCAAACGACACAAGAGAAGAATTTATATAGGAGAAAATTCAGCATTTTCAATGAAAAAGTAAATAAGTGGATGTAATTTGCGAAAGTACTCACAAGTTTACAAAATACATTTCAATAATAATTGAAAGTGTGTCATGAATTGTATTTTTGATTATTGTTACATTGTAAAGAGGATGTCTTAAAATTGCAAATGGCTCGGTCACGATTTCCTTACCAATTAGCACTCAAAGGGTACGTTAAAATTAGATAAAGAAAAGTGCCAAAATGTAACTTATGTTTCCATAAAAATGAAAGTGGTTGTCGGTTGTAGGGTTTGGACATGAGAGTCACACTGTTTTTTCCACAGGGTACTTAAGATACTTCCATAGTCTAGTAATCGCCACAAAACTTGAATGAAAATCATTTATAGTATGGTATAGTAGTATATAGTACCAGTATTTCATTGTATAATTGTGAAAGTTCTGTATCTGATAATTTTTTTCATTCAAATTTTCGAGATCATAAAAAGCCAATAAAAGTTGGACTAAACTCTATATAATAAGCTTAATGTTGGTGAGATAAAAATTTGGTTTTGTTTTAAACATTTCTAGGCTGACTTTCTGAGAATGGCTCATCTGTACTTAAACGGAAAAATTCCATTTTAGATTCATTTTGATATTGCTTATGCTTTCGTTACATCTTTTCATAGACATGCGCTCCCCGTAATGTTCTTTGGAGACTTTTTAAAATATGTTATGTCATGTTGTTCGTGTTTGTGTGGGGGGAGGGGTTATTGAATTATTCATTGTAATAGAGGCAAGTATGAAATTATAGTTTCTGAATGTACTGCAGTTTGTCCTCACAATGATTTTTAATGATCTACTTGTGTTTTGCTTTATCCTCACCACAGGCCGTGGATTACCCTTCACAAACAATGACTTGGATTAACGCAGTGGATTAATGTGTCAACGAAAATCTACACAGTATAACTGGACTTCAGGAGGAAGTAAATTCAGAGGTGTGCTGCCTACTGTGTTTTGTGTTGTTAGTGTGTAAATGTGTTCTGGGACATGCCTCCATGTTGTGCGCTGCCAGTGCATTGTGGGCCTTCTCTATATGAAAGTTACAACAAGGACCCGAACTTGAACCTTTGGCCCAATCCAGCGTCTCGTCCTTCACCCACTGCTTTGTTCAGCTACAGCAACTGCCGACGAGACCTGCTTGGTCCCACCACTTCGAAGCATCCGACATGAGTCCACTAACACAAACCCAAGATTCCTGCAGCTTTAATCGTCTTCAGTCGCAGCAGTCTTTTTCGTCATCATCATTTTCACCATTGCTGTCATCATCATCTTCAGCGTGTTGTCGTTCACCCAGGTTGGATTACCTTGAACCCCCTACCAAAATCAACCCCTTGATGCCCTGTGAATATAATGTGTTCATGTGCAGGTTTGAGCCACTCAGTGATACCTGCGCGAGTACGGCCGGCCTCAACACGCTGCTTTACGCGTCTGCTGCTCCTCAGTCTCTGCGTCCTGCTGGCCCAGAGCCCCAGACCTGCCCGATCGGTGCCAGTCACAGCGTTCTTTCCTTTTGGTACGGCTACCGGAGATAACATGACGGAGCGATCCGACGATGGGAGCTCAGGGAAGATCAACCTTACCGTTGACTTTCCCTTTTTTGGCAGTCGAAACGACAAGATTTTTGTGAGTACTACATGCATTTCATTTTCACCCCACCTTCTCTCCACAGTTTTTGCCTTTATGTTTATAGTTACCTGTCAAAATGTCACCTCTATGTAGTTTTGTAAAAAGGGAAACTCCAAGCTGTTAACTGTCATTTTCAGCTCAGGTGAATGGGCAAAAAAGTTTTAAATTGCAGCTTTAATATACTTCTGAGTAAGGTAATTTAAATTACGTATATTGTATTTATTTCCACTGTGTCCATTTGACTAAATGCGGTGCAGTACTACAACATAGTCTTTTTAAACAGAGATAAGCACATGACAAATGTAATTTCAAATTTGTACTGCTCTGAGATTTGCGCCTGTTGGGCATCATGCGGCATAACATTTACTCTGAAAATTTCAGTTTATCTCAGCACATCTGTGTCAGAGTAAAGAAAACATTATGCTTGGCTTAGCTCCTTGAGTGTGAGTTGGGGTGGGATTACTCTGGCATTAGAACCACACGGTTTATTATTTTTTACTCACCAACCCCGTGGTAATATTGCGCCGTGTCCTGGTATACTCGGAAGGTGCAACAACTCGCTCTTTATTTAGACGCGAAGAGGTTAGCGGGAAGGACAATACCGGTATGTGTGGACTTTTTGCAATTTTTTTCTTTCTGAGTGAAAATGCCGAGAAGATAGGGCTCAGCACCGGATAATGGGATGTGTTTAGCCCGGCTGGAGGCGAGAGAAGCTAGAGATAAACCAACGCCTCACACAGACACGCGCGCACAGACACTGGCTCTGTCCGGCCGCTTCTTGCTTTGCGTTTGGGTTGGTGCAGAAGTTTGGGTGGGAGGAGTGCGCCCCGTGAGTTTGTAACAAATGTTGGCGGACGGATAACGCTTTCCCCAAACACAAAGTCAACTCGTGAGATTGGTGGTGCTGTGCTTTTTTTTTTTTTTTTTTTCCTTGCCCCGAGTCCCCTCTCGCCTCGCAGGGTTCTGATCGCGTTAGCATTGTGCTTTGTCTCGAGCATTGTCAAATGAATTGAACTTGGAGTTGTCGGTGATTCTTTACGATAACGGTCACATAATTTTTTTTTGCAGAAACGGGTCAGGAAAATAACAACGTGAAGAAAAAAATGTAGGGCGAACTAACTGCATTCGAACGCCCATCAGCGACCCTCTCGTTGCAAAAGTTTGCATCCTC
>NW_004797366.1:117216-119949 GCF_000002075.1 Aplysia californica
GGGGGGAGGGGAGGGATATAATGGGGGACGGGGGGAGGGGAGGGATATAATACATGAGACGTGGTGGAGAACTATACTTTTTGCCTCTCTTGGAACAAATCCCAGCTCAAGAGATCGTTTTCTGTAATTTTAGTGAGAGTTTTACGGCACTTGCAACACTATAAGGTCATAAAAGAGGTTTTACAAGAGACTAACAAATATAAAAAGGAGGAGAGATCAGGATGAAAGATGTTTGATAGGAAAGAAGGAGCAAACCACACCAGAGCACCCACCAACCACTCACGATAGTTTACTTATTTCTGTATTATATGTTTATTTCCCAACATGAATCCCCGGTTTCTGGTTTTGGTTTTTGTTTTTTGTTTTTTCTTGATACTTCCAGATTCCGTTTTCATCAAAACTGCAATTTTTCACTAATCTTACAAATTATGGATAAACTGATTTTTTTAAAAATAAGTCCGTCATCTTTTTCGTCAAATTCCTGGGATTTTCGACTGTCATTCTACTCTATCTTTTATGGGTGGATGAATTGTGCTCTGGTGTGGTTTGCTCCTTATTTTTTCTCTCCTTCTTTATTTTGTATGATGCTTTATTGAAATACCTCTAATATTTGGCACTTATATGATCTGATTGTGTCTCAAGTGCCGTAAAACGCTCATTAAAGCAAAGTTTATAGCTTGTGTCCGACGTTTTTGTTGCAACTGCCATAAATTCTAAACTAAAAGGTCTCAAGAACGTGTGTCGCACGTGTATTTTGCAAATGCTGTAAAACTCCAAAAAAACCAATAACTTGTGTCTGCCGTTTGCGTTGCAAATGTCGTAAAACTCTTACTAAAACTAAAACTAAACTAAAGCGTGTATAACCAATATGTGTTGCAAATGCCGCAATACCATCAGTAAAACAAACTCTGCAACCTGTGTCTGGCATTTGTGTTGTTAGTGCCGTAAACCCTTCCCTAAAACGAAAACTATAACTTGTGTCTAATTAAACTTTGTCTTGCAAGTGCCGTAAAACTCTCACTACAACACACTCAACAACTTGATGTGTCCCCAGCTGTTTATGTACGACGCCCTCAAGCAAGTGGTCCTCGACATGCTGCTGGCCGGGGGGTCCTTCCTCTTCATCTTCCTCTTCATGGTGTTCCAGACAGGCTCTGTGCTTGTTACCTCCCTCGCCATCTCCAGTATCCTCACCAGCTTCCTCGGCGCTAACCTTCTCTATAGGATCGTGCTGGATTTCAGGTGAGGCTACGTTCGTCCAAAACATGTTTTAGTAAGGTTTTACAGCGCTTGCAACTGCATAAGATCATATGAGCGCCAAGGGGTGGGTGTCAACAGAGCAGTCCAAACGGGGAGTCAGGCTTACTCTGCTCACCTCTCTTGCCTCAACAGCACAAAGTCTGCTTCGACAATCAAGGCAACCTGGAAGTAGCAATTTAGATCCTTTAGAAGGCGGGCTTCCGATCCTGTCTGCCAGAACCAACTCGGACTGAGAGGGATACTTCATCCAAGGAGAAAGACCGAGATACTCGATGGAAAAAAATTGTCCCTATTAGAGAATCAAAGTTGGGTCTCCTGCGTCTGACAGCGAAGCGCCGAACCAACTCGTTTTCAAGTGTGCATCGTGGTATGGAAGGTGGGGGAACTCTTCACCATACTTTTCAACTGGATTGTGAGACAAGTGTTATAGAAGCTACTTTATGTAGAAAGAGGACACATCCTCCATTTTGTTTTACTTTGGGTTTGATGAGTTAGGAAACAAAACATAATATGAATTCTACGATATCACCATCCCCATACTTCCATTTTTCAACTTAAAATCAAAAATGTAATATTGCTGGGCAATCTCATACCCGCATGAGCACAAATGCTAAAATGAAAATAAAAGGACAGACATACAAGAAATTAAAACGGAATTGAAAAATAAAACGTGGCAGACAGAAGCAATTAATGATTACAGCTGAATTTCAAACAGATTTATGTTGGTTCTAAGGGCTGTAAGTGGGGGGGGGGTGGAATTCCCCCACCTTCCAATATGTTTACTCAACATAATCCTGCCATTTTTGGACAGTTTGAGAGCCCGTCTTCATCAAAGTTGCATACAATGTTTCAGAAACCTTATCTTCAACAAATTATGAAACAACTAGGTTATCATCAATAATCAGCGTGCACTCTCAGCTCTGTCGTCACACATTAACTTCCTTTTTGTGTGCGTTCCTGAAAAGTCTAAAAGTAGAAAGTTTTTTCGCTGAATTGATTTTCATTTCTTTTTTCGTCTGTCTTTCCATCCGTAGGAATTTTATCGCGTCCTTACCCTAGTTATCATTTGCCATCCCCTCTTCTGACCTCTCACGATACCCTTTTGGCTTTACGTCAGAGTTTTATTATTGATTTTGACCTATCAGAAAAACGGAGAAAAATCAGGCTATCAGAGTTGAGTTTTTGTTCACAATTTCGCAACAGAATCTTTTTTTTAGAGCAATCCATCCATTAATAAAATTAAACAATATTCTTTAAGTCGTATATAGAAGTTTATGCTTCCATATCTAATTTTTTTAAAAACTCGTGTTGTTTAAGCATTAAAGTAGTTTTAGTTTTATAGGAGTTTCAGGGCTCTCGCAGCTGCATATTATTTATTATTATGTACGCACAAGGTTCAAGGTCTTACTTGGCCAAGTTGGAATGGTTGATGTATTCTTAAAAACCTGTAGCAAATGTATCAATATATATATA
>NW_004797366.1:122637-123784 GCF_000002075.1 Aplysia californica
ATTTTTATTTTTATTATTATTATTCTTATTATTATTATCATTATTATCATTATCATTATCATTATTATCATCATTATTATCCCCCAGCTCGTGCTATCGCCGAGCCACCAAGTCTATGGCCATCACGTCCTTCACGACATTCGCAGCCTTCGTGGCCAACGCCTTCTCTCCCCTGTTGGCCATCAACTCTTTCGGAGTCTTCTCAGCCGTGCTCGTTCTGGTCAACTTTCTGTCCGCCGTCCTTTACTTCCCCACTGTCGTCATTCTTTACCACAAGGTGGGTTGTTGGTGGTGATTGGTGTGTGTTGTGTGTTGTGTGTTGAGTGTTGAGTGTTGTTTGTTTGTTTGTGTCTTGTTAGTGCATGGTTGACGAGTGTTGTGCACTGCATGTTGCGTGTTGCTCGATGCTTGTAATGTGTTGTGGGTTGTGTGTTGATTGTTGTGTGTTGTGTGTTGAGTGTTGTGTGTTGTGTGTTGTTTGTTGTGTGTTGTGTGTTGTGTGTTGAGTGTTGTTTCTTGTGTGTTGAGTGTTGTGTGTTGTTTGTTGTTTGTTGTTTGTAGTGTGTTGTGTGTTGTTTGTGGCTTGTGTGTTTTGTGTTGAGTGTTACGTGTTTGTGTATGGTTGTTAGTGCTTGGTTGTTATGTTTGTTTTAGTAAGAGTTTTACGGCACTTGCAACACAATAAGGTCATATAAGTGCAGAAGATTAGAGTTGTTACAAGAGAGTAACAAACATAAAAAAGGAGGAAAGAGAAAGACGATAGATGTTTGATAGGAAAGAAGGAGAAAACCAAACTAGAGCACCCACTTTGGTTGTTAGTGTATGGTTGGCGGGTACTCTGGTATGGTTTGCTCTTTCTTCTCTAACAAACAATCTATCGTCCTTATCTTTCCTAGTGGCGTCGGTGGCCTAATGGTTAGGGTACCGGACTCGTTATCGTGATGTTGCGGGTTCGGAGGTTCGAGCTTCAGCACGGTCCAAAGTTGTGTTCTTGGGAAAGACACTTTACACGAATTTCCCACTTGGCTCGCTCCTTTCGGAGACGGAAGTTAGACGGAGGTCCCACCTCTTAAATAACCTAATAGTGTTGATTAGGGCCTCCTTTCACCGTTTTATCTTTCCTCCTATTTTTTTTTTTTTTTTTTTT
>NW_004797366.1:125373-126649 GCF_000002075.1 Aplysia californica
CTCCCCCCTCCTTTCGATGATCTAGAATTATGCTGTTGACTGGGGCGTAAATGTGTACAACCAACTGGAAGAAATATCTTAGCAGATTGGAATAACGTTTGCAAATAAATCAAACAAGAAAATATGATCTATTTCATGGCCCTGCTTTGTGCTCTCTGCGGACAGATCTGATTGCACTGGCTCGCTACATTTGCTTTTCAATCCCCATAACATCTGAAGCATCCTGTCAGGAATCTACTTAAATCTTGTTTTATATTTGCCCAATAATTAATCGAATTTAAAAATAGGATAATGAAATCAATATAATATTATACTAGGAAAAGCATTTTTTGTGTGTATGTGTGTGTGTTTTCTGTCTTTTCTGCATTTCTCTTTTCTGTGTTATCCCACCCGTAAAGAATTTTGGATGCGCTTATTTCTGGGAAATAAAAAAAGAGATAAATGTGAGGCAGCGAGGTGGAATCAGGCTCTCGTCTAAATAATCACAAGTTTGTAAATTTGTTGCAAATTTTTGTTTTTTGGCTCAACACCTTTCATGCCCATTTAAGATTTCATTTCTGTGTGGATTTTTCTAACAAACGTTGATTAGAGGCACAAAAAATGTAAATTTTCAGTTACCACGGACTCTTAAGCTAAGGAAGTAACTAATCTTTGGCGGCCATTTTCTCACAAATTTTATCTCTGAAAACAGGCGACCCCCACCTCCTTCATTTGCAACTTGTATTCAAGATAAATGAATATTTTTTTTCATCCAAATAAAGACAAGTGAACACGCTTTAAGATGATACCAATATCTCTACAAGCCCAAAAATTAACGAGAGCCTGATTCCACCACGCTGCCTCACAAATGTTATTTTATTATGTCTGTCTGTCCTTTCCTCGGTCCATCGCCCCAGCAATCAGTGTTTTCTTTTGTCACCCTGCCCCACTCGATGTTCCTTTCAATAAAGTAAAAATTAGTTTCAGACAAAATCTGTAGTTATTATTACTAATCGAATGTTTTTGTTGTTGTTGATCGGCCTCGCGATTGTCACCACGGTCTTCATTCTTGATCGAAGTTGTCCTTAAATGTGTCGTTATTTCATTGCTAATGTTGATGGTGGTGGTGTTGGTGATGGTAGTTTTGTTTCGCTGTTGTCGTTGTTATCTTCGTTCTTGCTGTTGTTACTTCTGCTGTTGTTGTTGTTGTTTTTCTTTACTAACGTGTTCTGTAGCTGTTATTTCTCTAACATGTTCCAATTATGTTTGGATGCCTGTGAGGAGAGCATGGGGTCGG
>NW_004797366.1:130739-132609 GCF_000002075.1 Aplysia californica
TGTGTGTGTGTACGTGCCTCTGTCTCTGTCTCTCTTTCCCTTTCTCCTTCTCTTTCTTTATACCCCTCTTTCTCGTTGGCTTGCTCTCGCTACTTCTATCTTATTTATCTGCTCTTTTCCTCTCTTCTTTACTTGTTTTCCATAGTATCGTTAAACAGTTGGGTTTTTTTCTTTCCTCATGCGTTCCCAAACGTAAGTTATAAGTTTGTCTTTTCATTGTCAATCCTATTTATGTATGTCATTTCATGCACAGATCAATATTACGCCACTCGACTGCGCTATGCCGCTATTCAGATACACACCTCGCTTATCTACGGGACCAAGAGTTTCCGGGATGGGCTGGACATATACGACGCTTGGGAGGCCTGGGTGTCTGATGAGGTGGGTCAGGTTATTTATTGTTATGTCAGTGTTTGGTGAGTATGTCAGGTTATTTATTGTTATGTCAGTGTTTGGTGAGTATGTCAGGTTATTTATTGTTATAGTTATGTCAGTGTTTGTGAGTGTGTCAGGTTATTTATTGTTATGTCAGTGTTTGTTCTTGTACTTGTTCTTGATATGGAGATTTTGTTGTAACGATTGTGTACATTTTTGTCTCTTTGGTTTGTTGTCTCCTATCGTTTTTATTTTTTATTTTTTCATCTTGTGATTGTTCCTACTATCAAACCACCAACATAAAAGACAAATATTGTCAATAAAAGTAATATCACAATAGTTACAGGAACGTAACATTTATAGCTACTGCAATCGGAATTGTCTAATACGGCCACCCATTGACGAGATGAAGAGGTGTTGTCTGAGATAGATGGATGTCTTACGCGGTGTCATTATAATGTTTGTAAAAACCTCAGGGAAGGACGGGAAGTCATTGTTTGTATGGATGATTATCTTATACAGTTGGCTGTAAGAGTAGGTTAGACGTTATGCTTTTTTTGGAAATGCTTCAGGCTTTTTCTTGCGTCTTTGTGATGGCTTTCTTTGTGTGTTTACATGCCTGATACAGCTTTGCCTTATCAGTAGATATAAAGGAAGTAGATTGCCCAAGTATTACTTCCTTACTTCCCTCCCTTCTGATCTTGACTTCCTTGATCATTCTCCAAAGGAGATACATCGCCAGTATGTTCGGAATCAAAGAAGGTGTAAGGGTGTGTCTGGCTATTTCTTTTTCTTCTCTGCTACATCACAGGAGTACAAAAATATGTAGCTGGCTACTGGTTCTTCAGCCTGCAGTGCCACTGATTTTTACGTGTGTGACCGGTTTATCTTTTACACTCGTCCTACAGGTGAAGAAACTGCCGCCGTCTCTGCAGGGCGGGGTACAGTTCACGGGTGAGGGAAACAACAAGAATGCCTGGCACATCTTCAAGGTTCAAAAGGTGAGGAAAGAAAATAGGTGGCATTGTGGTGAGTTCAGTCGTTCATTGCAATGGTAAAATCAAAGAAACCGCGATTTCCCCGCTCTTTTAATAATCTTTTTTTTTTGTATCTTTTTTTTTTTTTTTTTTTTTTTTTTTTTGTCTCTGTACTTTTTATGAACTAAAGAAATATATTTCAGCGTGAATTTTCTGGTAAAAAAGGAAGAATTTTTTTTAATTTGTAGCTTCCATGGATACTCAAGCTTTGAAAGTCAGAAAACTCTGAATGTCATTTTTTTGGAAATTTTACCTCATATCAGGAGACTCCCACCCCTTCAATCATTAATATCTGTTAATATCTCGATTTCTGTTCAAGATATAGGAATTGTTTTTCCTTCAAAATTAAGGTAAATGAACTAGCTTTAAGATGATACCAGTAATTCCACGAGCCCAAAAATCATTAGCGCTTGATTCCATTCCATCGAGGCACAAATACAATAATAATAATAATAATA
>NW_004797366.1:132883-134367 GCF_000002075.1 Aplysia californica
CAGACCCTCTGAGAAGAATCAGAAACATTCTCAGCTTCCCGGGAAGCATACAGTGCAAGCTGCGGATTTCACGCGCTCAAACACTATCAAACTGACAAGATCTTTCACTGTCTATAGCCGGGTACCCTTTTCCACCTAGGTGAAGTCAGGAAAATGTGTGCAAAGTGCCTTTCCCAAGGACACAATGTCGGGCCCCTGACGGGATTCGAAGCCACGACCTTACGGTTGCGAGTCCGAGAGCCTAACCACTAGGCCACCGACGCCACTTGATCAATAGTACTGCACCATTACCTGGAATACCGGGAGGTAAAATCTCTGGCATTGAGGTTGACAAGTAATGACCTGCCTTTGTTCACGGTCGCTAGCAGCTCTCGTGCAGTGTGTTATTGCGCTGTTTGGTTGTGTCAGCCCAGCAGACAGTTTGATAATGTCAGTCTACATTGTGCTTAGTCCACCCTCAGCCCTTTGTGCCCCCACATTTTGCCTTCGATTATTGCACAATTACCATAAGCGTAAATGATTGATGGGTGGATGGATGAAGGATAGATTTATCATCCTTCTTTTTATTCATGTATCAATCTCTGCTTTCTTGCCTGCATTTCTGTATGCATTATTTCACTTGTCAATTTCTTGATCGTTCCCCTAAAGGGATGTTTGATCTGTCGATTGATAGACTGATCGGTTCTTGGATTGAAGGGTTTGCTTATGGTTACTAGTTTGGCGTGTTGTTTGGTTGATAATATGATCGTTTTGACTGATTGATTGATTGATTGAGTGGTCGATTGATTGATTGATTGATTGAGTGGTCGATTGATTGATTGATTGATTGATTGATTGATTGATTGATTGATTGATTGATTGATTGATTGATTGGTTGATTGATTGATTGATTGGCATGGTCTGTCAGTTTTTAGGTTGGTTGGTTGGTTGGTTGGTTGGTTAGACAATCGGTTGGTGGGTCGGGTGGTTAGATAGTTCGTTAGTTGGTTGTTGGTTGATAGGTTGATTTGGTTGGTTGGTTGGTTGATAAGTTGATCCATTCATTCGCTGGTTGGCTAATTAATTGATCAACACGTCGACATGTTTACCTTTCTTCCCCTGTTATCTCCCCCCCCCCCCCCCCTTTTTCACCAACGTATGAAATGTAAATCGCCGGTCTGCATAGAAACATCATGAACGGGAGAAATGCATTGGAAAATAAATCGACGAACGATCAGGATATTGGTGAACTGCATACAATACACATGGATCCAGACTCAGATTACATCAAGGCTGAGTAATCTTACTTCATGCCTGCGCAATTTGAGCCTGATTGAGAATAGAGTAGTGGGTGGTTTTTCTTTCTTGTTCTTTACAAATGGGTAAATAATGCAACGCTGGAAAGCTGCTAGATGAAGAATGATAATGTCAAACATGAGATAGATAGATAGATAGATAGATAGATAGATAGATAGATAGATAGATAGATAGATAGATAGATAGAT
>NW_004797366.1:135521-138272 GCF_000002075.1 Aplysia californica
TTTTTGAGAATGACCTAAAGACAACTTCAGTCAGTAGCACTGCCCTGGTGGGGGAGGAAGAAGTGATTTTACTTTACCAGTTTACGTCAGTGGAAGTATAGACATAATGTTTGGCTGGAAATTTTCTGTGAATACAGACTATAGCTGATACGAAACTAATTAGTTGTCTATACTTTGCCAGTTCACGTCACTGGATGAAGAGATTATCTGTTTGGTTGGAAGTTCTCTGTGAGTACAAACTACACTAACCTAGAATTACAAACTTCTATCAGCCCAACCCCTGGACTTGAGAACTTTGGCGTAAAAAATTTTGAGTTTCACATTTGAAGCTTTTTCCGAATGCAAATTCTTTTGAATTTGTTGATAATGACAACGAGTAATCTCACAATTTTGACAGAGCATGTAGGACTTTCATTGGTTTTTACCTCATGGTCTCAGTAACTCGAAACAGCTAAAGAAACGTCAGAAAAAAATATTCTAATTTTAATGTAGCACTATATTGCTCATACGAAACTAATTACTTGTTTATATTTTTACCAAACTACGTCACAGGATGTATGGACATGTAAGGGTGGAAGTTCTCTTTGAGTACTGACTATAATATATATTATGGCTTATACGAAACTAATTGATTGTTCTCTCTACTTAACCAGTTTAGGTCACAAACTGTATCATATACTTGTATTGTAAAAACTAGATAATTCATGTCACAAGCCACACAAACATATTTGGATGGAAGGTTTCTGTAAGTTTTCTGATACGACAGTAAAATGTTACTTTACTTAACCAATTCACGTGCTGGCCTGTTACAGCGAGTACAATAATTATTGCACAATCATCATCGTCTGACACCAAACAACTTTCCTCTTTTCTGTTGAGTCACAATACCTATCTGAAAGCTCTGCATTTTTAAGTAGGGGTGCAGTGGGCTCTTTTTTTTCAGGTATGGCACTTTATGATGATAATGATGAATCGTGAGTTATAACCGTGTGTTGTTGTCCCGTGTCAGGTAATCGAGTCTGTGAACCTGTCCCTGGTGGTGGGTCTGTCTGTCGACTACGTGGTCCACCTGTCTGAAAGCTTCCACTCCTCCCCGCACCACGACCGAGGCCTCAAGGTCAAGGACATGCTGGAGAACATGGGCGTGTCCGTCGTCTCGGGGGCGGTGTCCACGCTGGGGGCGTCGGCCTTCATGATGGGGGCACAGGTCCAGTTCTTCTTCCAGTTTGGAGTGTTCATCTTCTGCTCTATCGGCTTCTCCCTGCTGTACTCCCTGTGTCTGTACGTGCCCATGCTTGGACTTCTGGGCCCGCAGGGACATTTCGGATCCCTCGTCCCCATCTACCGCTGGGTCAAGTACAAGATCATAGGGAGAAACAAGGAGGATGTTGACTGTGACAAATGCGAGGGCAAAGGTTTCCACGATAAGAATCTCTAAAGTAATGCCATAATAATAGTAGTAGTAACGTTATCCGCAGTTGCCTCCTGTGGACAATTTTTTGGAGGTGTTCTGGAAATGGCTGCCTTGTTGTTGTGTTATTTTCCTAAGTCAAGAGTGTTCTAGAAGAATCTGACGAACAAGTTGGTTTCGTCACAAGAAAGATATCTGAAGTGAACATAATATTATTTAACAAACTTCATGGGGGGCCGAAATATGAAGGCACTTGGAACAATTCAATTATACTGCTGTGATGCTAAGCTAGATATAACTTTGAAACACGGAGGACGAAGTATGACGTTACTCGTAGTATGAAATGTTGATGTTACTCTTGCAAAATGTTTCCATATTTCTAACCTAACCTACGTTATGCATTTTTTTCCGGCTCTCCTTCAAGTGCGTGATATGGTATCGTATGAGTGATAATTGGGAAAAAGGTCCGAGTATATGAGTACATCAACACTCTTTATGTTTTCATGCTCTATTTCTCTCTCTCTCTCTCTCTCTCTCTCTCTCTCTCTCTATCTATCTCTATCTCTATCTCTCTATCTCTCTATCCATCTGGCTCTCTGTCTATTTATCTATCTATCTATATATCTATCTATTTATCTGTCTGTCTGTCTATCATATATCACACAAAGTACAGCAGTTTCCGTCCAACGATAGCCCGCTCCTATCACAATACGATACACTTCAGAAACTGTACACGTTACATTTCGGAGCGCATGACGTCACTGAATATGCAGCTATTGGAAAGCTTGACTACGATGCGAATCTTGCTGGGCGAAGAATCGATTCCGGAACCGATTCCCACGATTAATACTACGGAAGTAAAGTTCCGTCTCCTTTTTACGTAAACCAACGGTTGCCAGTTACATTTATCATTAGAATCTTCTTCTTTTTTTTAGAATTTATTTTTGAAAAGTAAAAGTTGATGCTTCCTGGTGTTCCAAAATCAAGGTTATCCTAAATCCTGAAGATGTCCAGAGCCAACCAGGTAACCACCGGAAGAAAGCCCACCATTAAACAGTTAGTAATTGGGTTCGGAGTCGATTCTTACGATTCCTATCTTTGAATAATCGCCCAACACTACCGCACATTGGTTTGCACAATACAAGTCCGCCTTTCAACACTGTTTCTATTGCAGACTAGTCTTGACTCGCAGCTGTTGTTTAAGATAGATGTTCTGATTGAATTTGCCACTAGTTCTGCTGCTGTTACCATGGTTTTTGTTGTGGGTGGGGAGGCAATATTGTGTATTTATCTTGCATGTTAATGGTGTGTGTGTGTGTGTGTGTGTGTGTGTGTGTGTA
>NW_004797366.1:138626-157762 GCF_000002075.1 Aplysia californica
CGTTTAGTTCATTGTTATCAGTTGTACTTACTTTTTTTGTATCACTTGCACAATTTTATACTCAACTATAGAAGAACGACAGGAGTGGAATAGGGAGCGTGAGATCGAGTGGAAGAAGAGAGATGGCGTTACGAGTAAAAGGAGAGAGAGGTGGGGAACAGAGACAGAGATAGAGACAGTGAGGGACAGGGAGGGACAGGGAGGGACAGGGAGGGACAGGGAGGGACAGACACATAACCACACAGACAGACAGTCTGTAGAGGCAGAACCACAGTTGAAAGTAAACGAAAAGTTCATGGTATTTTTTGAAGAAATAAATTAAATTGTTTAACCTGTCTCCGCCCACCTCGGTGAGGCAGTTGGTCCGAAATTGACGTGCAGGCAAAGAGTTTATATATTATATTAGAGCTGGTGACAATGACGTCATCCATGTAAACGAACAGGAGCTGTGTATTTTTTTAGTAAGAGTTTTACGGCACTTGCAACATAATAAGCTCATATAAGTGCAGATGAATAGATGTGTTACAAGAGAGTAACAAACACAAAAAAGAAGGAGGAGAGATAAGGATGATAGATGTTTGATAGGAAAGAAGGAGCAAACCACACCAGAGCACCCGCCAACCACACACAGGGGCTGTGTGTGCCCACTCTGGGACATTGAGAGTTGAGGGCAAGAACAGCTCTGCACAGGGTGAGTACTGTTCGAGACTCACGCTGACTTGTCTAGACGGAGATGTCTTGGGATAATTTACCAGCTCGCACTGATGAATGTGAACGCGGGGTGGTGTTTAACATTATACTAGAGCTCGTGGAGAACGGGGGGGGGGTTCAGATTGTTCATGTAAAAGGGGGCAAGCCGGCCATGCCGTTTAGGGCAAGATAGCCCCCCTGTCTGACACTCCCACGTCATTGTCATGAGGTCTAGTATCATGGTAATAACATATAACCTCTTTGCCTCCAGATAAAAGGTTGGAGTTCGAGTCCAAGAGGAGTCAGGAATCTTCTTTCTTGACAATAGAATAACATGTATTTATTCCTGCCAGCCCGGTGCTCTGTTGAGCGAGGGAGAAGGAAGGGAGGGGAGGGGAGAGGAGGGGAGGGGAGGGGGTGTATGGAGGTATTCCTGCACCCCTCTCGAAATGACGTGCTCTTTGCTTTGTTGTATGCTGTTACGATTTTATATTTACAGAAAAATGAAGATTAATATATTGTTGCAAGATGTAATTAAGATGTTTATACACATGCGAATGATAAAGCGTAATGCTCATTGTACGAGGTAACTCGTTCTACAATTTAAGTTTCAATTTAATTATATTAATGTTTCCTTTATACCTCCATCATGCCTTGTCTCTTTTCCTATGACAAACAACATTCCTAGTAAACAAAAGAATACAAACAATGGGGTCAGAAAAATAAAGATTGTAAAGTCACACTGAATGCCTTTCATGTAAAATTTTTAAAAAGAACCAAAACAAAATACGAAAACAAAAAACCCTTTAAAAAACCCAAACACTGCTGCACCTAAGCATGGTATACTACCGAGTGTGGCTGATTTTTAAAGGCCTTAACTGATTTAAAGCCATCCAATAATAAAACTGTCATTCAAATGAGAAGTCAATGTGGTCTCCTCAGACGCATATCGTCATGTTTACAGCTCTACTTTTAGCAAAATGTGACTTAAGACCTTTTTGTTGTTCCGGTCCCTTCAAACACTTCACTGCGTCACAAACATGGGCAGATACTGTGGATTGCGAGAAGTAACTCATTTTGTCAATATGTGAGGCAGCATGGTGGAATCAGGCTCTCGTCAAATGTTGGGCATGTCAAGTTATTGGTGTCATGTTAAAGCTTGTTCAATTGTCTTTATTTGTATGGAAAAAATATCCATTTATTTTGAATACTAGTCGAGATATTTGCGAATGAAGGAGGTGGGGATCACCTATTTTCAGAGGTAAAATTAGTGAGAAAATGGCCGCCAAAGATTAGTTATTTCTTTTGCTTAAGAGTCCTTGGTAACTGAAAATTTACATTTTCTGTGCCTTACAACGTTTTTCAAAAACATCCGTACAGAAATGAGTACTTTAACGGGCATGAAAGGTGTTGAGCCAAAAAACAAAAGTTTGATAAAAATTCACACAGCTGCGGAAATATGCAAGTTTCTTCTTTTGGATTATTTTGACGAGAGCCTGATTTCACCATGCTGCCTCACATATGTCTCACATTTTGTCTTCTTTCCGACTCTCGTGTGTGCCATTCTGTCAACAGCGGGGTATGATCCCGCCAAAACTAGATCTCCGCAATCCCTTATAGCCACCATTACTGCTAGCTCTTTTCTAACTCTTAAAGGGCGAATGGGGACTTCATAAAATGTCCTAACACTACCAAGCCAAAAGAAGACCAAAGGCAATACCACGCAAACTTCGAGCTACCCTAAACAAAAGAGAAACACAAATTTGTACATTTCATACGAGGCATGGTGTTGCTTGCCTTTATACGTTTTAGATGAAGGAAACAGAGTTGAAAAATATGTATGTAGAACGAAGCTATGTTTGTGTGTTGTTGTTTATTTTAGTTGTTTGTTTGTTGTTGTTGTTGTTTGGTTGTTGTTTTATTTGGGGGGGGGGGGTTGGGAAGGGAGGGGGGATTGTTTGTTTTAGGTGCCACAAAACAGCGCAGAATGCGCGTTCACAAAAGTTGAACAAAATGCTATTGTTTTTATTACAATTCCTGTTTCTGTAAATAGTTTTAAAAGCAACATTTGTGATAAGCAAATGGGCATTTTTACAATGATGACCTTATTTGCTATTGTGCTATTTGTAATGCTTTTTTAATAATATGTTGTTTCTTGAGAGAGAGAGAGAGAGAGAGAGAGAGAGAGAGAGAGAGAGAGAGAGAGAGAGATAGAGGGTGGGGGTGGGGATGGAAAGAGATTGACTGAGACGGAGAGACAGAGAGAGACAGAGAGAGAGAGAGAGAGAGAGTGAGAGAGAGTGAGAGAGAGAGAGAGTCGACACAGGTAATACATGTGTGATTTCGATATGAATTAACTTACGTATTTATATACGTACATCGTGTGTGTGTGTGTGTGTGTGTGTGTGTGTGTGTGTATGTGTGTGTGTGTGTGTGTGTTTGTGTGTGTGTGTGTGTGTGTGTGTGTGTGTATGTATGTGTGTGTATGTTTATTTACATTATATTTAATATTGTTACGACTGATATCAACGGTATCCAAATGTTTTATGAATTTGATATCTTATCTTGACAAAATTTTATTAAAGTCTTCGTTCAATTTCCCCCTTTTGAACTTGACGTGTGCACCGATGTTATCTCAATAAAATGATTGAAACAAACAACATTTCGTTCCTTTAATGAATTTGTTTTCGTTCCTGCTGGACATTATATCCATCTGTTAAAACAAAGTGTGAATTATATTGTTGCACGTTGAAACAATTTGTGAAGTATTTCTCTGCATGTTGAAGCAATTTGTGAAGTATTTCTCTGCACGTTGAAACAATTTGTGATGTGTCGTTGTGAATGTTGAAACACTTTGTGAAGTGTCTTTGTGAATGTTGAAACAATTTGTGAAGTGTCGTTGTGGATGTTTAAACAATTTGTGAAGTGTCTTTGTGAATGTTGAAACAATTTGTGAAGTGTCTTTGTGAATGTTGAAACAATTTGTGAAGTGTCGTTGTGGATGTTTAAACAATTTGTGAAGTGTCTTTGTGAATGTTGAAACAATTTGTGAAGTGTCTTTGTGAATGTTCAAACAATTTGTGAAATGTCTTTGTGAATGTTCAAACAATTTGTGAAGTATCTTTGTGGATGTTGAAACAATTAGTGAAGTATCTTTGTGAAAGTTGAAACACTTTATGAAGTATCTCTGTGAAAGTTGAAACACTTTATGAAGTATCTTTGTGAATGTTGAAACAATTAAAATTTGTGAAGTATCTCTCTGCATGTCAAGTGAAAAAGGAAGAGAGAGGGTTCAAGTGCACTGGCTGATAGGCCTATTGCATAACGTAAAAAGAGTATTTCCATTTGTTTACTTTGAAGGAAATAACGATTTTTTTAGCAAAGTTGAACCTGATTTAGACTTTCCGCGACTGGAAATAATGTAGGCACCAACAACAACAAAATACGTTTTGCTGTTCACTGTTAACGAAACCTGTGGGCACTCACTATTGGGCCAGTGGTAGATAGTACTGCGTCATTATAATGTGTATAATGTTCTATTCATTGGGCTATTCACCATAGCGAAGCACAGATGTTCATAATGTATTTAAATAAAATATTGGTAACATTTATTATCTTTTTTCAACATCTTCAGTACTATAACACCGATCGAACAGTGTATTTCAAACGCATAACCTAGCCTCCTTCACCTTTAGAACCTTTTTTAAAAAATTTATTCCCAATTCTTCACTTTTAAACTCGCGAATTTAAGGTCACAATTTCTTGAAAGAAGATAGCTGGAATGCCAAGAAATCAAGGGCCCTCAGTTCGTGTCAAATTTTCATAAGCTCCCAGCAAATTTTAGGTTTGAGTGCGTCTTTTTTTGGGTTCCCTCGTTCTGAAGACGAGAGGAAAATACGAGAGACAAAGCATGGCGCTTTGTCAATTGCAGAAGATAATCGTCTGCAATACAAACAAGGGGGGAGCACCGGCCAAACCACGGGAAGTTGACTCGTCCGCAGTTTAAATCACATCCCCGCGCCGTTCAAACCTCGAGCGGACGTTTTGGGAATCGGTCAACAGTTTGTGGTGACGTCACAGATTTGCGTTGACAACAAGATCCCGACAGGACACAATGGCCGGTGTCTGAGACACACACACACACACACACACACACACACACACACACACACACACACACACACACACACACACACACACACACACTCACACTCGCGGACAGCGACACACTGTGATACCACAACACCCATCCCTCAATCAACAATTTCTTCCTTTCGTCACCACCATTTCTCAAGCTCACCCCTCCCCAACCCCACCCCCCCCCATCCCCACCCCCATCATGCCTCCTCTCTTGCCCCTGACCCTCCCTCAATCCTCCCTCAACCCTGCCCTCCCCCCACCCACCCGAACCGAACCTTACGTTTGGTAAACACACAATCACACTCAAACAAACATACAGAGAGAGCGAGAGAGAGAGAGAGAGAGAGCGAGAGAGAGAGAGAGAGAGAGAGAGAGAGAGAGAGAGAGAGAGAGAGCGAGAGAGAGAGAGAGAGAGAGAGAGAGAGAGAGAGAGAGAGAGAGAGAGAGAGAGAGAGAGAGAGAGATAGCTACAGCCATTTGCACTCCCAGCCATCAAACCATCGCGCCCATTCCATAAATACCCTTCACCCCCACCCCCAGCGTTACACATTTCATCGTTATAGAATCCTCCCCCTACCCATCTCCTTTTTTTGTCTTTCTGGTTCCAACCCCCTAAAAAAGACTATAATTTTGTGACAGTTATTTTCTGCTCGTCATTTAAACAGCCGGGGGACCATCTCTATTGACCCGTGTACACGGGCCATGTAGTTTTTTGGTATCCAAATCCCCACCTTTCCCAAACGTCGGTGTCTCTAAATCTCTCCACTTCGGTCTGTTGCGAGGATATCTTGACGCCTCCCGCAGCCAGGCTTTCTCTCAGACGAACGCTGTGGGTTCTGTCTCCGGCCCTCCCAGGCCCTCGTAGTTAGCTCGCTCGGACTGCCGTTATGTTTGTGTTTGTGTCAGTCTTCCCAGGAATGCCTGGCCCGGAGGATGAAGGAGCAGCAGCAGCAGCAGACGTAGAATCTAACGCTCACACTTGCCAGTTGGCGCTCTGGCTCTCGGACTCTGAAATGTCCCCCTTCATGATTGAAGCAATGCTGACAATGTAACGAAATGGATCGTGTGACATGTGGCATACCTTGACACGTCCAATAAATGTTATAGAGGGAAAGGTTACGTTATCGAACAAGAACACTCACTGGTTTCGTGAATGAATTCGTGACATCAAACGGAAGCAAAGTTGTCTGTGTGAGAAACTGAATTAGTTTGTTCCGTACATCTTTTAAATATTTCGGTATTTTAACATTTATTTCTCCTCTCTGCGATTCAGATGTTACAGCGTATTCCATCTAACAGTGAACATAAAATTTCTAATGCCAAATATTAGGAGAACAGATCAAGTAATGGCAGTAAAGGGGTAACTAGAACATTAATCCGTCATATTCTGGAACGTACTGCGCTACGGATATTGTTGCAGAAATCTCGAGACCTCATTTTATGTTCTATTTGTGATATTCGGCACCCCTAAACTGTGTAATGTTGACTGTGGTTGACCTAGTGGTGACATTACAGCCGTGCAGATCTCCCACACGAGGTTTGAGAGAAAAGAAAACCCAATAGAACATTTATCTCACAAGTACATGATATTTCGGTCCAACTTTTGAGGACAATGGTAGAAATATCTGCTCGAAGTTTCTAGTCTTAAGTGTTTCTGTATCCCTTGACTTACTTTCGATGATAGTATGATCCTTGTGGTGGATTGGACAGTGGTGCCGCAACAAAATGGACCGTGAAGAGTGATTCCATCCTTGTTTTTTTGTACGGGTACTTCTTTTTCATCGAATAATTAAAGCGATCAGTTTGCTGGTTTTTATAAAAACTTGAAACTGCGTCAGAATAATGGTGTTCTAACGTTTAGACAATAGTTACAGGGTGTTGTATGTACTTCTGAGAGAGACTTACACCAAATCGTTTCGTGGTTTAGCAGTGACGGCATCGGCGAAAGGATGATGACACGTTCCATTTCTCACTTTTCAAAGACAAGGCCGGGCAGGAAAAGTGATTAATGTTTTTCTCTGATCTAGTGTAAATGTGATAGACTGAAACAAGTCGTGGTCGAGGTAAGAAATCTTCAAATAAAAGTTGTACATCTGCATATTGTGCTCCCTGCTGTCTCTATGAAAAGTGACCTGCTCATTTGTGGTAAATCATGGCTGCTCAGTCAAGTCTGGATTAGTTTAAGTGACTCACTGGACACGCGCATTCTGTTTATTCGACCATGCTGAAAGACGCGCTGTTTTGAGGCACTTTCAAAACGTTACAAAATAATTTCGTTCTTCATTCACATTTTCCAATTGTGTTTTCTTTGCGTGAGACTCTATGGGGCGGGCAATAACGTACATATTATAACATTGAAATACGTGAAAAGTTTGTTCGTCTGATTTGTGTATGACCTTTGGTCTGTGGGTGATCGGGTATTGTTTCCGCTACGTTGTTAAAGGGTTAAAGTTTTCATTAGCTGTTTAGTCGAGAAATCTCAAAGAAAAGGACTATACCTCGTTAAAGAAGAATAGACAAAAGAAATGATTGTGAGCACGAACATGATATATATTATACAAAAGCAGACGTTGACTAAATATTATCTTTTTTCTCTACTACACAATACACACCCAATCCTTGTTAACTCTTCCCATACTGCACCATCTGTCTGTATAGTATAATGTTATAATTACATATAATGTGAGTGATAACATAATTGCGCATGGAAAGAGTTCTGAAGTGCACAGTCTTTGTTCCTAACTTTATCTGTCTCCCGGGGTTTATGCACCCCGCAGAATTTACAAAATTTGAGCATGTTTTGTATAATTTCCGATTATTTTCGTTTATCATTTTTAACAGAATCGCCTTATTTCACATTTTTGGGTTCAGTTTGCACAATTTCAACTAGTCCTCTCGGAAAAGGGCGAAAAATCTTGGAGGTCCCGCGTGCAAGTTGCACACGTTAAAAATCCCTTGCTGGACCGAAATTGATAAGAGTAGGCTTCGGCCGTCACCCGGGCTAAATTCAAATTTTTTTACCGACTGAAAATGTTAAATGTGTCCCGCGCGCTCATCTGACATTATGCAGTTGCGAGCGCCGAAAAACATTTACCAAAAAAAAACAAAAAAACTCAAGCTGGCCGAGACAGGCAGGTTCGAAGAAGACCACCTCCTTAACCACCATAATTACGTCAAAAGGGGGCTTAGGATATTGATAATGATCAGTCTGGGATGATTGGCGTGAACTGAGGTTCTGGGCTGGAATCCTAGAGTGATCCAAAGTTTTGTCACAATTCCGAGAATTGTTTTACTCTGTAGCATTGGTCTTGGCGAGGAAGCAAGTACACATACCTCTCTCTTCTCGCAAAATTGCTCACCGCACCATAATGTGAAGAACTCATTAGCAAAATGCAATGTATACATTTACAACAAAACTTAGAAAGATGGAGGAAAGAACATATTCTCTGGAAACAAATGTTTGATCAAAACGCAGTATATATCATTAAAATATATTGATGTATACAATACATTATATAGTTTAAAATATTTTCACAACCATTTTTATCATTGAATTAGTATGGAATAGACTGCGTTTTCTGGATGTGCCCATATTAGGCGTAGTGTGCGTGTTGCAATGGAACCCTTCATAATATTATGTAAATGAACAGGTGTTCTTAACTTCAACGTAAAATGAATATCTAAACGAGTAATATATTAAATAGAGAATGGAGAGTCAGAAGAGAGTGAGTTCATAAACATTGCTGGGGGGGGGGGGGATACCAAACTCACAAACGCCTAGAGAATTCTTAAATGGAACAGTTAACAGCCTATGATAGCGATGTGTGTCTTTGACATCTTTAACCCTTTCACTGCTGTGAACGCAGAGCACTTGTTTGTGTTCTCTCATACTGGTTCATGAACTTTTTTTTCTCTCTAATGATTTAAATGTGATGTTTTTGAAGAATATTTGTTACTGGGGAATTTCTTATTATTAATTAGGGGGAATACATAAAGGCTTTGTTTCAAATATCTCTGGGGTGAACATTTTTTTCAGTCTGTGCAAAGATAAATGGAAACACTCCGGGTTAGCTTTCCTCTAGTCTAGACTTCTTTGTTAATTCTTAGTGTTGTAAAGAAAGTTGGGCCTTTTTTATATTACGGCAAAGAAACAATCCCAATCATAAGTGAGACGATGTTACGCTTCATGTAACTCATTAAACAAAGATACAGCTTGAACTTGATTTACGTTCATCTAGAGCAATGCATGCCAACCTGGGCGATATCTCCCAATGAAGGCAGATGTTGTAATTTTGATAGGCAGTGAAGATTACCATGAAGTGACAGGAATTATTGTATGCCCCATTTGGAAAAACGTGTAGGTAGGTGGGCGGTATGAAGAACATTTTAGCCTCGTAAAGGTGGAAATATTGGGCGCTGCCTACAACAATCTTGACAACCACTAGTCTTGAGACTAATTTTCAGTTCGGTGACAAAATGCGTTACTTCTTTCGGATTTTAGCCGTATGGAAATTGATACATCAACATTATAGGTGGTGTTTGTACAATTTATAAGTATGGAATAAGTCGGTGGCCTAGCGGTTAGGCTCTCGGACTCGCAACCGTAAGGTCGTGGGTTCGAATCCCGTCAAGGGTCCGACGTTTTGTCGTTGGGAAAGGCACTTTACACGACTTTTCCTCACTTCACCCAGGTGGGAATGGGTACCCGGCTATAGACAGCGAAAGATCTTGTCAGTTTGTTAGTGTTTGAGCGCTTAATCGGCTGCTTGCACTGTATGCTTCCCGGGAAGCTGAGAATGTTTCGGAGTGTTCTATGGTCTGCTGGGGTAATAATATAGTGTAAAGCGCATAGAGCCTGCTGCTGAGCGGGGATATGCGCTATACAAATGCTATCTATTATTATTATTAAAAGACACGGTAGACTAGAACAAAAAGGCATCAACTGAAAATCTATACATCTGACCTCCGTGTTGATTTTCGGCCGATATCTCCATTCTTGGATCGCGAGAAGTAACTCATTTTCTCAGCACGCCTCACAAGTTTCCGTTCAGTCCACTTTTTGGAGTTTTTGAGTCAAATTAATTTACAAAACTGCTGGTTATTTTAATTGCACGTTAATTTCTAAAAGCGTGAGTGATTATATTATTTCGCTGAGTGTGGTTACATTCATTAGAATCCATTGATGAAACGAAATAAGCCATAAATGATTTTTGAAGATTTTAAAAAAAAAAATTTCCTTCACAGGTTATTCTAGATGTGGCCGTGAGGTGTTCACATAATGTAAATTATAGCCTCAAGATGATAATAATGTTGATTTTTTTTTCTGCCAGTTAAGACATTTGTGCGCTGTGTTATAAATGAATCTTAGATCAGTGAGGAATGGAATAAGCTCTCTGCAAAATCTACAATAGTTCTTCATCAGTCAAGCAAACTACGGGATAGAAATGAAAATAAATATGCATCACTTCTTGCTTTTTTCTTTTGGAGAAGGGGAATTTGTGTCCTTAAAAGTATACGAATTACTTCTTACGTCAGGCAAATATATATGCATGAAAACGATTTTTAAAAAGCTAGGCTGTCTTCGCCATTTTATTGTCGACCTCTGTGTCTGTACTCTCCACCTTCCGTCTACCTTCACAGCGTACAGCTTCGCAAAACATGAAAATGTCGCTTTCTTAACGGGGCTGTGTTTAACCTTTTCTTTAAATCGAGATTTTAAATGTATCGACAAAATGAAATTGTTATTGTTTCACTCTTCAGTCGTTACTATATATAGATCATTAATGTGGGGCAGGCTGTGCTTCGACCTGCCTGTCAGGGACAGCTCGGACTGAGAGGGATACAACACCCCAGCAGACAGACGGAGATGCTACTTACAATCCTCCTGACACGGGAACTGAACTTTCGTCTTCTGCGAGAGACGGTAAAGAGCATAACCGACCCACCACATACCCCGGAGTTTTCAATCTATCTGAACAAGCATCTCTTCAATAACCCGGTACGCTTAATCTGATCCCCCCGGAGTTTTCAATCTATCTGAACAAGCATCGCTTCAATAACCCGGTACGCTTAATCTGATCCCCCGGTGTTTTCAATCTATCTCAACAAGCATCTCTTCAATAACCCGGTACGCTTAATCTGATCCCCCGGTGTTTTCAATCTATCGAAACAAGCATCTCTTCAATAACCCGGTACGCTTAATCTGATCCCCCGGTGTTTTCAATCTATCTCAACAAGCATCTCTTCAATAACCCGGTACGCTTAATCTGATCCCCCGGTGTTTTCAATCTATCTGAACAAGCATCTCTTCAATAACCCGGTACGCTTAATCTGATCCCCCGGTGTTTTCAATCTATCTCAACAAGCATCGCTTCAATAACCCGGTACGCTTAATCTGATCCCCCGGTGTTTTCAATCTATCTCAACAAGCATCTCTTCAATAACCCGGTACGCTTAATCTGATCCCCCGGTGTTTTCAATCTATCTGAACAAGCATCGCTTCAATAACCCGGTACGCTTAATCTGATCCCCCGGTGTTTTAAATCTATCGAAACAAGCATCTCCTCATGCTTGCCCCTCACACATGTTCTGAACCCTACCATCTAATCCGTAGCCACAAGTCGTACCCCCCCCCCTCCCCCTTTTTTCCAAAAAGGAAAAATAATCTTCATTCCCTAAACCACAATCCCTAGCTCTCATATTTTTAACTTTCGAAGTAACTGCTAGAGTAAGCCTGATTCCCCGTAAGGACTTCTCTGTTGACATCCTCCCCTTCGCGCTCACATGACCTTATGCAGTTGCCAGCGCCGTAAAACCTCTACTAAAACAAACAAGAAGTAACTGCTATTGTCTTAATTAACAGGGTTGACTGTCAGACAAGAAGAACAATCAGACTAAAATACACAAACTACCCACCCACAACACAAGATGCTCCGCTCTGTGTGTGCGTGTGTGTGTCTGCTCGTCCTGCTGGCAGACCTGTGTGCCACAGTGGAGCGAGGCTTCGTCTACTGCCCCGCCTACCCGTGCACGTGCGAGTCCAAGGACGGAGCGCTCATCATCAACTGTGGGAACCTCTACCTGTCCGAGCTGCCCAAGTTTCTGTCGTTTGACGGACGGGTCAAGGAGCTCTGTCTGCGGTAAGCGGTCATGTTTTTTAGTTCTGTTTGTTTTGTTTTTTGTTTTGTTTTTTCATTTGCTATTATTATTATTACGGTACTATTATTATTATTATTATTATTAGTAGTAGTAGTAGTAGTATTATTATTATTATTATTATTATTATTATTATTATTATTATTATTATTATTGATGTTGTTGTTGTTGTTGTTGTTTTTATTATTATTATTATTATTATTATTGTTATGTATTATGTATTATTATCATTATTACTATTATTATTATTATCATTATTATTGTTGTTGTTGTTGTTGTTGTTGTTGTTGCTGTTGTTGTTGTTTTAGTATTATTACTTTTTCTACTACTATTATTATTATTATTATTATTATTATCATTACTATTGATATTAATCATCAATATTATTCTTTGGGTTGGGGTTGGGGACTTTAAGGAGGAAGGTGAACTATTCGGAAGGCTTTTCGTCTTCGAGCCGCGTGGTGCGTCATCCCGTAGGTATGGCACTGTCCTTTTCCACAGTTAGGTGCGGGGTATGGTCCTTTGCATCTTGTCAGACCAACGTGCAAATCAGTATGCATGATACAGCTTTGCCTTTGTTGTAGACATAGAGGAAGTAGATTGCTCAAGTATTACTTAAGATAAGATAAGATACATCTTTATTGTCCAGATCGTGGCACATTGGTTTGGTGTTTTACCACGTGCGCACACACACACACACACGCACACACACACGCACACACACACACACACGCACACGTACACGCGCACACACACACACACACACACACACACACACACACAAACATGCACAAACACGCAGGCTTACAATCACAAGCGCAATATAAATGAGCAGCAATATAAACGATATTGATCTTAAGCTACATACTTTCTCAACATTATTCTGATGCATGCTCTAAGGTCATATGAATACTTATACAAGATGGTTAAGATGAAAGAATTTTGATTGATGATGGTAAAAAATGACCTTCTGCATCTTTCTTTGTTACAGATCAGACGCCTAGGTCTTTTACTTCTGACTGATGTTTTTTTTATTTGAGGGAACAAAGGATGTTTGTTGTCTAAAAAGATGGAATTTTTTTATTTTTTTTGTGCAAGGTCTTACGTACAATTCATCCAAATGCTTTCCGTATTAATCGATCTAAATTTTCTTTATCTTGTTGTCTTGTGTTCCCGGCCCATGCTGTTATACAAAAATTGATCATACTTTCTATGGTTGAATGATAGAATATGGACATCAATCGCAGATCGTGACTTCCTTGACAAGCGCCAAGCGAGAGTATCGTCAGTACGTTTGGAATCAAGGAAGATGTTAATGATGTGTTACAAGTGTACAGGTCTAATAATGATATATTTTATCATCGGGGTTTTTTAAATATTGAAATTTTGACTCCGTGGCCACCTCACGGCCTAGCCCCTATACGATTTTCAACCACCGAGGGACTATTTAAGTCCACAATGTGGACCTGGGACCTTTGAAATATTTCCTCCTTATCCGAGAAAACTAGCCGACTGACAATTCCCAAATTGCTGAGCTGGCTAAAAAAGTTGTTGAAATTATTCTTTTATGTGATTTCGAGCGAAACTAATAGGGACAGATGCTCGGGGGCGCCTTTAAAACTTAAAGTTAAACTATATCCTCTTTATTTTGTTTGTTTCCCTTTCTCTGTTTTACCGTATGTATAGAAAAAGTGATACGATACGATTTCTTCTATTTCTGTTTAAGAATTATTCTCTCTGCAGACACATTGGTCATCGTCTGGCACTGACAAACAAACGTTGATAATTTTATCATAACATCCATTTTCTTTCCCTCAAAGCGAGAATAACATCAGACACCTTCCAGCCAACGGCTTCCGGCGACTCCACATCGAGAACCTTGACCTTCTGGAGAACGTGATCACGTCGATACACGACGACGCCTTCTCGGGGCTGGAGACCTCCCTCAAGTCCCTCTCACTCCAGCTCTACGCCATGACCGGCCTGCCCACGGCCGCTCTGTTGCCACTCCGGAGTCTGAGAACACTCATTGTCTCCGGCTGTAAAGTCCCCGAGCTGAAGAAAAGCATGTTCGCCGGCTTGTCGCAACTGAGAGAAGTTCACCTCATCGGTTGTCGTCTGTCTCACATCCAGGCGCGTGCGCTCAGCCCTTTGACTGGTCTCCAGAAACTTGTGCTCACTCACAACAGTCTCCGGTACCAACATTTGAGTGAGCTAAATGTTTTGGGGAGTCTTGTCGAGCTGGACTTGTCCTTCAACGACATACAGCTGTTAGATAACTTAGCCTTACCTCGCTTATCCAAACTTCGTCGTCTCAAACTGGCCTACAACAAACTGACGTACATCTCAAAGAGAGCGTTTTACAACTTAGATTTCTGCTTGGAGGAGCTTGGCTTGAGCAACAACGAGTTGAAGGAGCAGGCGCTAGAGTCACTGGTACACTTGAAGACGCTTCGTCAGGTTGATCTGAGCTCCAACAACATTTCTACTTTATACGATGAGAGCTATTTCCGCGGGCAAATCCGTCTGACTCATCTAAACATGGCCTTCAACAACTTGAATATCTTAACTGCAAGGTGTTTAGACGGTTTGGCGATGACACTTGAGTCGTTTGATTTACACGCGAATCCCCTGGAGATCATAGAAAGAGGGTCGTTTTCAGGATTTGAGAGACTGAGACATTTGAATCTCAACTCGACAAACATTGGTGAATCCATTCGAGCGGACACGTTTGACGGTCTAGAACATTCGCTGACGTATCTAGACGTGAGTCACGCCAAACTGACGTCCAAAGATATCAGTATGTTGGCGAATCTGAGCACATTAAAAAAACTAGACGCTGACAACAACAACATCACGTATGTCGAGTTCTCCCTCTTTGGCGGCTGGGACAAGATAAACGACGTAGATCTCTCCCACAACAGCATCAGTGAATTCCCCACGGGTAATCTAACGGGCATCAACTCCAGTTTGAAACGGCTGGATCTGTCCTGGAACAAGTTGACTGAAGTTCAAGACTGCACATTCTTTTTGTTCACAGAGCTAGTCGAAGTCGGGCTGGAGGAAAACCCGCTAGATTGTTCCTGTGGAATGTCTTGGCTCTTCAGATGGATGCAGATCGCCAACCCGGTGGACCAAGCCGCCAGGTGGCGCTGTGCGACGCCAGAGAAACTGACCGGTCAGCTGTTTGTCGACCTGGACCACGCGGACCTGGGCTGTCCGAACAGGTCTGAGACAGATCACCGCTGTATCTCCCTCTACAACGTGCGCCTCAGAACCACCAGCACTGACGCCACACAGTTCACCAAACCTTCCCCACGACCCGCCACCCCCGTGCAGGTTCGGATTGTACTGAACATTTCACGACCTGGCCCGGATCTCATCCACGTCACGTGGTCAACCGACGACGCTGAAACTGTGGGAGGTTTTATGCTAAGCGTGAGACACATGAACAACTCCTCGCTTCTCGAGTCTCTCGACATCCCGAAGGAATCCTACCAGCATACGTTCTTCCTGCAGGACGCGTCGAGTGCCTTCGATAATGAAATCTGTTTAGCAGCGTTAAATGATAACCATATCCCCATGGCTGAGGACTGTGAGCCAGTGCCCGTGTATCTCAGCCCAATACTACCCTCTCCGGAGAACAAGCTGTACAATGTGCTCTACGACTCCTTCGTGCCTCTCATGCTGATCTACGTGTCCGGGAGCCTGGCCGTGGCCTTCATGATCGCCTGCATCGTCATCTGCGTCCGCAGGAGACGAGAAAAAGCCAAATGTAGAAACGGAGCGTATCCCGCAGGGTACCCGGCCTGGCTTGACCACAGATCATCCATGTCCAGCGCGCCGCTGACGCCCCACATCCCACACACGTACGGCACAATCCACAGAGATGACGTGGCCTCTGCCCGGAGCGGCGGTCACCGAATGAGCCCCATGCCAGGTCACTACAGCCCGCGCTCCCCGGGCACTTACCCCGGCACGGGCGAGAGGTTCGGCCTTGACACCTCGGTCATGGACTCCACCATGGTTCATGACCTCCCCACCATCATACCCAGCCGGCGAGGGTCAAGGACGCCCTCGTGCACGGGTCAAGGGGCATATGCCTGTGCGGCCATGAACCCAGCCTCTCCTCTACATTTTCCTACGGGTTTGCACGAACGAACTGAAATAGAAGATGATTTCTATTTCCATTTTTGAGTGATCAACGTTTGATAACAGAGATGATACCCTTCTGTGATCGTATCAATTTTAGTGATTGACGCTGTTCCTTCTACCAGAAAATGTAGAAACAAAACGATTTAATTAACAGAACCGTGTCTTCCATGAGGGATGACAGACGCAATACTGTATCTTCTATGGGAAGGACAAGGAGAAAACAATACTTTCTCCAGAATATTTGATATAGTCTAGAATACTCATTAATGCCCATCTCGTTCAAGATTCTGTATTCTGGAAGCAGATATCGTTTTCTTTCTGGAAAGTTCACTTCAGCCTGTGTTGAGCCAAAAGGGTGTGTGTATACGTGGTTAGAGCACTATGTCTTCCACTTACCTGAAAAGGAGAGGGGATGCTTATGTCTGACTCACGTTAATACGATATAATGCATGCACCTTGAACACTGTCCAATATGCCTTTACTGAAAAGTTCAGCTTTGAGCGTGTCGGCTGCAGTACCTCGATCACAGACAATGGCATGGTGTATAACGTTACTATCCTTTCGTTCTCTGCCGTAGATGTTAAAGAACGCACTGATATTGAAGTAGAAAATGATGAATGGTCAGCGATTAACTCCGCCTCTCCCACGAACTTCCCAAACTTTGCAAACAACAAAGAAAAACTTACTATTTCTACTTTCTTTTCGATTAAATCAGAGCTGATAATACCAAGCTACTTAACACATTCTTGTCGCTGACACCGGCGTGCGTCTCGGGGAGATTCGGACGTATGTCAGCAGCCAGTCAAGGGGCCTGTAGGAGAGACGTGTTGTGAGAGACGTGTTGTGAGAGACGTGTTGTGAGAGACGTGTTGTGTGCTCTGAGTGTGTCTGCCACAGAGCCGCTCCAACGTGGTTTTGGTCTTCTTCTTGCTCTGCTATCTGGAGTTGTAAGCTCAAACTTGAAGTATTGGCTGTTCGGGAGCATCCTCATAAGGTGGCCAAACCCTGTCATCACCTGCTGTCTGATGCGTTGTAGGACTGGTGTTCTTCAGACCACATTTATCTCCAATGACCTCATTTTTGAT
Source organism: Aplysia californica (assembly GCF_000002075.1). Lineage (NCBI taxonomy): Eukaryota > Metazoa > Mollusca > Gastropoda > Aplysiida > Aplysiidae > Aplysia > Aplysia californica. The sequence goes on from NW_004797366.1 coordinate 155,852, forward strand.
CATGTATCTCCTGGTCTTATTAGCTGCTCTCCTGAGGCTTTTCATTTGACAGGTGGCCAGCTTCCTCATAAGGGCTTTCGTCAGTTCATAGTAACGACAGCAAACTATAACATGTTGAGTTGAAAGACTGAAGCAGTGCCCACTTCTTGTAAAAGATTCAACATTCACGGATGATGGAAGTTTCGGAAGACGTTTAATGTCGTCCACCTTGCTGTCGATGCTTATATAAAGACGCCCTGTCGTATATTGGAACACCCAAAGTTGTTCGCGTTCTCTGGGGTCACATACAATATCTTTCAGATGTCGAGGGCACGTATATACGCCCAGCGCTGTTTAGATTTCTTTTCCCTTTTTGCTTCATGTTATTTACTTTAAATTTAACTAACAAGTGTGTCGATGTTTCGGTGTTTCGATGAATGAGGGAACAAGGCAAGAAAAGAAATGCGGCATAAAATAGAAATAGGCTATAAAGCAATACGGCAAACCTAATAATTGATTTCACTTTCGAGGGATCCATTATGGCTACATTTCTGAAAATCTTGCTTTGGGGCACTTTCGGGATGTTTATGGGCACACTTCAAACAGGTCTCTGATTATTTATTTTTTTTAGCATTTTGACCTGGCTTTATTTGCCCCGTGGTCACGTATCTTTCAGATGGCGAGGGCACGGGACACACCCAGATTTCTTTCTTTTCCTTTTTTTTTGTTTGTTTTTGTTTTTGTTTGTTTGGGGGGGGGGTGTTTGCTCATGTTATTTACTTTAAATTTCGATGTTTCGTGGTATCGGTGAATGAGAGAATAAAGCAACAAGAAAAGAAATTGTGAGGCAGCGTGGTGGAATCAGGCTCTGGTCAATTTTGGGGCATGTGGGGTTATTGGTATCATCTTGAAGCTGGTTCACTTGTCTTTATTTGGATGAAAATATTATCCATTTATCTTGAATACAAGTCGGGATATTTGCGAATGAAGGAGGTGGGGGTCACCTGTTTTCAAAGGTAAAATTAGTGAGAAAATGCCGCCAAAGATTAATTATTTTCTTAGCTTAAGAGTCCGTGGTGACTGAAAATCTACATATCTTGTGCCTTAAATCAACGTTTTTCAGAAAAATCCACACATAAATGAGTTTTTTAATGGGCATGAAAGGTTTTGAGCAAAAAAACAGAAATTTGATAAAAATTCCAAAACCTGCGGAAAAATACAAGTTTCTTCACTTTGATTACTTTGACGAGAGCCTGGTTCCACCACGCAGCCTCACAATTGGGCTTAAAATATAAATAAGGCACCAAGGCAAACCTAATTGATTTCACTTTCGAGGAATCCATTGTGGCTAAGTTTCTGACAATCTTGCTTTGGGACACTTTCGGGATATTTATATTATGCACACACTTCAAATAAGTCTCTGAATTTTCTAGCGGTTTGACCTGGTTTAATTTGGTTGGTAAAGAATAAGTGTACTATGTATAGGTTTACCACATCTTTCAGCACTGTTTAGGTTTTAAGAAGTGGGACTCCTATTTTAAGGTCCTTTCCCGATATGACCAATTCATATGGCTTTGGGGCTTTTAAAATGCCACAAAATAATCTCACATCAAAAACGCCCTTTTGGGGAATTTGAACCCGGGCCATTGGCTCCTTAGTCCAGCATGTTACCAACTGATCATAGGGAACACACGCTAAATTTGGCGGATTTGGGGCTGCTTAGCAAACTTGTATTTTGGTCAGTTTGCCATTCTATCCATTTCGTGGTACTAAATCCTTTACCAGATTTCAGGCATCATTCAGAACAACTATAAGTCTGTTTTTGATTGATATTGATATTGTTGAGAGAGAGAGAGAGAGAGAGAGAGAGAGAGAGAGAGAGTGTGTGTGTGTGTGTGTGTGTGTGTGTGTGTGTGTGTGTGTGTGTGTGTG
>NW_004797366.1:161931-196140 GCF_000002075.1 Aplysia californica
AAAGCCTTTATTTCATATTTGTTCACATATATTATTATTATTATTATTATTATCTCTTTAAATGACTTTTATACTCATGATGTTGTTGCCTCACCACGCTCATATGCTGCTGGCCAGAAAGACAGACAAAAAAACAAAAACAAAACCAATGTGAAATAAGCCAAAAACCAACACACAAACAAAACATAAACACCCAATATTTTGTCTCTCAAAGCTAAATTAAATCATGAATACAAATTGGTCAATGGTACATACATACATAGTAAACTGTCTCCCCATTGCTTTCCTATAATATAACGCAGACAGAACAGAAGGAATGGCAAAGAAATCATGGCAAAACGAGTTCTCAAAACAGCTCTATCCAATAATATAACATTGTAACAACAAACAAACAAACAAACAAACAAACAAACAAAAAACAAAAAATGCAGACACAAAAAAACTAAAACCCAACTAAACAACCAAGTCGTCAACCTTCAAAACGAGAGGGTCGCTTCATTCTGTACAGTGTACTGACCATCGAGCAAAAACCTGTCACAGAAAAAGTAAGTTTGATTTTTATTCCTTTTCACCACCACGGGGTCTGAAAATAAATACTTGTCATTACAATCTTTGTACATGTATTATGCTTGCATGCACCCAGCCGAGCCCCTCTATTCGAAAGACAAACTTAGACCATGGCTTCTACTTCACCTCAACGCTATAGTCAAAATTTTCCACTTGTGGGCACCGGTCACAATGTAATACTAATAAACGTGTTCAATAACGTTTAAGTCCAATCTGACCACAGTGCAGTAAATGTGTAACTGTCACAGTAAATATGTAACTGTCACAATGCAATAAATGTGTAACTGTGCAAGTAAATGTGTAACTTTCACAATGCAGTCAACGCGTGTCTGTCTCAGTAACCTTCCATTGTGACTGAACACAGTAAACATTTACAGTAAAACATTTATTATCTCCAGTCTCAAAATTCCCAATACAGGACTGGCCTCAACAAGGTACAAAGTGGACTCAGTTTTATTCACAGAACGCAATCTCCAGCAAAAAGAAATCACCAGCGTGACCAACTGTCCGCATTAATCCTATTGGTAGGGGCAAGGTTCAGAAACACCATGCACAGTGACAAAACGAAATACAAAGCCATTATGGGACTTTTTTTCCCTTGTCTTGCACATTATTAATTCTCCCTTCTCAACAACAAATCAGGATAGATTTCACAACCCGAAGCTCGCAAACACTAATACAACAGAACAAACACAACAAATTGAAAGCTTTCAGGAAGCATTATAAAATATATCTCTACATCGCAAACAAAAGACACCAAAATGCAAACACAGTATCAGGACAAAGAGACTAAAGAGACATCCAGAATGCTACTATTTCAGGACACAACACCAGCTCACACTACACACAATGACTAGCCGATAAGCACCAGGAAAGGAATATTCTCCGACACGTCAGTTTCTGCTGAACCCTCTTACTTTTGGAACAAAGATACACATCAGTTCCTACTGAAACCTATCAGTATCGATCAACGATACACTTTTTACGTACTAAAAGCTGCACTTAAATTTCATTCTTCCCTACCATAGTTGTTTTTAGTTTCAGTAAGAATTTTACGACACTTACAAACGCAAATAAATCACATAAGTGCCGAAGATTAGATGTGTTACTTGAGAGTAACATAGGAAGAAAAGAAGGAGGAGAGATAAAGACGACAGATGTTTGACAGGAAAGAAGGGAAAAAATCCCAGCAGAGCGCCCGACATCCACCCACGTCCCACCACCAGAAGTTTTCTACATCCCTAGGATGAGAGAACAAGCCCCCTCTCGTTATCACACCAGTTGAAGAAGAAAAACATTTTTGTGCTAACATGAAAAATTAAGACCCAGTTCAGATTCGAACTTCAAACTTTCTAGAAAATGTTAAGTGGAACAAACTTGTTGACCAACTACAGTACAACTCCTGAGAGTCTCGCACACAAACAAAACAAGAGGAAACACTGCGCCCTAAACACAACAACATTAACCCCTTCACTGCTGTGAGGACGTTTGTAGTCGCTTAGATGTAGGGCGTACTCGTTTGTGTTCTCCACAACTGATTCACTGTTACTTTTTTTTCTTCCGACCAAAAGAGGAAGTTTAAGAAGCTGTAATTACACCTCAAGCAGCATTCGCTCGTTGGTAAGTAAACGGAACAGATAGCATGGCTTTGTTTAATAAATCTCCTCACTGAAAACGAGTTATATTTTCTGTACAATAAATGTCTATGAAAATATCTCAGCAACGAAGAGGTCACGGAACAAAATATCAATAAATATCGTATCATATTTGGCTTTTCGGCTAACTACATGTACAAAAACTTTAATTTCTGACAAGACGGTGCATTACTATCTAAAAACATGACATACAGCACAATAATAAGTTTCAAATCTGACACTAAACATCTTTCTTGGACTGCATCTATCCTGCCATTGGATGAGATCTCAATTTATACATCCAACAGAATTGTTATTAACCAAAACAAAACTTCCCCCATTTTTAAAAAGTTTTAGTAGGGGTTTTACGGCGCTCGCAACTGCTTAAGGTCATATGAGCACCAAGGGGTGGGTGTCAACAGAGAAGTCCTTACAGGGAATCAGACTTACTCTGCTCACCCCTCTAGCTTCAACAGCACAAAGTCTGCTTTGACTATCAAGGCATCCCGGAAAGAGCGGGTCACAAGAGCGCAACACTTCCCCAAAGTACAGTCAAACTGCACTACCAACCTGTCAAAGACAACCATTTGGTACAAATTCCCACTTTGACTTCTTTCTATTCTGTTACGACACTTTCCAAGACGTTCATCCGTCTAAGACATCCACTTTTCTCCACAACAATGGATGGTTATCCTGTCCCCGTGGTTTTATGCACTCCGCATAATTTAGCAAAATTTGATAATTTTTTGCATAATTTCTGCTTTTTTTCCTTTATCATTCTTAATTAAAACTAACAAAATCGCATAATTTCACATTTTGGGGCTCAGTTTGCATAATTTCAGAATTTTTCTCGCACAAAACGACGGGGACAGGCCATCTTGGATAATTTTGACTATACTGTGAAACATTTATTTCCTTACAAAGGATGCCTTGAAAGTCGAAATCAACACTAAAAAAAATTGGAGAAATACATTATTTTTATATTAAAAGCCATATTCTGATTTTTTTTTCTTTTGTAAATGGCGAATTATCGCATAAAAATTAGACTATGGTCTCACCTATAAGGGAGCAGAGCCTACATTTGAAAGTTACCTAACAGATATGGTGAGGTTTCCAAAAATTGCTGAGCATTCAAAATAGGAACAGATTCATTATCTTTTTAAATCAAAGAAGATTCCTCACAGCTAGATGCAATCAAAGAACAGCAACAAACTACAGGAACATTTTTCCTCACGTCTAGAATAAGTAGAAGACAACTGGAGAACACATCGACCTACAACAGAGGGATATGGGGAGGGTGGGGGATGTATACATCGACTCAACTACCACAACGACGCGACACCTCACCACAACAGGTCACCTATACATCGACTCAACTACCACAACGACGCGACACCTCACCACAACAGGTCACCTATACATCGACTCAACTACCACAACGACGCGACACCTCACCACAACAGGTCACCTATACATCGACTCAACTACCACAACGACGCGACACCTCACCACAACAGGTCACCTATACATCGACTCAACTACCACAACGACGCGACACCTCACCACAACAGGTCACCTATACATCGACTCAACTACCACAACGACACGACACCTCACCACAACAGGTCACCTATACATCGACTCAACTACCACAACGACGCGACACCTCACCACAACAGGTCACCTATACATCGACTCAACTACCACAACGACGCGACACCTCACCACAACAGGTCACCTATACATCGACTCAACTACCACAACGACGCGACACCTCACCACAACAGGTCACCGACACAAACACTAATCGTGATACTGATATATTGCACAAAGATTCAGACCAGCTCCAAGCACAATAATTCCCTGCCAAGGAAAAGGTCACTTTATACAAAGGAGTCATGAGTCAGTCAGTCTCTCTCTCTCTCTCTCTCTCTCTCTCACTCTCTCTCTCTCTCTCTCTCTCTCTCTCTGTGTCTTTCTCTCTCACTCTCTTACCTTCTCTCTCTCTTACTTTCTCTCTCTCTCTCTTTTAGTTTCTCTTTCTCTCTCCAAATGTCTTTTTTTTGTTTCTCTCTCTGTCTCTCAATCTCTCCCACTTTTTCTTCTCTCCCTTTTCATCTTTCTCTCTCTAATATCTTCCTACTTTTATCTCTCTCTCTCCAACTCTCTCTGTGTCTCTCTCTTTCTCTTCAAAGAACAACACAGCATACCAAGAGAAACACAAGAAAACCTGTGAGCACATTCAACAATAACACCATTTCCACATACTAATGAAAAAAAAAACTATTAAAAAACCCACAAACCTTTGTCATTAAAGTTTGGGCCTTAGATCGCTCAAAGCCCTCATTACATTAGAAGAACTATTCTAATTTTCAGAAAACAACGTAGCATACACATATTTTGAAGAACATTTTCAGACAAACTAATGCATGTCGTAGTCTTTTTTCCCCAAGCCCACACAATCAGCACGGACACTGACACTGACAAACAAACACACACACACACACATCTCCGTCCTAGACTACAGCACATCACAGCTTCAGTATCTGATAAATCAAGCGGTATGTACATTTCTTTTTTTTTGCTTCTAGAATTACTTTATGTATTCTATTATGCAAAACTTTAAAGCCTAAAAAAGCCGCTTAAACTGAAGGCTGACAAGAGATATGAGAAAGACACACACAAAGAAAGAGAGAGAAAATTCCACAGACGATTATAAAACACAGTTCACAATACTTTTTTCCATGTATCTTATAATACAGATTATCATCATACAGGATTACATTCAAATTTTGATACAAATCGAACATACGACGTCCAACTGATCTGCAGTAAAATCATAGTGTCGGATGCAAAATGGCCCAAGTTTGAGATTCTAAAAATAAAAATTAAAAAATTTAGGGTATCCAATCACAGAACAAGAAATTCTATAAGAGTGGAGCGTGCACGTAGGTGCTAAAACAGCCTTCACACTAGATAAAACTGGTGGCAGAAAACATGAAGAGAGACAGAATCAGACAGGTCTTTTTCATGTGCAGTACGACAAAACACCTGTTTGGACTTGTGCCAGTTTGCATCCAACACCACGGACATATATACGAAGACTACAGGGGAAAAATGATGGTAGTCAAAAACTGAAAATCGTGAGGGTACCAATTTGGAACGCTTGTTAACTCATAATGTATTTCTGTTCATCAACTTTTGGTTGATTTTTGTTGTTAGATTTCCCATTCAACAACACTTAACAATAAACTGCAAGTCAAACAAAAATATGAAGTTTTGAGTCCACAAGCTTTTAAAATTGGCACGCTCACAACTTCCAGTTTGTGACTTCAGCCATTTTTACCCTGTTCTCTTCATACATATTCTGCCGGCATTTTTTAAAGTACACTATATGCAGTTTTTACAATTTTACAGGAGAGCCAAAAAAAAACCCTGAATGTTGTTACCAATAAAAACATCATTTGCTTTAACTTTAAAGATAATAAGGAAGTAAATAATCAAAATTGTATTCTTAAAAATATTTACTTAATTACAAAGAATTTGTTTTCTTAGTAACAATGTTAAGTATTTTTCCGGCTCCCTTGCAAAATTATAAAAACTGCGCATACTGTATTTTTTAAAATGACGGCAGTATTAATTATTGATGGCTGGACTCCCACAAACGCCAGTATGCAGTTTGCCATTTGAGGGAGTCTCGTGCCCAGCCACCCATAGAGAGAGACCCACCATCACAACAAGCCATGAACCATTGCACTTCAAAGTAACACAGTGTGTAAAAGGTATGGAATGTACAAGAACTCTGGAAGAAAAAACAATCGTATAGAATGGTTCTGAATGAGGTTTGTCTGGTTTACTTACTGGAGCCCTCGGTAGGAGAAGACAGCACGTGTTTTTGCTCACCAAAATAATGGCAAAATGAAAAACATTAAAAACAAAAAAACAAAAATAAAAACACACAAAAATAAACCACTCACAGTTCAAGCAAACCAAAATTACTTCATTTCACAATCGCAGTAAGCAAGCGCTTTGCCGACATTGGGGAAAAAAATCCAAAGTCCAAGCAAAAGTTTGAAAATGATTGTGAGTAACATTTTTTTCAGAAGAACGAATATCCTAGGGAAAATTATTTCAAGCAGAAGTAGCTGGCAGCACACCCAAAAGGTATCTACATATTGCTTCAACATTCTGTTGAATGTTTCCATGAAAGTGTCAAAGGTATTTGAATTCTGCCTGTTCTTTTTGTTTTTTCTCTCTTTCTGATTAAAGCTTTAGCCCTCAAACATTCATGACCTTAAAGAACTGTAACAGCCAATATCACTTTTTAAAACATAACCAAACAATACAAAGAAAAAATCACCTCAAACAGTTAAATAAAAGTTGAAAGCGACAGTCGGGGAAAAAATAAGGACTAGATTCACAGGGAAAAATCTGACATGGCTTCAGCGACTCGAAAAAAAAATAACAGGAATTTGCCACTGGTCTGTACACTTTGACATAGGGGCAAATGGCTGAAGGATGGAAGGGCGAGGTGGGGGGGGGGGGGGGGGGGAGAGTCATGAGCTGAAGGAAAAAAGAATACAGCACTATCATGTGTGATGACAAGATAGCCTTGGTGTCATGACAAACATCATCACCAATAACAGCGCGCTACAGTCGCACAAAATGTCACTTCATCGCAGTCTATTCAAAAGTCACAGCCACTGAGGCTAAACGCGATAATGTGTAATTCATATTATCATCATCATCATCATCATCATCATCATCATCATTAACAAAATAAGCAGTTGTACGATCAATGTGCAATGATGTCACATTGCTCTCACAGAAAAATTCTCTTCCATGACTTCAGCAGTCTTTGAGGACTTTGGAGAACACGACTGACACCTGACCTCTGAACTATTTGCTCCACCATGACCTTTATCATTTATATATATATATATATACATATATAAACGTTGTTAATATACTTCTATTATTACCTATGGATCATCATTCAACAGTTAGACTGTTACTATAAATCACCAAGATTAAAATGTCACCAAAAAACCAAAAAAACCTATAAAGATCTCTTCCAACACAGATGTTGAAGGGAACTGAAAGTTAGACATTGACAGATAAATAGACAGACAGACAGTGAGACTGTCAGACAAATAGACAGACAGACCGTCAGACTGTCAGATCGGTAGGTAGGGAAGTGGTTAAGTACAGACATGGAAGAGACAAAAGAGAATGGAAACAAGCACCAGGTCAAAGGTCAAGACATCAGGACACACAAGAAGACAGGAAGAAAAAGAAGTGAAAAAGAAACAAAGAATTAGGAGAGAGGTACGTAGTAGAGCAGAATTCAGTTCCACCTCAGGACGTCTGTGGGGGCCTCATAATGCTCTACTCCCACTTTTCTTTCTCACTCTCTCTCTCTCTCTCTTCTGACGCTGTGGCGTCATAAGCGGTCAACGATGCCAACAGCACGCAGGAACTCAACACTTGCTTGTGGGTCCTTAAAAAGTGCTGAACGTGGCAGCAGTCGTGTTCTGGCACGATTCTACTCCCACTTACAAGTAGCAACATTCCAAAGTTACTGAACATAGTCTGTGCACTGCACTTGCAGTATAAACCAAAACATATTTTCTTGCAAATCAAATAAGTTCCAGCGGTTTTCATTGGTTACATACCCTTTAAGGAAGTGGACAGTTAACATATTATTACCAGAACAATTCCCAACAACACAACTGTCAGAAAGGTGGCCGTGGGTCTATTAAAAAAACAAGCTATGTGTGTAAAATATTGAAACCCCCCCCCCCCCACCCCACACACACACACTTGTCAACATTTCAATACAAAGAATTCAGCATTGCAAACATCCATTCAGGGCTCACTTCAAAGTGTCACCCGATCATTGAGCACACTTTCCCCTGACAGTCACATCTACTACATAAACCACCACAACATCGTAGATGATCAAACAAACTCCCACTGACAGTTGTTTAACTCTTTATCCATGCAATTTAAAATCACGTTTCCCCTTAATTCTCTTGAGTTTGTGGAAATGCGAACCGACATATTACGTTTTTAAAACCGCTTGTTTCGTGTCAAACTGATCAATAAAGACATAGAATTCATTTATCTTAGATTTCTGGGTCAAGCTAAAGGCTTGTTAGCTCGCACTTTTTTACATTTGGCTCGTACTATAATACAATAATAACTGCGCATCGGGCGGTGGTACCCATGGTTACGGACCTCGACTACCGGGCGCTGCCACCGTCCAGACATGGTTATACAGTTAAAAGCACCCGGTACACAGGGATAATCACTGCAAGCCGTGTGCACTTTACAATCTACACCATTAGCCCAGCAGACCCTAGAGCACCCAGAGACCTTCTCAGCTTCCCCGGAAGCATTCAGCATGTAATAAACTCATGTTCAATAGGTAACTATGGTAACAGACACAACTGCAACGACCTATCACCTTTGTTCCCAGTATTATTCACAATTCCAGTCTTGAAAGTTCACGACATATCTACAGCATCATTGTTTTTGTCAGATTTTTACGGCACTTGCAACACAATAAGGTCATATAAGTGCCGAAGATTAGAGGTATTACAAGAGAGTAACAAACATAAAAAAGAAAAAGGGGAGATAAGGACGATAGATGTTTGTTAGGAAAGAAGAAGCAAACCACACCAGAGCACCCGCCAACCAGACACTACAACATCAGCAAGTCCTCGAGGAGCACTACACTAGAAAACAGAGAGTACATATTTTCTGATACGAAAACAGACTTCCGTACTCAGACAGTGAAAAACATTCAATACAGTAAAACCTCAGTGTAACGTACTCTCTTCCAACACAGATTTTGAACGTCTTAGCCAAGGTACGTATAGCCAAACAGTAAAATCACTGAAAGGGACTTGGAGCTTCAGAAAGTGAACAGAAAGTGAACATTACAACCGGAAAGTGCGTTATGCCGAGGTTTTCTGCATGGTTTTTTTTAGGTACTAGTCGGCAGCTTTGCTATTCCCATTGCTTTGAGATTTTGTCCAGATTCCACATGGTCTTCCCTCTGACCTTTTCCCCTCCCCTGTTCCTACAGCATGTTTGGAAACATGAGAACTTTGATGAGCTTTTCCAGGTTCCACATGGTTTGCCCCTTCATCTTTTTCCCTTTCCCGCTGCTCCTACTGCTTTTAATGAGAACTTTGAAGAACTTCTCCAGGTGCCCCACGATCTTCCCCTTGATCGTTTCCCCTTTCCCCACCCCCTACTGCTTGATGGGAAACATGAGAAAAACCAGGTTCCACATGGTCTTTCCCTTGATCTTTTCCCTTTTCCCGCGGCTTCTATTGCTTTTAATGAGAACTCCGATATCTACAGGTTCCCCATGGTCTTCCCCTTGATCTTTTCCCCTTTCTCCTGCTCCTATTATCTACTTTTTAAGGTTCCACACGGTCTTCCCCTTAATCTTTTACCCCTTCCCGTTCCTCCTACTGCTTGATGGGAAACATGAGAACCTTGGACTGCATGAAGCTGAGGCTGGGCATCTTGTCCAGGACGCGCGTGGCCTCGGGGCTGAGGAACTCCTGGGTGGTCAGTTTGGCCGTGGGCGTGCTGTGCTTGAGGATGTCCTCCAGAGGCTGGAGACCAGACCGGCCCGTGTCCTGGTTGTCCGCCTTGAACACTGCGGGGGCACACACAGAGAGAGAGATTGTGGGGTATTAGTGAGGGTTTTACGGCACTTGTAACACAAATAGGTCGTATAAGTGCCGAAGATTGGGAAGCGTTACTTGAGAGTTTAAGTAGTGTTAGTCAGGGTTTTACGGCACTTGCAACACAAATAGGTCGTATAATATCAGTGCCCGCCGAAGAACGGGAGGCGTTACTTGAGGGTTTACTTTTAGTTTTAGTAAGGGTTTTACGACACTTGTAACACAATAGGTCATACAGGTCGTATAAGTGCTAGTCAAAGATCAGAGGTGTTACTTGGGGGTTTAGTTGTAGTTTATGTAAGAGTTCTTATGGCACTTGCAACACATATAGGTCATAGAAGAGCCCGCCAAAGATGGGGAGGCGGCGTTACTTGGGGGTTTAGTTTTAGTTTTTGTAAGAGCTTTTATAGCACATGTAACACAATAGGTCATGTAAGTGTCAGTCAAAGATTGGAGGTGTTACTTACTGAGAGTCACAGACAAAGAAATGAAGGAGGAGAGATTTAGTTTTATCTTATATAAGACTTTTACGGCGTTTGCAACACAAATAAGTCATATCAGTGCCCACCTAAGACTGGACGTGTCACTAGAGAGTAACATACAAAGAAAAGAAAGAGGAGAGACAAGGGCAATAGAGGTTTCCGACAAGGGCAATAGAGGTTTCCGACAAGGGCAATAGAGGTTTCCGACAAGGGCAATAGAGGTTTCCGACAAGGGCAATAGAGGTTTCCGACAAGGGCAATAGAGGTTTCCGACAAGGGCAATAGAGGTTTCCGACAAGGGCAATAGAGGTTTCCGACAAGGGCAATAGAGGTTTCAGACAAGGGCAATAGAGGTTTCATAGAATAGTATAGTATAGTATAAGGTTTTACGGCGCTCGCAACTGCTAAGGTCATATGAGCGCTTTCATAGAATAGAAGGAGCACCACAGTGCCGGCCAACCACCCACTCAGGACAAAAAAAATGTAAAATAGAGGAGTCGTTGATCTAAGATGTAGTCTTGTGCATGTTGAAAAGATAATGGGTACACTTCACCATGAACAGATGAGGACGATTTTTATACAAAACTGGGAAAAAGAAAAAAAGGCACACTACATCTTGAAAACTCTTTTTGTCACGGATTTCTTTGCCCTTCCTTGTGTTCTCTGAGCATTATTGGAAGACACACCCACCACTCGCCTACACAGGGAAGGTTAGTTTTAGTTTTAGTAAGAGTTTTAAGGCACTTGCAACACAATAAAGTCCTATAAGTGCCGAAGATTAGAGGTGTTACAAGAGAGGAACAAACATAAACAAGAAGGAGGAGAAATCAGGATGATAGTTGTTTGATAGGAAAGAAGGATCAAACCACACCAGAGCCCCCTCCCACCACTCACCTACACAGGGTAGGTTATGGCAGGATTATGGTAGGTAAGAGTCAAACAGACATTACAGCAAGCTCTATGTACATGCAGAACCTAAACAAACTTTTATTAAAATGCAAACCTACGCAAACTTTTTTTTTCCAGTAGCACACAGTAAAAAGCATGCCAGTACACACTTTTAGTGAGTGTCTATTTCAAAATCAAACAATATGATAAAACAGGGTAAGGAGAGAGGCGAAATGTCATCAAAAACCTCTCGATACCATGGGAGGTTAAAATACGAGCATGTCAATATAAGAAAGAGGTAAGTGAGGAATAGAACATGCCTGTAAAATTTAGAAATGAGAGTAAAAAAATGGGTAATCACAAAAAGAGTAATGGCATTCATAAAACTTCATCAAGACATAATGGTGAAAAAAAAAAAAAATCAATAAACTTGACTAAGTACTGCCAGCAACAGTAACCCCAGGCAAAGATTTTTTAAGAGTTCCCGTGACGATTGCAAAACCAAGACTAATGAATTCATTCCCCTCGAAAGCGAGAAAAAAAACCTTGAGATAAGTAAAGATGGGGGGAGGGCTCGAAGAAATAAAAAAGACATTTTCAAAAAAAGTTTTAGATAGAGAAAAAAGTTTCAGTCAGAGAAATATAAAGCAGTGAAACATCATCCAGCCAAGACAAAAACAAAAAAATTGACAGCAGCTTTCAAATGAGTGCAAAAGTTACGCGCTTCGACTCAAACAATTCAGATCATTCAACTTATTACACTTCCCTTTGACGAGAATTGACCTCATATCTTTTGTGCGCCGCGATGAAGAGCATAAGCACTACACCACAGACACAGGTAATAAAACTTTCGAAACTACGGTAAACAGCATAGAATAGTAAACGGAAAAGTTTCAATTTTAGTAACAGTGTTATCGCACTTGCGACACAATAAGGTCATACAAGCGCCGAAGATTAGAGATGTTACTAGAGAGAAACATACAAAGAAAAGGAGGAGGAGAGATAAGGACGACAGATGTCTGATAGGATAGAAGGGGCAAACCACACCAGAGCGCCCGCCAACCACCCACACAGAAAAGAAGTCTTCAACAAATCAAAAGCAAAGAATTAGTTTTCAAATACGGTATTCAAAACACTTCTGATTTTAAAGGAAACACAAGTAAAAGCACTCAAGTAGTCAGCTAGCTAAGTCAAGATTAGAGAGAAATTAGCCAAAAATCTGTAACGCCATGGAAAAATCCAACTGGGGTTTATCAGGTACGCAGAGAGTTAGGTGTCTATGAGGAATCTAGAATTTAATCGGAACTTAGGAATCAGCTGACAGAATGACCTGGAACCATCCAGCTAGGTGTGCTTGAGAATATACCTGTGTCTGTGTGTGCGTGCGTGTGTGTGTGTGTGTGTGTGTGTGTGTGTGTGTGTGTGTGTGTGTGTGTGAGTGTGTGTGTGTGTATGTGCTGACGTTTGAATGTGAGGGTGTTTGAAGACAAGTATGCACACATAATGCTAAATTAATTTAAAAACTGCCTGACAAAGTGATCTGGGAGTTAAACAGTTAAATAAATCTGCTTTCGAGCAAAATTATCCAAGCATATATGCAGTCTCTTTTCATAAATGGAAAAAAAAAACCCTCTAAAGACAACCGGTGTAAATAAAACTTGTCAGATTACATAAATATATTCATTGTGTGAAAACTCAACAGAAAAGAATATGTCAGAGATACTCTCAAGTCCTGAAGGCCTTATAGACAGAGGCCCCCCCAAAACCTGACTCTCCAGGAGTATGTGCCGAAAGCAGCACCCAATATAACCATCAATCCTAATTCATATTATCATGCGTTGGAAAAGTAACAAAAAGAAGAAGAAAATTATGAAAAATGAAATCTAAAGAAAAGATGAACTTTGAAATCCACAATAACTAAAGTACAGATCGATGCATGACAGAAAAAGACAACAACAAAATTACAGGGAAATCAGCCCTGCGTGGGAAGAATTTCCAAACAAAAAGAAAACTCAACTCAAATATAAAGGAACTTATGACCCATAAGTGCAATGAAATAAAATGAAGGTGCTTTTAAAAGGGGTTTGGGGGGGGATGTTGGGTTGTTTTTTTGTTATTGTTGTTTTTGTTTTTTGTTGGGTTTTTTTTTTTTTTGGGGGGGGGGGGGGGGGGGTTGGCTATGGTACAAACAATGTAATGTTATTCTTTACACTTAACAAAGTCACAATTACTCAATGGCAACACAGTATTCTTACAAACTGCAGTAATGAGATATTGGAGCCATTACAAATCAGTCTCACTTAAAGACAATTACTTGTCACCGTTTCAAGATTTGTTCCACACGTCAATACTGCTGAGCAATCTCTCTTGTCATCACTATGACTATTTGTGATAACCAAGAAGTAAGCCAGTGGAAGAGTAACTCAGTTCCAAAATTTTCTCTCAACATCTCATCCCTCAAAACAAGACAACATATCATGACACTTTCTGAAATATTTCTGTAGGATTAAGCAATAACTTTACATACTGACTGGCCATCTGGCCTGCGGGTAATGAACAAAGTCTGCTGTTCGAAAATAATCCAACCTAACTTTCAATGTAGAAGAGGTCCTGTGATCTGTTATAAAACATGGCCGACTAGTAAACATGTGTTGCTTTTTTGTGGCCTTAAACCCAGTCTGTCTACTATATCGATGTCCTACTGATTACTCCTAATCATACAGTTTCCGGATCGGACAACTGTTTCATAAAAAGCTTTCAAGAACTGAACTGCCCCCCCCCCCCCCCCCCCCCACAGCTTCTCAATAACCTCCCAATCTACACCCTACGCTGACACCACCACAGGGCTCCGGCCACTACACAAATCGCGACCTCAATGCTTTCTTGTCGTATCTCCATTTTTTA
Organism: Aplysia californica; assembly: GCF_000002075.1. Lineage (NCBI taxonomy): Eukaryota > Metazoa > Mollusca > Gastropoda > Aplysiida > Aplysiidae > Aplysia > Aplysia californica. Next base: position 176,113 of record NW_004797366.1, read on the forward strand.
AAACAAAGAAAATGTGACTTCTTCTTAAGCTCACTCTTTGATATGAACTGTTTTCAGTGTTATCAAAAATGGGAATGCGACAAGAAAGCACTGAGGTCGCGAGATGTTAACATTATAACACGCTAAAAAGGAAAATTAATCGCACAACAACCTACTCAAATGTCAGGATCACCACATAGAAAAAAAAATACATGAAGTGAAAATGGTGAAGAATGGAAGATGAAACGGAAAATAATCACTAACAAAGAATTTTTTTTTTTTTATATTCACAAAAAATATTAACATAAGGTAACACAAACAGTGCTGAATTAAAACAAAACCAAACAAAAAGTAAGGCCAGACCAACAGAAATCCAAACAAAAAGTCAACTCAGAGAGAAAAAGTCTCAACCAAAATGCGTGAGAAATTAGTGGAAAAAGCTGAGAGCACAGCTCGTCTTACCCCAGTCCCACTCATCTGAGAGGGTGGTCGGTTTGCGTACAGGGAGAAAGAGGCACAAGAATAAACATCCATTAATACATACAGTATTACGTACGCAAGACCAGCTAAGGCACACATTGAATAATGGCACACATCAATTCAGACGCAACGGATCAATGAAAGGCATTTACGTAGTTTCTTTACAAACCAATTAGTAAATTAGCAATATTCTGTCATGCTCATTCTTAATAATCACTTAATGGTAACCACAATCGAAACATGCTTCACAGGCTTCAGTTTAACGATATATGAAGTACTAAATTCTGACAAAAATATACATATGTGAGAACTTGACAAAAGTTTACCGCAGCTGAAGATATAAACCAGTTTTTTCTAAAGTATTCTCAAAAGTTACAGGACAGGTGTCAAGTCCGCTTCATAGAAGAGATGCAAATCTCTCATTAAGTGGTATAAAATAAATGTGATGGATTGACAACAATCACTTATGAGATGAGTAAGTTCAGATGATAAAAATCTTGAATATCTCAGAAGCCCTTCTTTCCTCCCCCCAAGCAGGAATCCATAAATCAAATTCTAAAACCCTATAAAAAGATTTGTTTTTTCTCTGTAAAGGAATGACAAAGGAATTGTCTCTGTTCCGTTCCAAAATGTATACCGGGACGTTTTTAACGAGGCGACCTAACCCGAGATGGACAAATGTCTCACAATCAGGGCAGCAAAGATGTTACAACAACGTCTGGCACACAGATAAACTGAGAGACCCCCGAGAACAGAAAACCACGACATTTTTTTACGCCATCACATCAACATCAGTTTTACAGTAAAGAGCCCACTGGAACATCTCGAAAAAAAAGAAAAAAAAAAAGAATGGCCATTCCTTTAAGTACCTCTGTAAAAAGAAAAAAACAAAAACCATGGGCCTTAGTTTTAGTTTTAGTAAGAGTTCTACGGCTCTTGCAACACAATAAGGTCATATAAGTGTCGAAGAATAGATGTGTCACAAGAGAGTAACAAACACAAAAAAGGAGGAGGAGAGGTAAGGACGATAGAGGTTTTATAGGAAAGAATAAGGAGCAAACCACACCAGAGCACCCGCCAACCACCCACAAACAAAGGCCATTCCCTTAAGTACTTTTGTGGAAAAAAAACAAAAGTCACAAAAACCATCAGGACAATAAATAAAAATTACAATTTAAAATTTTAAAAAAAAAAAGTAGGACCAGCTGTCAGCACTTCCTTGCCGCTACCCCCACCTGTGCCCACCCAGTTTACTCATCCAGAACTGTTCTATCCAGCTTATAATTATACTTCCAACACAGTGCTCTCTATCTGAACCCCACCTGCCAAACCAAACTTTTTCTTTTTAAAAAAACCCAAAAAAAGTTTTGCGGGACGGAAACTCGAACCCAGTGCACAGCACAGCAGGACGTACAACAACCCCGCTACAGGCAGAATGATGAACACCATAATACAATATTCTTCTACTGTCTATCTCTTCTACTCAGACATATTGAATATGTTGGGTCTATATTTTCACCTGTCTATCTCTTATACTGAGACATACGTTGGGTCTATGTAATATTCACCTACTGTCTATCTCTTATACTGAGACATACGTTGGGTCTATGTAATATTCACCTACTGTCTATCTCTTATACTGAGACATACGTTGGGTCTATGTAATATTCACCTACTGTCTATCTCTTATACTGAGACATACATGTCAGGTCTATATAAAATTCACTTACTGTCTACGTCTTATACTGAGACATATTATGTTGGGTCTATATTTTCACCAACTGTCTATCTCTTATACTGAGATACACATTTCAGGTCTTATTAATATTCACCAACAGTCTATCCCTAATACTGAGACATACATTTCAGGTCTATATAATATTCACTTACTGTCTATCACTTATACTGAGACATACATGTCAGGTCTATATAATATTCACTTACTGTCTATCACTTATACTGAGACACATTTCAGGTCTTATTAATATTCACCTACTATCTATCCTTTATACTCACACATACACACACATGTCAGGTCTATATTTTAACATTTATTCACGTACTGGCTCCAACGATGAACACAATCACTTATACAGTAGTCTCCGCCTAAGATCCCGGTGCTCGGGAGCAAGGAAATGCGGGATCTTAGGCGAACCGGGATCTTAACCGACGAACCCAGGGAAGAATCTATGGTGAACCATGTTAAGGCTTAATAACGGTAAAATGGTCTCCCTCCACTCTACAATGAACTGACGTTCCCTTTTGGTGGGTTTATGGCGTATGGCGAGCAAAGAGTGGTTAATGTTGATGACCTATCACAGTGCATAGTGGCATGAGGCGTGCCATTTCCACTTATTATCCTATCATGAGTCTCAGGATCTACGATTATCCAATTGCCCCTCCTCCTTACCTGTCAAAAATTTATAGCTTTCCATCTCTGACCGAGCCCCCCCCCCCCCCACCCCCCTCCCTCCAAACCGCCTTTGTCGTTACACACCATTACGTCGGGGACACACCAATTAAAATTCAGTCTATATCGCAAATTCGGGAGTAGAGACAACTGCTGCAATGGTCAAGGAAGAGTTCACGGTTCGATGTGATCCCGCCAGGAGCGAACTTGTAGGCCCTACCCACCCAGCGAGTGATGCAAGTTTAGGTGGCGAGCTCAGGTGTGAGTGCGATGCGTGGGGAAAACAAACGCGTCGGTCAGTTCACACCCCGGTGTGATCCCGTCAGGGGCAAACATCGTATCGCTTCATCGAGTTTTACTACGTGTATGTGATCACATTCACGATAGTGGCTGATCTTTGACGCGACGGACAGTTTATTGATCTCAACTTTTCTCTCTTGGTTGATCGGCTGTGCCCGCCGGGTTTTTGTTTAGCAAATTATGATCTGAAATGCGGGATCTTAGCCGAATGTAGACCATCAGAGCGGGATCTTAGGGGTGGCTTTTGTATAGTAAAAATTCTGTTTTCCTAAAACAACGGGATCTTAAGCGAACCGGGACCGTACGCGGTGGGATCTTAGGCGGAGACTACTGTACTAAGATACATGTGCCAGGCCTATATAATATTCACGTACTATCTCTACCTCCTTCTTTTCTTCTTAATATCTCCTATTTTAACCCCTAAACCAAGAGTTTTCCTTTCATAATGACCTACTATTTGCATACTAGTTAAAAAATAAAACAGTCAGCTAAAATAATCTTCAGCTCTTCAAAACAATTCATAGAACGCATCAATCTCATTGATATCTCCACTGCTGCTTTGAGCTCAGGCAAAAACACAAAGCTTCATTTAACAAACGTAACGATGCATGTGCCACACTTACAAACAAACAAGACAGACAGGCAGACAGGGCAGTCCTGCACATTGGCAGACAAAATGCACTAGCTTTTCCCAATAAATAATAATAATAATAATAATAATTTTTAAAGAAATAATAATGATAATAGTACGAACAATAATAATAATAATAATAATAATAATATAATAATAATAATAATAATAATAATAATAATAATAATAATAATATAATAATAATAATAGTATGAATAATAATAACAATAAGAATAGTTTTCAGCTATCTCACAGACCAACAATGAAGCTGGCTTTCATATTAAACTGTGGCATGTTCCACTTCAGGTCCAACTAGTCTGGATTTTCTTTGCTATGATGCATAAATTAGAACATGCCTGTTTCTACATGCACTTTTTTGGTGAGTGCGCTTTTTCATTCTACACGCAAGACCCACTATTTAAACACTGAAAACTGAAAGACGTGTCATTCCACATCCACTGAAAAGTCACTCAAACACATACCAAAAACATGAACATGAACACATTCTTAATGCATACATTCCCACATTTTAAAAAAAACCCAACTCTCTCTTTCTCATTTTGATACTGACACTGATAGAACACAACACGACAAACACATTTTCATTAGTGTGGGCTACATACCCAGGAAGGGCTCAAAAAAGGAAAGTATTCCCATAAATCTTCACTCTTCTCAAACATATATATATATATATATATATATCGTCAAAACATAAATATGCTTACTGCCAGGGGAACACATTTCGATGTATCCCCCGAGATATCGCCATTTTAAAGAGGGTCCAAAGTTTGTTTCAATATTTCCATACCATACCATTGCTTTTGTAACATCAGAGACCATCAACATTCAGTTACCTTTCCAATGATATATATATATATATATACCTGCCTCTACAATATTTACGGCACCAATGATATATACCTGCCACTACAGTATTTACTACACTGTCTTCTATGAAATCCATTCCATTACCTTCAAAATGATTTTTTGTTTTTGTTTAGTATAGGGTTTTACGGCGCTCGCAACTGCATAAGGTCATATGAGCACACAAAATGATTTGCAGGGTTACAAATTGATTGAGTTCAAATCATAATGGCTTCAACTGCAAAAAGAAATTACACCCTGAATGTCATTACTTTGAAAGACCGAGTTCTCATTTCCATTCCGACTGCCACAATAAGCAACATGTATCCCTGCCGAGAGAGATGACTCTTATCTCACAGTGACGGGCAGCTTCACATTGCACAATCCTGGAATCTTTGAAACACTACTCAAGAACAAAATATTTCCACAAAGTGTTGTCTAGAAAAAGAATGGCACAGAAGACGACAGCTGACTGCTCACCTAAATCGTGGTCAAAACCTGAACTGATTTCAATAAAGAAAAGACTGACCACAGAGCGTAAAAGCTAAATCTGCATCTCAAACACACAAAACTAAGATACTTTGGATATGATTTGTTATAATAATGAATAATCAATTTTCTATAAAGACGAACAATTTTGACCCACTGACTGAGCCTTCCTATCAGAGCACAGCGGAGAAAAAAAAACAAGAAAAAGCTACACAATGAACTATATCTCAACAAAAACAACTACAGAACCAAGTAACTACAACAATCATAGTATCTGTTCAAAAAGCTGCCCAAAAACTGTGACCAATTCTTCTCACACTTAAAGCCCCCGCCCCTTCACACCTCCCCTTCACACCTCCCCCTTCCACAGTCAGCGACATCGCCAGAACATAAGGCAGGGATGTAGCCAGAGCATAAGGCAGCAACATAAGACACGACACCAAGCCTCACACAAAACCCTTCACTTCTGCTCACAAAAAAACAGACAAATATCTTCTCTAAACCTGTCATAAGACTACGACGTTAAATGCTTACACAGTACCACATTTCAAAAATGTATATCAAGGCAGTAGAAGTCTTCTAGTCTACAACCAAATCATCATTTCCCCTGTCATAAGACTACGACGTTGAATGCCTACACAGTACCACATTTCAAAAATGTATATCAAGGCAGTAGAAGTCTTCTAGTCTACAACCAAATCATCATTTCTCCTTATTACATTCTGAAAACCACTTTCCTATACTCCACACTTAACTTGACTCATTTCACTGCAAGTTGTAACTCTTTATCCAAACTGTCCTAAACCTCACTAGTCTTGAGGCAGATTGCTTCGGTAAAACCGTCATTTGATTTGGCTTGAGGCTGACAACCGTTAAATTCTGGTCCAAGAGTTTCTTGTCGATAGAAAAAACATTTTCTACAAACAGAAAGCCTATTGTGTAGTAATCACTAGAGAAGATTTACATAAACCATGACAATATGTAAAAAACCATACACTCACTCCAGACCAAACAACATAAAACAAAACAACACTACTGCATGAGGGTTCCACAACTTACCTGAGGTCTTTTCATAAGTGTCACTTCCCTGAACGACAAGAAAATCTAAGTCTAGGGTGTTGGCTGGTGACAAAAGTGAAGAGAAGAAAATAGGCTAAGTCTAAAGGCCGGCATCAAAACCACAGAGGCGTTCTAAGCCATCCTTCACACAGCCGCACTTGGGGAGGGGACTCCCTGCTCTTCAACTCAGAGGGGCAAAAATCATAAAACAGAAGAAGCCCAGAAGTCACACAATCGGGGGAATGATGATTGGACGGAGAGAGTGGGTCAACCAAAGCAGACAGGAGGGCATGTGACAGACTTCACAAAACTTCACAGATTAATGAGGTGCAGTTGGTCGCTGTATAGAGAGACAGCTGTATATGTTCACATGTGCAGGAATACTTCTCTGTGCAATTCTGGTTCTTATCGAGGTTCATTCCTGGGCTATCACTGATTTTGTAACGCCAAATTTGAAAAGGTAAACGTGATATTTAGTTACAGACTTAACGTCTTTCAGGCCTGCTGAGACTACATCTAAACAATGCCACATCGTATATCAGGAAACAAACAGGGAATGACTCAAAGAAGTGACACAAAGGTAGCCGTTCTCTTTACGCTTCAGAGCAGCATTGTGGCCTCGGTCCGGCTCCTTATATAGTTTACAAAAAAGTCAACAGAAAATTGTAGTTTCTGTTCAGAACGCTAGAAGCTTTTTATTCTTATTTGTCCCAAAGCAAAACAATAATTTCTCAATAAATAAGCTTCATTCCATCATTAATTCCTCACATTAACAAAAAAATATTCTGGTCTTTTTCAGCGATAGCCCATGGAAATTCCACCTCTTTCATAACATTTACATAAATTCAAAGCGTATGACACAGGGAGAGAAAAAGAAAAACAAAAACAAAACTTTAAAGCACACGACAGTATTGTGATCAAATCAATTCAAGAAATACAAATGTAAAAACAAAATACAGTCGAACCTGTCCGAACGGCCACCTGTATAGGACAAACATCAGTATAAACGACTGTTTTCCATTCTCTCCCCCCCCCCCTCCGAATTGTTTTTTACATTTTAATGACCCACTACGACCACTCGACCCTACAAGTACATTTCCCCTTGGCAACAGGTGGCCGCCTGAGACAATTTCCACTGTACACGAATCTATGACTCAAAAGTCTCCACTCATCGCAACCTCAGTGCTTCCTTGTCCCATCTCCATTTTGTTTTGTTTTTTAACAGTGAAAATGTGACTTCTTAAATAAGCTCCCTCTTTTAGTTTTAGTAAGAGTTTTACGGCACTTGCAACACAATTAGGTCCTATTAAGTGCCGAAGATTAGAGGTGTTACAAGAGAGTAACAAACACAAAATAGAAGGAGGGGAGATAAGGACGATAGATGTTTGATAGGAAAGAAGGAGCAAACCACACCAGAGCACCCGCCAACCATCCACACCTCTCTCTTTGTTATGAACTGTTTTCACCGTTGTTATAAAATGGAGATAGGACAAGAAGAAAGCACTGAGGGCGCGACATGTATACCGTTCGTCTGTTCTCCGAAAAAGTCAAGATGACAAAAGCACATTAGACAGGAAAGCAAAACCACGGGAGAAAAACACACAAATGTATTTGGTGAGGCACAGGAAGGAAGAATATCCTTGATTTGCTTTTAAAAAAAAACAAAAACAACAAACAAACAAGAGACAAAAAATTTAAGCCTTCACCAACAACGAAAAAAAAAAAAAGACACACATAATAAAGCTCGTAAGAACGGGTTGGTGTAAATAAAGGACATAGATATGGGATGTTATAAAAAAAGGGAGCAGAAGGGGATGCGGTGTATGAATATGGAAATATATGCAAATTTGCTGTGTGAAGGTTTGGAAATAGTGTCGAGAATTTACTGTAAAATGTTCTCATCATGATTAAACCATTCACACTTCTACACGGCTTAATCAGATTAAAGAGCTAAAAAGAGTCAGAGATGCAAACTAGAAGAGAGAGGAGGAGGAGGAGGAGGAGGAGGAATCAACAATCATATCTATTCCTCTGTTTCCATCAATTCAACATATGACATGATAAAGCATGAAAGTAAAATTCATGCTTTTTTTTTTTTTGGTTTGTTCACAGCAACCAATGTTTCATCACAATCAAGGAATGTCTACTTACTAAATCTCTGCCTGCCAGCACCAAAGAGCAAAGTTTGTTTTTTGTTTTTCAGAAGGCAAAGAACAAATCAATAAATTTCACAACTTAAAACAAAAACTTTACTTTATCCACATTTATTTTCACAAAACTGCCTGCAGTAACTAATTCTGATCCGTAAAAAAAAAAAACTTTCTCACTGAATCAAATCTGAATGGAGATAAAACATATATGTCACTGTATGAGCCTGTCTTTACGACTGACGTTTACGACTGAAGGAAGGAAACAAATAGCATCCTTGGACACTTGATCTACAGGCACATACTAAGGCAGCCTAGCTAACAGAAAAAAAAAAGAAAGAAAAAGCTTTCACATGGATATAAATATCGAGAACACCATTCCCAGTAAGTGATGAAAACTGCGGTAATAATACATCTATGAAAGTTTTTGGGTAAATCTGATGCAGTGATTATAATCGAGAAGCGTAAAATAGAAAGGGGGGAGAATACCTGTGAGAGGGTTGGTCAGTCCGCTCGACCTCCAGTCAAAATCAACTGGTGGAATGTCCTGAAAACAAGAGCCATTTTGTCATGGTCTACTATCAAGGCAATGGTAACTGTGACAAGAAACTTTAACTCTCTAGTGGATTTAACTCTCTAGTGCCCAGAAAAAGAAATCTCGACTTATCTCTCTAGAGTCCAGAACAAAAAATATTGAAAATTGAAAATCATGACACTGAACTCAGTTGTTTTAAAGTCAAATACAAAGGAAATATCTAAAGTCTAGATTATTGATTTAACAATATTCCCCCCCCCCTTCCACAAAAATAAATAAACAGAAAAAAACCACAACAAAAGCAAAATGTGGAACAAATCTGTACCAATGGGCACTAGAGGCTGAAAAGTGAAAGCCCTATTTGACACTTTTATGTCTTTCCTAATGGAAACACACTTGTAATATAATTAAAAATGTAGGATCACAACATTCCAGCTACTAGCACTGTGTTCCTCAGTCTTTATTTCTCCACCAAAACACAACCGAAAAACACACGCCAACAACAGACGTCTCAATGAAAGCTTAAGTTAACCACACTTTTCTTTAGCAATACCAAAGCTTTCGTCTCAAATTTATCTCTTTGCAAAGCCATTTTTCTGCACTTATTAGAGAAAGGAAGCATATTTTAAGAAATAGGAAAAAGAAATACAAGAAATGCCATCATGTCTGAAAAAAATGAAGCATTACTAAGCCTCCTAGCCAGAGCTCAGCATTGCGAATACACAGCTGACAATATGAGGAGACACGGAATGCATACATGGGAGGATTATATTTGGAATGTGAACCATAGGGTCCATGCTGCTCTCGGTACATATTTATACGACCCAAAGCAATCCTTTTATTAAGTAAAGTTAGGGTTCCTGTGTACTCCAAACTGTTACAGAACTTCATAAATTATTTGCCTAAGCTAATTGTTACCACTATCACTTTTGCAAATAAGTTAAAAGTTGTCACTTTCACTTTTGCAAATAAGTTAAAAGTTATCACTCTCACTTTAGCAATAAGTTAAAAGTTATCACTCTCACTTTTGCAAATAAGTTAAAAGCTATCAAGTTTTGCAAATAAGTTAAAAGTTACCACTATTACTTTTGTCAATCACACAAATTAATCTGTACATTAGAACAGGCTAAATCCAAAGAATGAAAAAGTCTATTTCCTTTAAATAAGCAAAGGAAAAAAAAGGTGTTTCCCAAAAAGAAATGGGTGAAATAAGTAAAATTTTCTTCTCATTTCTCATAAGCACAAGATGTGTCTTTAAATAAAAATCTGTAAACACATATGTGCATTTGGCAAACTTTGAGTTACGTACCCAGCACCATCTGTTTCAGCACAATACAACGATCATTGATTAATTATAATAAGAGTTTAACACTGGTAGACACACGTGAGACTCACCCTTATCACATTTAGGAGTTAGTTTCTGGGATAAGTACACACAAACACAAAGATTGGTGGTGTGATATGCAAAAAGGAAACCAAGGTATGAATACCCATCAGCTTTGTCTTCATTACAATTGGAGCACACCTGCCAACTATTTCAAAATCTCAGTAAGGAATACTGAAAGTTATTACAACACATTGCGTAACAACAAAATTACATAAAGTGGGACTGATTTTGGTGTAGTGTACATGACACAGCTCTCAAATTCCCGACTGCGAAACCCACGACAGTCCCGGGAAATTCCGTAAAGTTGGCAAGCCTGCTAGAGGCAGACAAAGCGAGGCGGAGAATGAGAACGCGGGCACACACAAAATGTACATTACCTGGGCAGCGGGCGGCGGCGTGTTCTCCTGTTTGCTGGTGTCCAGTAAGGAAGGCTGTAGGGGAATGTTTTTCTTCTCTTTCTTGTTGTCTGAGCCGCCTCTGATGGGCTCCAGGATACTCAGGCCGGAACTGAAGAACGGCACAGCCTGCTTCTTTTGAGTGAACAGCTGAAGACAGAGGGTTTCTTAAATCTTAGTAACGTTTCCTGGATTTGTAACACATTACAACATATGGGTCATTCCACCAGTACTGTTTACTACGTTCCTAGTCTTTAGTTTTAGTACGGTTTTACGGCACTCGCAACTGTATAAAGTCATATATATGAGCACCAAGGGGTGGATGTCAACAGAGAAGTCTTTACGGGGAATCAGGATTACTCTGCTCACCTCTCTAGCCTCAACAGCACAAAGTCTGCTTGGACTATCAAGGCATCCCGGAAATAGCAGTTCACAAGAGGGTGACAAACATACAGAAGAAGTAGAGGAAAAATGACGATAGTAAGGATGAGGAAAGAAAAAGCAGCAGTTTCCTGGACTTGTAACACATTACAACAAATAAGAGCCAAAGATTTAGAGGTGCTACTGGAGCGTAACATACAAAGAAGAGAAAGAGGAGAGATAAGGACGACAGATGTTTGATAGAAAAAGGAGGAAACCACACTTGAGCATCCACCAACCACCCACAGAGAAAGCCAAAGAGGAATTATTTGTGTACCACATAACAATGAACGTGGCAAAGACAATTTCATATCTTTAGGAGCTCTATTTTAGAATAACCCAGTCATTATCAAAAGCACCAATAATCAAAGGGCTTAGACATTTGACTGAAAGGAGACCAAAGCAAGTAAGTAACAATCTTTTAGAAATAAACAGCCCTCTCCGCTTCCCCCCCCCCCCCTCACCCCATCAACTCATTCCCAACCAATTTACCCACAAGCAGTAGAAATCCCCTGCCCTGTAAACTTTGTCAATGAACAATCAGATGAACCATCACAGACAGAAACTGAGACCTAAATCCAATAGTTGCAGGATAGAATACAAGGCCAGACATAAACTCAACTCAATAGTAGGAAAAGCAAAAACAGTACCAATAAATGCTGCCTCTGTAAGAGAAAACTCTCAAACAGGCAATAAAAGCAAGGGACATTTTTTTTAACTTATTAAATAAATGATCAAATACCAACATTCTGATCAAATAATTCTTATTCATATTCTATTATTGTTCAAGCGCAGTGTTGAAATATCATTGTACTAACTTACATTTTCACACTCAATGATTGTCTAAAAAGAATAAGATCACTAACAAGGCACCCAAAAAAGGGAAATGGGACAACAAAAAGGCTCAGCCTAGAAATGTGAAGCATGCTGACAAAATGAGTTACTTCTCGGATTCATGCACTAAGGAAAATGATACATTACCTTTATTGGTGAAGTACTTACAATATTATAAGTATGGAATAATAATAGAGAAGGGATCTAGTTAAAGAACATGGCATCAATAAAAAAAATCTACAAATTTGACCCCAATGCCGATTTTTTTTTTTTAGTAAGGGTTTTATGCCGCTTGCAACTGCATAAGGTCATATATGAGTGCCAGAAGATTAGAGGTGTTACAAGAGAGTAACAAACATAAATAAGAAAAAGGGGAGATAAGGACGATAGATGTTTGACAGGAAAGAAGAAGCAAACCACACCAGAGCACCCGCCAACCACCCACATTTCTGGCCATTATCTCCATTTGTGGGGTGCGAGAAGTAACTCGTTTCGTCAGCACGCCTCACATACGCTGCCCCAAGTGTGGCCATGACTCACCACATTCTTGGTGTCTATGTGCAGCGTGTTGAACACCTCGGAGCTACAGTGCGAGCTGGGCCAGCCGTAGACCAGAGCGTGAGACGAGTCCACATCCTTCAGATGACCCCACAACATGACCTTGGGGTCTTTCCTGGGGGAATATAGAGTGGTTTAGTTTTAGTAAGAGGGTTTTTTTTTTCAGTTTTAGCTTTAGTAAGAGGGGGAGTTTATTTTAGTTTTAGTAAGAGTTGGTTTTTTTCCAGTTTTGGTTTTAGTAAGAGTTTTACGGTACTTGCAACACAATAACGTCATATAAGTGGCAAAGATTAGAGGCGTTACAAGTAAGAGACTAACACAAAAAAGAAGGAGGAGAGATCAGGACGATAGATGTTCGATATGAAAGAAGGAGCAAACCACACCAGAGCACCCACCAACCACCCACTTGCAACACATATGGGTTACATAGGTGAGGAAGATTAGAGGTGTTACTAGAGAGTAACAAGCAAAGAAGAGAAGGAGGAGAGATAAGGGTAATAGATTTCCTAGGGAAATAAACTAAATAAAAATAATCTATTATATATTATTATTATTATTATTATTATTATTATTATTATCATTTAGATATTTGATAGGAGGAAAGAAGGAGCAAACCACACACCAGAGCACCTGCCAAACACCCACTCCTAAAGACAGAAAAAGGAAAGCCCGTTCCACAAAAAGACGTGCTTGTATGCAAACTCATCGACTTGTCAATTCCTTGTAAAAATTCCCTGATTTTGTATCAAATATGTATGACTGTAGTGTAAGTCAGTTTTTAAAAACCCAAAAACTCACCAAAAGACCCCCAAAAACGGTATTTTGGTAATCAAAATATTTCTGGCACAATTTCTGACTATTCCTAAGTGAGAAGCTGAAACTTGGCAAACTTTCCATCAACTTCCTGTCCCAAAGCAATAGGAAAAGCTACATACCGCTTTTTTTTTACTAACAAGACCTTGATTTTAACAGCTTTGTAACTATGTATGTTTCAAATTGCACAACAGTAAAAAGGATAATAGAGAGAAAGAACTGATCTTTACTGATTGAAGAGAGCGAAAGAGAGTGAGAAGAAATAAAGAATAAGAAAGAGAGAGAGAAATTTAAATAAAAGAGTAGGAACACAGAAAACAAGAAGAAAGAAAGATGAAAAGAAGAAAAAGGCATCAATAAGAGAGGAAGAGGAGAGAGATAGAGAGAGAAAGAAAGAGAGAGAGGGAGAGAGAGGAGAGAGAGGAAAACAGAGAGAGAGAGAGAGAGAGAGAGAGAAGAGAGAGAGAAAGAGAGAGGGGGGGAGGGAGAGAGAGGGTGAAAGAGAGAGAGAGAGAGAGAGGAGAGAGAGGAAAACAGAGAGAGAGAGAGAGAGAGAGAGAGAGAGAGAGAGAGAGAGAGAGAGAGTGAGAGAGAGAGAGGAAAACAGAGAGAGACAGAGAGAGAGAGAGACAGAGAGAGAGAGAGAGAGAGAGAGAGAGAGAAAGAGAGTGTGAGAGAAGAGAGAAGAAAGCTCCCACAACTCACTTGGCGGGATGCTGGACCACCGTCCACGTCTGCTGCTGCGCCTCCGTCGGGTTGGTCAGCCCCAGCTCCACCACCGTGCTCAGGGAGGTCAAGGTCGAGCCCTCGGAGGACGCCACAGACCCTTCCAGCTGCTCATCGCCCGCTCCTTCACCCTCACTGGCAGGCTCCTCACCGGGGAGCTCGGGGAATGAAGTAAGGACTGCTCTTTCAAGTTTGCCGGCTTTGCTCTGCAATATCCATAAGCAATGAGTAAATAAAATAGAGAATTAATGCTCTGCAATATCCACAAGCAATAAGTAAATAAAATACATTGAATACTCTTCAACATCCATGAGCAATGAATAAAAAAGATACACAGTGATTACCTCCTGACAGTGGAGGTCGTCTTGGAAAGACATTGCCCGACGGTATGAACATTTTTAAACAAGGTTCCAGCATCTCATAAAATAGTCTGGAGCACAATAGACATCTAAATTACTTTTCAGTTTTCATTTAATAAGAAAATGCGTGAGGCAAATGGGAACAGTCTGAAAGCAGCAAGCACCATTTGCAACATTCATTTTTTTTAAAAGAAAATTATAACCCAAAATAATTTCAATTACAATTTAACCACCACAATGGAAGAAAGAGCGTGACAACCAACCTGATCTGTAGCCATGACAACTGGGCTCGCTGTCCTGGCATCCTCAAAATGGCCGAAGGATTCCGTATCAGCAGCAGTTGGTGGCGCCGGTGGTGCACTGTCAAAATCTGCCCACCCTGCATCATCTCCTGCCTCCGCACTCCCAAAGTCGCCAAAGTCATCAGCCGCTGCCACAACGGACGAAACTGCCGCAGTGGAGCCAGCTATGGGTGCAGCGCCGAAATCTCCAAAATCATCGTCGTCGTCATCATCGTCATCATCAAAAGCAGGAGGCTGCTCCTTCTCAAATTGAAAATCGTCTTCCTCATCCTCCGGTTCACAGACGCTCGTTCTGAACGTAATGGGCGTGACTTCTTCGTGAGGGTCACTTTCTTTCCTATCGCGGTGAGAGCTGAAGTCACCAAATTCTTTTCCGTCCTCATCGTCACCATCCTCCTCCGGGGAAACAGACTCCTGGAAGTTTGGCTCTGGCTGACTGTCTTCCTCTGAAAACACTTTACTCGTACTAGCAGCCTCCTCCACTTGTTCTGTCTTTCCAATTTGTTCACAAACCTCTGGTGGGATTTCTTCTTTGGGACTCGAACTTTCTGCCATTTTTTCCTCTGTAACTTTAGCTGCTGCACCATCTTCATCTCCAGACGCATCCTCTGTTTCATTCACGTGGACTTTTTTGCTCAGATCTGACTCTACATCAGCACTGAGATTACTGGAATGTTTTGACCCCTCATCATCAGAATTGGAAAGTTCACAACTCTCACCGCCCCCGTCACTCAATCGTTCATATCCTTCTTCAGCACGTGCATCACCACAGACAGAAACTTCATGTTGATCTAATGAACCTTCTGACCGGTCGAGGCGAACACTCTTTTCAGAACACTCAGATGAAACGGCCACGTCTGCACCGTCAGAATCTTTACTGTCACAGCTACTTTGAGGTAGTGACTGACTAACACCGTCTGAGGCTACGGATGTGGTCACTAACGAGTCTTTATCTAATACTGTTGCTACAGAAGACTGCTGTAAGGTACCGTACGAGTCACTTATATCACTTTTTTGCAACTCAGGTACAGAATTTTGAGAAGTATCAACACTGACGGAAGGAGCAGAGTCAAAGTCACACCAGTCGTCAACATCGTCCCCTTCCTCTTGCTTCGTACTTTCCACACCACAGTGATTTTCCTGCTCGCCTAGGACTGAATCATCATTGCTACCAAGATCACAACCTTTGGAATTCACTGCTTCATTTTGCGTCTCAGAAGTATTGGCAACTGAATCATTGTCACAATCTTCATCCTCTAACACCTTGTTGTGCTCGTCCGATGACAATTTACCGTCACTTTCGGAAGCACTGATTCCTTCCTCCTGACCAATGTCCGACCGGTGACTCGCCACCAGACTCGGGGACATGTCAGAACCAAAAACCCCCGAGTCCATGGTGGAAGCGTTGCTGTGCACAGACTCGTTATTCACTCTGGCCAGGGAGCACTGCTGCTTGTCGTCGCTCGTCGCATTCTCCGACTCGTCCACGGAACCAAAGTCGCTCTCCGCATTCTCCCGACTCTCCACCAGGCCTGAGCTCGTGCTGTGCTGCTGCTGCTCGTCAGAACACTCCGTGTTTTCCTGGAACTGCGAGAACTGTTGGAAGTCAGCCTCAAACTCAATGTCATTTTCACTAGTAGTGTGGCTGCTTTTGCTACCTTCAAATTCTGGCTCAAAATGATTCTGAGCTGAATCCTCCGATGAAGCATGGTCATTAGAGGCAGTATTGTCAAGATTTTTTGCACAAGAAGCAGATGTTTTATCTACTATACCATTTTTCATACCATTCGTTTCTTTCTCTTCCAGCACATCTTCTTTATCAAAAGAACCATTGGCTGGCAAAGGTATTTCAGGCGACGAGAGCTGTGTCTCCGACTCGCTATGTAAACTACTTATCCCTGGTGCACTTGCAAAATTCCCAAAATCGTCGTCATCATCTTCATCATTCCAGGCGAAAGTCGAGTCATCCATAGGAGGAGGAGACGAAGAAACGATAGGGATAATGTTAGACATGGTTCCCAGTAGCCTGTGGAAAACAAATGAAAAAATGTATAAAGCAACAACATTGATCTTAACATATTTTTTATCATTCATTTTCCACCATTTCAACAGCCTTGCGAGTCCTACGCCCTCAGCTAATAATAATAACAATAATTGCATTTATATAGCGCATATCCATGCTCAAGAGCATGTTCTATGCACTTTACAACCATTATTACCCCAGCAGACCCTCTGAGAACACTCAGAAACATTCTCGGCTTCCGCAGAAGCATACAGTGCAAGCTGTGGATTTCACGCGCTCAAACACTATCAAACTGACAAGACCGTTCACTGTCTATAGCCGGGTACCCATTTCCACCTGGGTGAAGTGAGGAAAATTTGTGCAAAGTGCCTTTCCAAATGACACAACGTCGGACCCCTGACGGGATTTGAACCCACGACCTTACGGTTGCGAGTCCGAGAGCCTAACCACTAGGCCACCGACGCCACAAGCTAACTGATACACACAACTGTTAGAGCAAAGAGTTATAGGTCAGGGAAAAGGGCAAAAGTCTGGGTTTTAAGTCACAGCACCTTGAAATTATGTAACTCACTAATAAAGCTAAAAAGAAAAAGTTTTTTCCCTTCTTGTTTATTAAATGTATAGAATACAAAACGATGAACAGTTAAAGATCACCACCCTCTACTTCTGAAAAGATTTTGGAATGAAGCAAGCAGTGTTTATTTATAATATAATGAATGCTTTGAGAATAAAACTATAAAAAAAAAGCCTGACCTAAAAAAAAAAAGTAAAACAATCCAAGGTCACTTTTGAACAGCATACCTTGCGTAAGAACCCAGTCCACCCAAAAACCTGCATCTACTTTGTTATGGAATTTTTCTCTCTAAAATATATGCATGCACTGAGAATCCGTTCTAAAAATAGAAATCTGATTAATCTGCGACATAAAGAGCATGGTATGGTCTGTGCAGGAAACCCAAGAATAAACAGTCACGACAATTATGACACATATATTAAATCAGAAAAGTATCTTCGCTCCATTTGTGCGGGGCCCGTATGAACTTCACTCCTGTTCCTGAGGTGAAGGCAAATTTTACTGTTAAGAAAGAGGGAGCTGTAAATCTCCAAGGTATAGAAATAGTGGACGGCAAATCCATGACAACTTTGTTTCTTGTGACATGTGATGTCACAAGAAACAAAGTAATATGACAAACTGCAATGGATGCCTGAGAAGTCACAAAAGGACAAAGGAACACACTTTTTCAAACTAGGCCCCTGAACTATTCTTTAAGGCCACCTATATTCTCACCCAGAGTGAGAATAGTGCAGGCGAGTCTTGTGGCTATTCTCATCCGGTGCGCGTTCACCAAATTTTGCGTTCACCCTAAACCACAGAATTCTACACTGTGATAACAGAAAAATTGTAGAATTTTGTGCCGTGAACAAACGTTCCATTACAACTGTAGCCTACTAAAAGCGTACAATTTTGTCCGTGGGCAGTGGAGAGAGAGAGAGAAAGAGAGAGAGGAGTAGCGCGAGAATTTCCGGGCAAAACAAAATGGCGACCCGCGTAGTTCGGCTCGATTCGAAAAGTTAAATAGCCGTAGCATCTTTGTAGACAACCAAATTAATTTACTTTTGTGTTTTAACATCATTTTTTAACTTTGTTTTGGTCAATTTGATCGTCCACACCGATAGACAGTATTCAGAAAGAGACACAGAGAGAGAGAAGAGGGGAGGAGTTGATCTTGCGAGAACTTCCGGGCGGGTGAGAATAGCCACTTTCATTCTTTAAATGACAGTAATTAGGGGAAAAAGGGGTAGCTGGCACACAGGCACAAAAGTAGTGGTGTCCACCTACAACAACCCCCTTGAGAGGCAAGTCTTGGTTGTAAAATAATTACTATTATAATGCGGAGGTTGGTGCTAGCTGAATTTTCCCACATACCCATCCACCCCCTTCAGACAAACCCTTGACACACACCAAATACACACTCACGAGACCTAATCGCAGAAAGTGTCATTACAGTATCAATGCTGTCACATAGAAATTGACAAGGCTGACAAGGCAGCATCACAGCTTTCAAGTGTGCCAGTGCTCAATCACAGGAGAGGGGGAGTAATGTTATTGCAAAGTGGCTCAGACCCACTCCCCCCCCCTCCAACCCCCCTTTACTCCTTCAGCTGGAAGACTCTTGAACCTGAACTTGAAGGAAGGTGGCTCTTGACGAGAAAAGTAGGGCTAAGTGAACTGAGCTACTGTGGGCTAGGCCTAGGCCTACGGCGTAGTAGTGTATTTTGGGCACAAGACAAGCAGGTGTTGTGAGGAGATAAACAAGAGAGGGGGGAAGTGTACACACCAAAATTAGATCTAGATCTAGATTTAGATCATGTAATGTATAGTCTAGTATAGAGGCAATAGGTCAATTGGGGCCATTATCTCGTTGAAATTGAATCTTTACAAAATTGGTCAGACAACACAAACAATATCAATGACAACAATGAAGATTGCTGTGGAGGAAAATGTTTCTGTTACAGGGGGATATTTATATATGAAACTCCATTACACAAGCTTAAGTTGCTGACAGGTAGCGCTTGTTCTTATCTGGGTGGTTGAGAGGACGATACTGTGTTACACAGCGTTACACAGACACGGTGTGTAACATAGCACTAGCAGTCAGTAGCAGTGACTGATGACTGATGGTAGTTTTTGGGAACTATCGATAACACGACATCGTGAAACTGCGTACGAGACAGACCAACAGCACTCACCAAAAGCCAATACAATACAATCAAACGATGACTACCGCCAGAGAAGCAACATTTCAAGACTTCTCCTTCCCAATGTTCACATCATTTCACCGACGTTTTGCTATCTACTGGTGAAGAACTGACGTTAGGACAAGTGCACAAGACCTGTCGCATTATGTTTTGATGTCAATAATGACAACTTCCGGATCCTGTGTTGACTGTGAAACGGCGACGACGCCCATGACAAGGGGCGCAACAAGTAAAAACTCGTCTTCATTCAATAAAGGGAAGAAACCAAGAAAATTAATTGTTGGTTCTGAGTCACGTTTGAAATCGAAAATACATAATATTACACACACAGTAGGCCATCATTGCACAGACATTTTTATTTTTTCTTCATTCTACCTTTCTTACGGTACATTTGATGAATTGGGAAAGCTTTCGGTGAAGGATTCAACTTCCGCCAATGGCGCCCCTCTACTACTACTACTACTACTACTACTACTACTACTACTACTACTACTACTGCTACTACTACTGCTACTACTACTGCTACTACTACTGCTACTACTACTGCTACTACTACT